>NC_079373.1:4137500-4737500 GCF_021018895.1 Seriola aureovittata | reverse complement strand
AGCTTGTTAGTTAGCATAGCCATGGAGAATGGAATTTGTTTACAGAATTTGGTGTTTAAGATATCTACTGTTTCATAATGTGCGTTCTGCATAGCGGTATTTTAACTTCCTTTTAATGTATCATCATCATCTGCGTTGTCCTTTGTTGGTATTATTTATGTTATGGTTTATCTTTTGTTGCTAACTCCACAGTTTGTCTACAATACCCTGCCACATGCATTCAGTTTCATACACTGCCAGACTCTTTAATATGCTAAACCACATGTACATCACCTCAACATGCATATATTGGTTTATTTAATAAAGTCAAACCACCCAAAAGATGGAAGAAAAGATGAATGGATCACTGCCTGTTGTCTCCCCAGAGTATCTTCAACAGTGGTGAGTCTTCCTCCTCACCACAGTGTGCCCATACAGGATCAGATTATAGCAGCAAAACTCTCTAAATGGCAAAGTGTGATGAAAATGAAATGAAAGCATGTGCAACCAGCTGCTCCTTTGACCTTTCTTTCACCATTTTTTTCATAATGTCATTCGGATTGTACACCCTGAATGACAATTTACTTTATTGTGCTTTAATACAGGGAGAACAAAGGCATGTCTGATCGTTTCCCTTAGTATGATGTGAAGCTTCACAACATTCTCACCATTGTTGACTATGGATTAAAAGTGTGGGCGCATCATATGGTGTGGAAATAATTTGCAAGCAACTCTGACTCCCAAATTTCAGAACTGATATACACTTAGCTGTGAGTTTATTAGGTACACCTAACAAAAGTTACAGCAGACTTGCAATAAATTCTCTTTATTCAGATTATGATGATCAGTTTTAGTTTAAACATATATAAGATGAGATAGAACTCTATTAATCCATGAAGAAATTATTGTGCCATCAACATGCTCTAGTAAACAGACACACTGGGTAGAGAAAATACATTTCTAAGTCAAATCTAAATATTACATACAATAAATAAAAATTTACACTGTGGCTATAGACATGGTTATGACAATGCAAAATAGATCAACATAGTTGACAGTGATGCATTGAAAGTGACAATTTATACTAACATTGAAATAATAAAATGATGTCCACAGCACTGAGAGCAGAAGCAAATCAGGTGGAGTGAAGATACTGCACCTGCTACACATATTGCACTCACATAGATAAATAAAAGATTAAAGAGCCGTTGATTCAACTTTACAGCCTTTTTTAAGGCTGTAGTTTGGTAAGAGATTCTCTACTAAACAACTTGGACATAATAATTAGGTTTTCATAAAGGAATCTACATGAGGATTCATTGAATCATAACAGTAATAAGAGAAAATGCATCAGTTGTGTTTATTCATTTATCAAACCAAATTACGCATCATGACAGTTACACTGCGATTGAGTTACACTCAGTCAAATACAGAAAATAGTTAAACAAAAAAAGCACAAAGGGTACATGAAACACTGGCCTGATTCCGGTTTAGCCCCACAGCACAACCCAGTGCCATTTTGTTCATTCTACTGTTTTTCTTAATTATTCTTCCACCACAGGGTTCAGTCTGCCCAGCAGTTCCACGCTCTCCAGGCCCAGTATTCAGGCTTCAACTCCAACCATCAGTTTCACTACCCGGAGAGGCAGGCGGGAGAGGAAGCCATGGCGCACATGGCTAATCCAGATCCCATGATGGATCAACAGGAGCCTGCCAACATGGCAAAACGTACTTTGATCCCTTTTGAATAAAACAGCTTCACTGTATGTGGCATCTGGTTGTGGCCCAGGTTGAAAATGAGTTAATTTGTCATAAAGTGTCGATTCAGTGTGTCCACAGTAAGTGTGCACCTAAATGGGAATATCATATTAAAAATACTGTAATACTACAATACATGGTGTTAGCATGCTGGCTAGTAGGCATGCCTTTGTAGAAAAGCTCTTTGTGGATTAGTGACAGACTTTTCAAATATATTTGGTTTCCTGAAATAATTTAAAGCAGTAATGTGGTTTGCATAGAAGCTTGGTATGCCACCAAACATTCCAGAAATTGAACTAAATGGAGTAATATTAAGGTTGCGTAATATGGAGTCAACAGTTCAGAAAAGTGTAAAAGTAGGGTGACTTAGTTCAGACAGTGCTTCCTTTTGAAATCCCCTTTCTTACCTGTTCTTATAGCCCCAGCCAAGAAGAGAGGCAGAACAGCTCAACCGAAGGAACCCAAGGCACCCAAACCACCAAAAGTACCTAAGGCACCAAAGGCACCAAAGGCACCAAAGCCTCCTAAGGACCCAAATGCACCTAGAGCCAAACCCGGTCCTAAGCCCAAGAAGGGCACTGATGCTCAGGCAGACGGCAAGCAGGAGAAGATCGATGAAAGCTTCAAGAAGGTGAAGAGGAAAATTGACCGCTTCAAGGGAATGTCAGAAGAGGAAGTCATGAAAAAAACTCTACCAGACCTACTAGACTACAACCTGGACTATGTCATTGTAAGGTCATATTTCTGTCAGTTTTACCGTGGAACCAAGTGCTGTGTTATTGGGAAAGAATTTGAGTTTGTAAAAAAACATCTGCCGTTCTTTTTTCAGATCGGTATCAATCCAGGGCTGATGGCAGCTTTCATTGGACGATGGTTTCCAGGACCTGGAAATCATTTTTGTAAGTTATGTGACGAGAATGATTTTGAGTTTTGTAGTAGTAAAATATGGTTCCTGTGCTAGTCTGCAAGAATGATCAGAGGATGGTGAATAGTTTTGGTTTCTTCAAACTACCTTTCTTAGGACCAGTTAAGTTTTAGGCCTTTGGAATCAGGGCTTTTTCTGTAAAGTGACTTTTACAGGTCAAATTTTATTTTTTTAATGTACTCTTCCTATGTCATAAATTAAACATTAATCCGGAAGCTGTGACACCATTAACTTCAGTCAGATACATCAGCTTTTTCAGCTGCAGAGATGAACGACCGGTAACTTTTTGATTCCAGGGAAGTGCCTGTTTCTGTCTGGATTTACTGAGGAGCAGCTCAACCACATGCATGACACCACCTTGCCTGTCAAGTACAAAATGGGCTTCACCAACATGGTGGCCAGGGCGACGCCAGGGAGTAAAGACCTCTCAAGGTAACAACATGTTAGACATATCAGTGGTACCACTCATGGATTTTGATTTGATCTCTCACCACCATGCTTTGAGATCAGAGTTTTTATTGTAATGCTGTATTGTAACCATTTTCCTTTTGTTTTCATCTCAACAGTAAAGAGTTACGTGAAGGAGGCAAAATTCTCGTAGAGAAGTTAAAGAAATATAAGCCTCTTATTGCTGTTTTCAATGGAAAATGTAAGCGCCCTTCTACGACAGAGGAACATTTGCGGTAAAATTATTCTCTAAAGTGAATTAAAGTGATATATTTCAGTTTTTTTTTTTCTTGTCCCACAGGTATCTATGAAATGTTCTGCAGAGAGTTGTTTGGTAAAAAACCACAGAAGCTTGAATTTGGTTTGCAGCCACACAAGATCCCCGACTGTGACGTGGTGAGAACTCAAACATGACACAACTGTTTTAAAGGATGTTGATGAAAGTTTGACACATTTCCAAACTGACGTCTCTCCTGTGTGAAACCGCTGTGGATGTTTTAACACCATCATCACACTTTCATCCACATCTCAAGCGGTGGGATCATATTACAGATGCTGTCCATGTGAACTCACATCGTTCAGTATCATTTATCAAAAATTTGAACAAATATTATTACTGATGTAATGATACTGGTTGATCATCAGACCCACACTAATTTAAAATGGTATCATAGATTATAAAATATAATGTCTATAGTGATAATTACTAAAACTCACTTCCAAAAATTTGTAACAAAAGTTAAAATTTTTGTCATGCTTGTAAAAAGAAGAGTGAAAAAAAAGATTTTGTTGAGTGGCCCCAAACTGTGGCTGTGGCTCAGGAGCAAGAGCCGGTCGTCCACTCATCAGAAGGTCAGTGGTTTGACTCCTGGCTCTTTCAGTCCACATTTTGAATAGTTCTTGGGCAAGATACTCAACCACAAATCGCCCCCAGTGTAGCATTGGTGTGTGTGCATAGTAGAAAATCCCTGTATGTATAGAACAAGTTCCTGTGAATGTGGCTTGTGGTCGATAAGACTAGAAAAGCCATTTACCAGACTGAATGTTCAAGGGCTTCCCTTTTCAGTAAAGTAACTGATGCCTACTTGATATCAGTCAAAATCAACACTAACAGCTGAAAAAGTGAGAATCAATACTTCTGCAAATTTGGAGACATCTAAAATATTTGTTCCACTTAACAATGAAAAGAAAACAGAGAAGTTTCATGAAGGAGAGCAGCCAGTTTAGAAAATCTTTCAACAAAAACTTCTGCTTCAAAAAACCTTCAACTGACCATCAGTTCCCCCACACAGGCTCTGTATTTGATGCCGTCTTCCAGCGCTCGTTGTGCTCAGTTCCCTCGTGCTCAGGACAAAGTCCACTTCTACATCAAACTGAGGGAGCTCAGAGATCACCTGAAGGGCGTACAAAGAAGCACTGAGATCGAGGAGATCGACTACACGTTTGACCTCGGTTTGGCCAAGGGTGAGTCAAAGCAGCATCATGACATACAGAAGCAACACACTGCATAAAGCAATGAGCATCATTAAAATGACTTTTTAAACATTTATATGAGCATGGAAAGATGTAGCATCGTTGGCCTGACAGCTTCTGTGTTTCAGTACATCGTGATGTTAAAATCTTGCCATTAGTTTAGTCTGTGGGTTCAGCTGAGAGCATGATTGACAATTTGTTTATTCTTGCTTTTTTGTTTTTCCATCATCAGAGGACGCCAAAAGGATGGCGATTAAGGAGGAGCAGTATGATCCTGGTTATGAAGATGCCTATGGTGGAGCATATGTAGAGAAAGGACCTGAAGAGGCCCAGAGCCAGACCAACGGTCACTGTACATTCTCATCTGGAGGAAACACAGGTAACAACACACACTCCTGAACCTGAGGGGGAGTCGGGATACAGCAGACGTGGTTCTGATCTCTTTAGCAATGGTATCTTATTCTGAATCATGACCACAGGGAAAAGGAATTCAGATAAATACAGACATCTCAGGTCCTGCCAATTAATCATAGTAATCTGGTGATAGCATCCGTTTTAAATAAACAAACATTTAAAGGGAAAGTTCTCATTTTTGGTAAAATGAAAATGGCAACAGGTATTTCCACTATAGCCTGAACACAGGCTGACATTATTAATCCATTCAAACTACAATTCTGAATTATATTGTATTTTCTGAGCAAGATGCTAAATCCTTGCGTGAAGCTGACAAACCACAGTCCTTCAGGTAGTGTCACATTATCAGTTTGTTTGCGCTGTTTCTTCAGAAGGAGCACAGGAAGCGACCACGTCACAGACAGCAGGCGGCCAGCTTCCAGACGGACAGTGGATGACCCAGTCCTTTGCAGATCAGATCCCAGATATCAGTGGTGGACCAAAAGACGGCAGCATATGAGGACACAGGCTTTGACTCCTGCTGCAGTTCAGTCCTTCACCTCTTTTGTCAGGTCTTAGATTGTTTTCCTCTTTATTAGTGTCGGGGTGGAATATACACACATAGATGGACTTTTTAGAAATTTTGCAGAATATTCTGTGTTTTATTTCGTTTGTGACCTTGTATTCATGTACGATCGTCTTCATGGCAGTCTTTTTAAATATGTGAAATCAGGGACTTGACAACGATGCTTGACTGTCATTGGAGGAGGTCATGTATTTAAACATTGTTTTGCCTTTGTACCTTACTGTACTGTACTATACTGCACTGTGATGCAGTAGCTGTAAACATTCACGTCTACTGTTTTAACAGTAGATAAAACTCCAGATGATTATTTTATAAGCTTGTCTGATCTGTGTGAGCCTATATGATCCTCTCTGTGAAATGAGGATTCAGCTAAGCATTAATATTTTTACATTCATGGTGCTATGAACTGACCACGATGCAAAGTGATCACCCGGTGAAACCAGACTCATTATGGATGTTAGAGGTTCCACAGGGGGAATTTCTGTCACACCTTTCAATACAATGTTACAAAAATCAAACAGGTTTTATTTTAAACTTTGTTATCACTTTTTTTGCTTTAGGAATTTTAGAATTATGTTTTGTATGTTTATGGAAATGACATTCACAAGGAATTTTATGAAACATTTGTCCATTAAAATGTCCTGATGATGCTTTTTCTATATTATTGGTATTATTGTTTTTTGTATAAAGTACATTATAGTTGGCACTTTTTATGCCTCTGCCCCGCGGCTAACTGTGGTGAAACATTTTTATTGTAAGTTTTAATGTACAAGAAAAATCCAAAAGACAACATGGAAGGTGGAGCCCAACACAAAAGAGATGGACTGACATGCAACAAAGCTTGTATGCTGCACCTCTGACCTCTGAGACACCTTAGCAGAGGTAGATTTACAGATCTGACAATGACATAAATAGCATACTGGTACTGGATACTTGCACATAGATGCATGCTATCATGCATATACATGTACATACATCTATGCATGCATATATATATACATACACACACAAGCAACAACAGAGGGAATAGGGTAAGTTCTCTGAAGAACTGGTCTCCACCTCTGTCTTTGTAATTGAGCATGTCGACCCAAAACGCCAACATTGAGTAGAGCTTCAGCACTGACACTGATCTGAGCAATGATTTTGCTGGTGACAGAATGACGGTCAGGTTGAACGCCAGTCACAGATTTCCATATCTGGATGTTAAGTGGAAGTCTCTGTTGCACTTGTCTGCACACTTCCACCAAGAGGTCATGGTGCCTGCTCCTCATATTTCTCTCTGTTGTGTTCTCCATTCTTGCCTCCTCCAATGCCATCACGAGGGCGAGCCCATAATTAACGGCACCCACAGGTAACAAAATACCTCATCTGGTGTTTGTATTATTCTAGACACCACCACTCACGAGATGAGGGAGCGAAGGAGTTTAAACGGATCGTCTCTGTCCTGCTGGAAGAGCTTGTTAATCCTGTTGAATTCCTGTAGAAACACGTTTACAAACAGCAGGTACAAGTTGTTAACAGCATCACTACATCTGGTGCAGGATTTCAGTATTATAACGTCTTTGGTGGTCTTTGGTTCATCCCCACTGATTGACCACTGTATGTGCTAACAAGCAGTTATGGATGAAAAGTCACCATGTACCAGACATCTGTTCCAGCGTCAAAGGGATTTCACCAGGACTGATGAGGCTATAGATTTTTACCTACTCACAGTGGCAGAGAGCACTGTGTGAAACAAGTTGTGAGAATAAGAAACCAAGTGTTCAAGGTTGCAACAATCACAAGTGTAACATGTTGGTCTTCTGCACTTTGTCGGCCAGGCGGGTCATACTGTTCACATGGAAAGACCCTCTCCCCCCTTGTATTCTCATTAAATCAAAGAGGTTATGCAACATCTCAAACTACAGACGATAAGATAAATTCTATGCAACTTGGCAGCCATTCTTGATGTTTGTGGAAAAAATGGAAGCAGAGAATGTAATCCCCTAATATTTATGTTGATCCCCTTTGGTGTTCGTCAGGAATGACTAACTTTCACTCAGTGATGTAGGTCAGGGCTGCTGGGTGGGCAGGTGGGTTGGAGGGGGGGGGGACTTGATTTCGGTTGGATGCAATGCTCTGTTTTATTTGATTTTGTACACCGAAAATATTCAATAAAAAGACTTTGATCAAGTGCCCAAGGTTGCGTTGACAAGTCTTAACTGTCTGGCTTACACACAGCTGTAGGGAATGGTACACACACTTGAGCAGCTGAAGATTTTGGTTTTTCCAGAGTTGATGAATGTACAATGTATTCCTCTTCTCCACCGTGACACTGCAGCCATCTGCACCTAACCCAATGCACTTTTTGATTTCCAGTTCAACTCTGTACTCTGTTGAAAACAGGTCAGAGTGGGGGCAATAGCCTCTGCTGTTTCAACATTCAAGTTAATCAATCCCAAAAAGGTGGACACTATTTAGTTCAGTGTTGATTTTGACTTGTCTCGCTCACTGACTATCACCAGTGCGTAGGGGGGAAGGGGACAGGCAGGGGGGACGGCATTTTGGACGGATCCCGCAGCAGGATAGATATGGCATTTCCTCTTATTAGATAGGGTCACGTGAGTCATGGTGTGAATGGGTGTTAAGACTGCATATAAGTGGTGTCATAGACCCCCTCCCTTTTTTTTAGTGATGGTCGTTCCAGTTTGACTTTAATGGCTTCTTTCACTCCTTGTGTTATTCCGCATGTGAAGCAATTTAGTTTCCCCAGTGAACAAGTCTGTACATTACTGACTGAACTGACTGTATTATTTTGTGTTGGCCAATGCACACTTCAGTTATTTTAACTTTAATTTTAACCCACCTCCGACCCCCCTCATCAGAGGACAAATAACTACTGTTCTAGGAGTGATCTTTTCCTTATTTATCAGCTAGTTAAACCTAAAGAATTACATTAAGTGATCTGATTTTGTTCAGTTAGATTACATGACATCATTACTTGCTGTGACAGTGTGGCTGGTATTATTTTCACTCTGTGAGTCTATGTGTGTGTGTGTGTGTGTGTGTGTTTCATCGTGGCAAAATGTGGTTCTGGAGACATCTGCTGTAGTGGGAACTACCACAAAGGCAGTTTTGAGTGTTTTGGCTGGTGTTTTCTCCATTCTGATGAACACAACTGAACACCTGTTAAATGTCGTAACAGTTGTGAAGCTATCATGTTGACAAAATCTGCCCACAGACAGACAGACAGACAGACATATAAACAACTGTCACAGTACTGAAAACTGCCTCTGTGGTAGTTCCTGCTACAGAAGATGTGCTTCTTCCTCTTCCCCCTGTTGCCTTGATGTTCTTACCTCCTTCATTTCAGGAGTGTCATCTGAAAGGAACAGAACAACAAAGAGAAACGTGGAGTACAGCTGAGCACCTGCAACCCTCCAATCATTTAAGTGTCAACATTAAGATCTTGTGAATCTGACATCTTAATAAAAACATTGAAAGTGACTGTTTAACTACAGGGAGTAACACAGACATGAATGAAACATATTGTACAGGATGGAAGCTGACGGTTACCACCAGCTTCAATGGCCTCCTCCTTCTGGCAGGTCTTTGAAATGGCCTTGATGATCGGGGCCTTCTGGTGTTCGGAGGACCGTATTTTCAGGCTGGAAATTAGTCCCTTTTTTTTTATATGATTCATTTCTGTCTGTCTTCTCCTCCTGCTTTTCTCCATCATCCTCATCTTCCTCCTCATTCTCCTGTCTTTCTTCATCCACCCACGCATGTCTTCTTCTCTGCTCTCTAAGTCTCTCTCTCTCCTCTTGCTCCTGTCTTTCTCTCTCTCTCTCTCTCCTCCCTCCTCTCCTGTCTTTCAGCGTCCTCTCTCTCCTCCTGCACCTGTCTCTCTCTTTCCTCTTGTACCTTTCTCTCTTTCCTTCCACATCCTCTCTCTGCTAATTCTCCATCCTACCTTGTCTTTTGTTTGCTCCCTGCTCCTGTCTTTCTCCCTCAATTCTTTCCAATCTTCCTTTCTCAGTCCTCTTCAGCCTATCTCTCGTCTCCTTCTGTTTTCTCTCCCTGTCCACTTGTGTTCTTCTCACTCCTGCTATTGGTTGCTATGCACACAGTTGATTATATATATATTTCTTAAATTAATATTAATATAATAATAATAATAATTCCCCCTCCGTTTATATTGTCAAAATTATGAGATAGAAAAGTCATGATTATGAGATTAAAAAAAGTCATAATTACTAACGTTTCATGTTGTAGTGCTTTATTAAAATAAACATTGTGACTGGAGTATTTGGTGACATTGTATTTAAGTATGACAGACATTCATTTTGCAAAAATATACAATTTAATTTGCATTTTATTGCTCTTACCATTATTGCAGTACGAAGATTGTGATAAAGTCATAAGCTGCCTCACAATAAAATCTAATTGGGTGATTATGCCCCCTTTAAAGTATTGAATTTGTGTGTGACGGTTCAGGTCTTGGGATTAGGACTTTCTGTGTCTTTATCCTCACTGAGGTAAAAGATCAGAGTTAGCTGGAAGACTCTTTTTCTCTCTTTTTCTGTGCCTCTATTTCCTCCTGTTTTTTCTTCTTCTGTTCTGCTTTCTCCTCCTTCTGTTTCTTCTTCATATCCTTCTAGTCCTGCTTTTGTTTCTTTTGAATCTCCTCCTGCTCCTCCTTGTCTGTCTTTGTCTCCAGGGGTTGTTTCTCCTCCTCCATCTGTTCTCATCTCTCTGAGCTCTCTTCTGTCTTGGCGAGCTCTGCTCTGAGTTTCTCCTCCAGAGCATTGAACTCCTCCCCTTGCTTCCTTGATCAGGAGGTTTTGCTCTTCTCTGCTCCTCAGCTGGTTTTCAGCCTGAGTCAGCTTCTCAGTGAGACCCCTCTTCTCCTTCAGCTGCAGGATTTCAGTTTTGCTTTGGTCAAGCTGCTCATTCATCTCCTTGACCTCCTGCAGTTAGTGACACTTCTGAAGACAGCCAACTTCCATCTCGCTCATTACAGTCGCCTCCCAGTGATTTGTGTCTGCTTCCAGGACCTCCTGCTCCCTGGCCTGCAGACGCTCCTCCAGCTTGCTCATTGTGATCTTATCAAACAGCAGACTGTACACCTGCCTGTTCTCCTGTTGCAGAACAGAGAGATCATGTCGGTTTGTTCTACGACTTGGACGGTCCTGAAGGGCGGCGTCTGCCCTTGTCTGTGCAGGTTTCCCTCCAGACATGGCGCCAGGAAACAGAGACGTTACAGGGGCGTGAAGCAACAGATGGGCTCCGGTCCTGCACTTGTCTGTAGTAGACGTTTGTAGATCTGTAGTGATCTGTAGTTGAGTGTGGAAGATCGTACTGACTGGTACTGGATACTGTGTGTCTGAGAGACAATGTAACACTGAGGTTTACTCTAGCTGTGACAGATTTATCATCGTCATAGATGGTTTTGCCTTCATTAATCAGGAGCTCTGGAATCAGCCTCATCACACGATTACAGTTATTGATTAATTAGATGAATTAGTCATTTTAATAGTCAGATGAGTCAAATAAATGTAAATTATTTACTGCTTTTCCAAACTTCATTCATAAATTATACATTGTGTGGTTGATCCTAATTATTGTTTTGTTATGGAAACTAAATCAGTCCAAATTATATTCTATAGTATGATCAGTAAGTATAATCTTAACCAAATTTAACCTAAGTTATTGTGCGTAACAGTTAATCTTTTGGTCACCATCTCAGTTCGTGTCCAAACTGCCTTGTTGAATCCACATGGTCCACATGAGTCAGACAAAGCATTTCTTCTTCTACACCAAAGTACAGATATGTTAAGAGACCATAAATAAACATCTATTTTAGCCAGTCTTTTTTCAGTTTATGGTTGATAATGTGTCCGTTTACTTCTGTGGTTTAAAGTCACTTTGCCACATTTAGGCAAATTTGATATTTGGATGTTAGGCAGAACTGCACAGGTGGAGGTGAGGGAGAGAAGGCCCAGGTTACCGCTGTCGTCCCTGTGGAGATTTTTGTTGGAAACCGGGGTGACTGTTGAGGTCAAAGGTTTCATGCGTTTGTCTCCTCCTGTCTGGATCCTGAGATTGGAGCGGGAGGACCTGCTGCTGCAGTGCTGCTCCAGAGACGCACTAGAAGACGCAGACAAGAACGAACACCGAACGGGGTCACTGCTATTGGTTCTGACTGTTATGACATTGTCTCATAATGTTAGTTATACAGCAGCAGATAATGCTGTGCTGATGAAGATGGTGTGTACAATTAAAAAGAAGTTATATCACCTTCATCTCAACATTTACAAGGTTCATAATTACAGCCTCTAGAAAATCTACATTTTATAAAACAATTTCAGTTAAAGCAATGACTCCGATGTTAATGCAGTTGGTTTTCTATGCAAGTCGGAATTTAGTTGGAAAATCCATTTTTATAAATGGTTGATTTGACAATCACCTCTTCTGCCGCCTTCCCTGCCCAAAGAGTCAAGGGAGGCAACTGCTGAACTTGAAAGTGCATTAACTTGAATCTACCAAGGCCCGGATTGTTCTCATTTTTTAATGCCACTTTTCAATCCATATTAAATTGATTAATTTAATAAAGTGTCAGAAAATTATATATTATTGTACAGTCTATATACTGTATATGCATGTGTACACACACCTGTTGTTTTCCTCGCCTCCCCTGCAGAAGTCTGTGGCTGACGTCAACAGTGTGTAGAAGACGGTACAGCCCGACTGTATCACACTGTCACAACACGAACAATTAAAGAGCCGAAAGGAGCAGGATATGAAGTGACGTCTGTTTCTAATGGTTTGGGCATTATTCTAATAAAAACCTTGTCCATTCTGTAACATATCCTTCTCCTTTGGTTGCATGATCAAATTCAAGAGAAGAAAACGCCTCTTCTTTACCTTTTGGTGAGTACGGAGATCAGCTCGATGGGCAGCATGAGGAGAGTCAGCAGATACAAAAACACTTTGACAGGAAGGACCTGAGTAAGCTGAGACCACCACCTGACACCATCATGACTCTCCCTGCAGGCCTCACACAGGACTATCTCACACACACACACACACACACACACACACACACACACACACACACACACACACACACACACACACACACACACACACACACACACACTCAACATGAATATTCCTACAACACATCATAAAGATACTGTTGTAGATTTACTGAGGGGTTAATCTACAGCCAGTTCACACATGAAATTACCTCTAAATATTACAACTGGAGAACTCTGTTGTGCCCAGTGAAGTAGAAATAACTGTAATTGTGAGTACACTTCGACCTTAGAGTATTTTACACACAGGTATGTGTTTCCAAGATCAAGATTGATTCTCCACACTGACATGTCTCAACCAAAGCAAATCCAATGTAGCTTAAAATTGCCTCAAATCTTATTTCTATGCTTTAATTTGGGATGAGATGGGTTTGTTGAGTTATTTCTAAATATATATATATATATATATATATACATATATATATATATATATATATATGTGTATATATATATATATATATATATATATATATATATATATATATATATATATATATATGTATATATATATATATATATTGGATTTGCTGGACAGTGATACAACTCAGTAGTTCCAGTGATACACTGAAGGTATCCTGGCAGGTGCGGGATCAAACCTGTGACCCCTGCCCCGCCTGTCCCACTTACTTTTTTTGATGTTAACTGGGAGGTTCTCTATGACTTTGTGGTCCAGCCGGCAGAGCTCTTGTTGTGTAGGATTCGGTCCATCCACCGGTGTCTTCTTGGACTCCGCTTCCTTCACCAGCTCACAACAAGCCGGTTTGAGTGCGTCCATCTCTGCCACCAAACTGCAGGGAAGACACTGTGTCCCAAGCAGATCTATAAGAGACAGGTGATCCAGTTACATGTTATAGCTGTTGCTACACTTGTGAATAAAAAAAAAAAACAACAAAAAAAAGAACAAGAATCAGTTGTGAGGAGGATGAAGGTGGAGGAGTTCACCTCTTTCTCTCAGGAAACGAAGAGCGTCCATGTAGCCGTGGTGACAGATCTCAGCCAGTTTCTGTCAAGAACAATGTAAATCATCAAGGATTGTTTGCTCGTCTTTTACACTCCAGAGAACTGCTTACACATCTCAAGATTAATTTGCCTTTCACACCGAATATATTCAATTTCTTGATATGACAGAGAAGTGAGAGAAACCATGTGTAAAAAAAAACCCAAAACAACTGCAGACCAACCTCAAGTCCAGGAGGTAAGAAGGATGTACAGACACGGTGCACATTCCCCGTGTTGACCTGGATGCTGACGTTGCCGTAGTGCACCTCGAAGAAGTTGAATGTGCCCTCTGTGGGGCAGATGTCGCTCTCACCTGAGAACGGCGCCATGGTGATGGTGTTTCTCTGCTCGAACAGCGGCATGTTGTTGCTCAGCGCTCCGTCCATGTAGTGCTGAGAGGAAAGGAAGCCGAGTGAAATGATTCACGAGCACACGATCTATGATTCACGCTCGGCTTTAAAGGAAGATCAGTTAAAAACAGACTCAGTGCCCTGCTGAATGCATGTTTACAATATGTCTTGTACTGCTGTATCAGACAGGGATAGTTAAAAACATATTTGTTCAGTACATTCAAGGAATTATTTTGACATATAACCAACTTTGTAGCTGTGTTTTCCTTTCGTCTTCTATTCTACTTCACTTACTGGTTTTCTACATTAACCAAAGTACTTTGGTTATGACCTTGTTGCATTTAGTTGTGAGTGTGTCAGTGTTGACTTCAGAGATGAGGATAAGCCTGGGTCATAGTCACATGTTGTCTGACTGCAGTGCTTTTTAGACTTCTGCTCTTGTATGTTGGTTTCCTTCCCTGTTCTCTGGCTGTGGCTCTAAAAATAACTACCAGTTGACACCAAATGTTTGAATTTAAATGATTTGAACAAAAAAATGTTATCTTTTCATACTCCAAAATTTCCTGTGAGAAGACAAACCAAAACAAAACAGGTCCAGAAATACTAGACACCCAACACAACACAGATGACCCTGATTAAGTCCACAAGCAGAAACACACTGGTCTCACAATAGAGTTGTTCTTTAGCATTGCTGGAGTTTAGATCACAACATAGGCAGAGTTATGTCAGAAATCTCTACTCTGATTTTCTACTTAAATCCCCTATTTATAGGATTTGAAGACTTCTGATTATAGCGGCTTTAAAGTAAAGAAAACTGTAAAACCATATTGTGTAACCATTTCCTGATAATCCTTGGACGGGAACTTGTCAGCTGTAGCACTGAAGGAGAATATAGGAACAGTGAAGCTGAGTGAAACAGATTAAAAAATGCACATGCATCTACTCACCACTCCTCGGTATGAAGGTGGCACGAAACCACAGTAAACAGGGAAAAAGCAGCTGCACATAAGAACCTGCAAAGGGAGACTGTAAGTTAAAGCTCCGTATTTTACGCTTTCCCTGTGTTTTATTTGAAGTCTTGATCCATAAGAAGATATATTTGTGGTTTTAAGAGCCAAAACCATCTCAGCGTAGTTTAACATCTTCTCTCTCAGGCTTCTCTCTGGAGCTCTAGTAACAACAGGTCGGTGAGCCAATCAGAAGAGAGGAGGCTCTGAGCCTCTGTGGTTTCTGAGTGGTTGAATAAAAATATAGCAGGTAAACACTGTCACTTTGTTGTGACATCATAAAGTTACAGAAGTCCCGACGGCTGGTTTTAAGGTTCAGTTTCTGAATACAGGTTGTGTGCATTTCTCTGTAGACTGAGCGTTTTGATACTTTCACAGTATTAATATAGAACCTAGACCTGCTTTATAATCCACATGGAAATCTCCCTTTATACAATATGGGACCTTTAAAACACCAGAATTCAGAAACAAGAGCCTCAGCTCATGCCATTTCGCTGAATTACTATCTGTGAAATCAGACCAGGCTGCAAAACCTTTCATAGCCTTTGTCTTCTCCTTTCTACCTGAATGAGCTCCTCTCTGCTGTCAAACTCTGACACCAAAACGTTCTTCCCATCAGCCAGTCTGGTGAGGGACACACAGAGCTTTCCAGAGGCCCGGAGGTGGGCGTCCTCTGGAAGTTTCTCCAGCAGGGATGCCTGCACCGTCCGCAGCAGACTGAAGGTGGGGTGGAAAACTCCCAGTGTGTGTTTTCTGGCCTCTTTGGCCATGGTCAACACATCAGCACACATCTGCTCTGAGGAGGAAAATGCAGTATAATCAGTCTTTAGGGAAAGTGATAAATTACAGCTGCATATATTATACAAGAAATGTTAATGTGAATTAATCTAATTCAGCATTTTGTTTGTCCTTTTAAATTCTTTTGGTTCTTGGATGTATTGAGGAAGCAAACATTGTACCTCTGACTCAATGTGTGCTGTCTCTTGGAGCTGCAAAATGCATTCTGGGTAATGTAGGGAATTAATAAATTGTTGATTGAGGCATTGTTAGCTGATATTTTATTTGTCTCACTTGCTTTATTACTGAGTCATTATTATTTTGTTTTTTTATTATTCATTTTATAATGTATCCATTATAAGTTTATTATTTGTACTTACATTCTACATTGTTCAAAATTCCTGGAAAAAAACGGTACATTTTTTCCGCTTATTGTGCTGTTATTTTGTTTTCATTGTGATGTTATTGTGTGTGTTTGTAATCTGCGAGTCAGTGAATGAGATAAGGGAGGAGGATGTTTTTCTGTCATTCACTGCCCTTGGCTTTGAACTCCATGTGACGTCTGGAATTTGCCCTCAATATTACATGGACTGCACTTGTTCAGAGAGAAAACAAACCCCTGACCTTCCAGCATGACCAGGAACTCCAATTACTACAGGACTAAAATTAAAACTTGTAGTGAGCATGTGCCACTGTAAGTGCATAACAAAACCAATAAGATAGCTGGTAAAATTTGATTTAAAAACACATTGCTTTCATCTGTTCTTTAATATATTCAATATATTAAATTAACTGCCACTATAAACTATGAATGAATTACTTAGAAATGACTTTGTGTCAGACTTTGCTTATTCAAGAGATACATTATACATGTATATATATGGGTAAAATGAATTATTGTAATAGGAAATAGCACATGTAAACTGTGACCTTCATGCATTAAGTAATCACAGCTAGGTAAATAATATTTTTTCAGACATTAACACTCAGTTTCTAGCTGAAAGATCCCAATATCTATAGTAAGCTGAGAGATATACAATGCGATATTAACTGATGTTATGCTGCACCGGTTAGATTACACAATGAAAATACGCATCAGCTGGAAGAGCTAGGAAATCTCTTATCTGCGATGTGACTCACCAATGGGAATCCCAACAGTCAGAGCTGCGGCGACCAGACAACCAGAAGAAGCTCCGCCGATTTTAGAAGCACCACAGAGCAGCTGCGGCGCCCGCTCGAGGATACAGCTCAGAGCCCCCAGGTAGTAAATACTCCTGAATCCACAGCCTGCGAAAGAGATGTTCCACTCCTCGTCCCAGTTAAACATCTTCTCCGAGGTTTCCATCGACCGTGATTTTAATGGGAAATCAAAACTTCATCTCTAGTGTTGCAGTCCCTTCAATCATATCTCAGAGTGCAGCTGGTGCATTAGGACACACCATCCAGTGTCATCAACATGTCAACGGATGTGTTATCTCCACTTCACACAGGGGTAAAGTGGGTAGCCTGTCAGTTTGCTATGGTATTGCACAACTTACTAGGTTCAAACGTCACAAGTTTCAAAATAGAAAACAAGTTGGAATAACTTCACCCACGGGCTGCAGTTAGGGCAGATGCAGAACATGTGACTTTGTTTTCATAACTTAGGCTGCTTAACCAACATGTAACTGCACACAGTGCTATGGGAGGAACAGAAGCAGAGCACAACATCAGCTACTGATTTGTGTGTTTGTTGCTCCAGCTGAATAATTTTACAGTGGGTTATCACTGTTACTCATGTGCCTGAGGTTTGTCAGTTTGTTTTTTGTGAGATGGTTATTTGATAAAAGTGCATCATAATGCAAGTGTATCAGTAAAAGCTGATGGATTTCATATCAAAAAACAATAAATAAAATGCATGAATACATATATGATGTTTTCTTTCTGAACTTTGTTCCAGTAATCTTTGTGTTTACAAGACAAAAGCTTATAAAACTCCCTCTGAGCAGCGCTACATCTTCAGGGCAGATTGGAGGCTGCAGTGACTCGCTATCAGAAAGTGAGGAGACAGCCGGGGCTAGCTGGTTAGCATGCTAACTTCAGTAGAAGAAGAAAAAAAACCCCATTGCTGCAGACAGCTCTTGGTGAGTAAATGAAGTTTGATGCCAAACTCACAAAGTTTCTTCTAGACTGGTAAGTAAACAGGTGTTGATGCTAACGTTAGCTTTGTAGCAATAGCTAGACTTACAAGTAGCTCCTTCAAATATCTCTGCAGGTTTGTCACATTTGAGCAGCATCTCTGACATTACACACAGTGACTTGATCCATTGTTAAATTTAATTAATTCATTAATTAATTAAAAAATATTGACAAGTGCAGTCAAGGAACATGTTTGAGTTTTTCAGAAAGACAAATAGATAAAAGAAGCTCTGGGAGAAAGCTAAAGGAGGCGACAGGAAAAGAAAAAATAAATCATGTTATAGCCTGTCATGTACAGTTACTTAGTGTATCTAATATTTTCTTTGATATTAATGCCACAAAACACAGGACATGTTTGAATTCATTTATTCAACAGCTTCACTTTCTTCTTCTGTGCAATATTAAACATATTTACTTGAATGCATTAAAGATCAATGGTTTGAGGTAGAGTTAGTCGTGTTCCTGATCCACCCCATAGCTCTGCCCAATCCCCACCCTCTACCTGCACTGTCAAACCCAGATGTGGGGCTGAGGGAGGGTGTGGGGGGAGGAGTCAGGGGCATGTGGTCCACCTCACTGTGTGTGTTCCAGGTGAAGGTGAGGCTGGAGGTGGGCGTGGCTTCTGGGGTCATTGGGACAGTGTTTGTGTCCTCTTTCCTGCTGTTCCACAGGTTCAGGCCTAGAGGCAGGCTTGTACATCTGTGCAGAGGTGATTCTCTGGAAGAAGGTGAAGACAAGGATTCATCTTATGTAGATGACAGTAAAGTTTCAATGAATTATTATACTTTTAGACATGCTACAGTGCAGCTTTAATGATGCCAATATCAAGGTGTGGCTCCAATACCTTGGTCCAAAGTGAAAAATCTCGCCAGCTTGGATGGATTGACATGAAATGTGGTGCAGAAAGAACATGATTCCAGTCATGTCTATAATCTATTGCCCTCAACATGTCATAATTTCCAGTAGTCCAACTCTCAAAACCTCTAAAACTATCGAGGACCAGGGTTCTTTCAGCCTCATCTGTACTTTGAGATAACACTAAGAAACACAGAATGTCTGAACCAGTGAAACCAAGGCACAGAGCTGCACAAGAGACATGACCTTCACACTGTATACCTGTCACTGTCCTCCGCTCTGTCCTTCCACGCTTGTTTGTATATGTCCTCAGCCTTGCCATAGAGCCAGCTCATGTCCCTGGGCACATCTGGGATCCAATCCACCAGTCTGGAAGGACAAATTAAAGTGTCAAATTAACACTTACAATTTGCAGTGATGGAAGTCAATAAAAGTCCTGCATTAAATTTGACATAGGTAATAGTAACAAATATTAGCATGATGAAGTTCGCAGTTTGAAAAGTTGTAATTATGAAGAATAAAAGGTTGGGTTTAATTTCACAGTGAATCTAAAAGTTGTTCTATATATACATATCTATATAAATATGTATATATCTATATATACACATATATATAGAACAACTTGAGAGATTTGGGGATTCTGGGATTTTCATGTTTTCAGGTTAGTTTGAGATGAAAGAAGCAAAAGAAGAAAGGAGGAGGCAAACAGAGGGGTAAAAAGAAAGATGGAATCCAAGGTAAAAGACATTGACAGATAAATGCAATGGAGTACAACGTCACCTAGTGAAATATCGGGAAAAATTTGAGGTCCCACAAAAACAGAAATACTGAAGTATGGTTATATTTAAGGATCAAAAATTCATGAGGAATGGTTGCCTGGCTTCCTTGGTATTAGAGTATAATGCTAATACAGGCCGGTGATATGATGGGCTCTTACCTGTGGGCTAAAGAGTAGGGCGACACGACGGGCAGAGTACAGGGGATCTGCAGGTATGACGTCACTTTCTTCGGCAGGTACTCGGTCACGTGGGACAACAGACCACCAGCTGTATGGGATTCTCTGCAGGCCTCACACAGCGCTGACACAAATACAGTAAAATACAAACAGTTTTACTGCATTCGATCTATTGGACTGGCACTGCAGGTTCAAGCAGGATTTCATTGCTCACATCTGTGTCAGCCTGCGCTTCAGTTCCTATACTCACCCTTTCTGATGTCAGCTGGGAGCTTCTCTACGAGCTGTGGATCCAGCCAGAAGTGTTCCTCCTGAAGAGGCTTCAGTCGGCTCCGCTGCGTGTTCACATCGGCCTCTTCGGCTTCGGCCTGCTCCTTCACCAGCTCACAACAAGCAGGTCTGAGCGAGTCCGTCTCCAAACTTCTCAGTGGACACTCGCTGCTGATCAGATCTGTCATGGGCATTTAAATCAAGACAATTTCTGCAGTAACAAGCGCTGGATCACACCGCGTTTTTCTTTTCTTCCTCGGCTTCTGTTTTTCTTGAATATTCGAAAACTACTGTGGCAAAGTTTCCTTACGCTGCTCTTGCAGGAAGCGGAGAGCATCCATGTAGCCTTTCTGGCAGATTTCAGACATTGCCTGTAAAATCCGAGAGCGCTTGATGAGGATGCAAGATAGGACCATATAATCTGCAAATATTACTGTCGTATTTTGTATATTTCAGGTTGCAATAATCCCTTTTTGACGAGCAGAAGGAAATTTGTAAATCATTTTCGAGCCAAAACACCTTTGAGTAAAGTTTTAGTTCAAGCAGGACTTTGAAAGCCAACTTTAGAAACATGTTTTCATCTCATTCCAAAAGGAGAAAAGAACATGTTTTCTCCACATGCACCACGGGCGTCCTGCATGTGTGGATATGGACTGAACATAAAGCAGGGGAAGCTAAATATTTTTTGTTTGATGTTCTTCCGGTTGCTAAACAGCTATCCATGTTGACACAATCAGACTGTATAATGTATTTTACTGACTGAAAGTTAACAAGTATACGATGTGGTCCGGCCTGCAACTACATAAAAGTTCCTATCACTGGTTTAGTGATAGGCCTTAATACAAGTTTTTAAACATCTTAGATGTTTTTAAAGATCATTTAGTTTTAAAACATTAAAACATTTTTTTTTTTTATCTTTTGCCCAAAATTGTACTGTTGTGCCAGTGATTTGTCGGCCCACTTGAAATACCTTTGCGGCCCTGAACATGTATGTCTCATGTATCCTGAGCTTTAAGGCTCTTTTTCTACTCTCATAAACTCCTGCTGAACCCGCTCCGCTTGTCTGTGCTCACAGGTATCCCATATTAAAACACAAACAAACACAGTTGCATGACACAGTTCACTAATAATCAATATTATTATCAGATGATAAATAATAACCACATTAAATAACTGGATACATTGCTGCTTACAGGGAGTGAAAATACCTTTGAATTAAAAAAAACATAATACTTCAGAAACTGTTTGGCGGTAACGTGAAGTATATGGTTTAAAAAGAAGTGTGATGTGATTTGAGGTAAATGGGTGAAAACATGCAAACACTGGTATGGTCTCTATTTTTGTTTAACCTGACAAATCCTATTTAAAGCTGATAAAACAGCTTTTGAACTGCTGCAACTGAATCACGGAGCTCCTGCGTCTCACCTCAGGCTGTGGGGGGAAGAAGGTGTTGGCCACTCTGTGCATGTTCTCTGAGTTGACCTGGATGCTGACATTGTTGAAGCGCACCTCATGGAAGTTCAGCGTGCTCGCCCGGGGGCAGATGTCACTCTCACCGGCATACGCAGAAAACGTTATCGTGTTTTTCAGGTGACATCGAGGCAGGTTGTCACTGACGGCGCCGTCCACGTAATGCTGAGTGGAGAAGGAGGGTGTTGAACCTGACACTGATTCAGGGACACTAAGTAACAACCACACTGAAGTTTTTAGATGGATGTAAACTGTGCAACATGTGTTCTGTGTATATGAATATGGAACTATTCGTGAATTATGCAACGACTGTATCACTGTGTGGTCAAATTTCCTCTGAGTAACTGAGAGGCACATGTGAAAGACAATAAGTTGGATCCATTATGAGACCTGTTTGGGTTTATTGATACATTTGTCTCAAGGAAAACTGTTGACCGTTACAAGTGACAAATGCTGGGGTGCCCAGGTATCTCACCTGGTAGAGCTTGAGACTGAATCCTTGCTGCAGAATCCCCTCTCTCTCTCTCCACTTTGCTTTCATAATAAAGGGCAAAAATGCCCCGAAAAAATAACTTAAAAACTAAACAAACACTTTAATGTAACAGCTTGCTGGTGTACTCACCACCCCTCGATAGGTGGGTGGAATAACACCACAGTAGAAAGGGACGAAGCAGCTGCATATAAGGGCCTGGGAAAAGCACACACAGTATTACTGCATATGAGTTGTTGAATGAAAAACTTTCTGTACACACAGAAATGGTGTGATGGTTCCTCAAAAAAATATCACCCCTCATTCGTTCAGTCAGTCAGCAACCTTCGCGTTTCTGGATAAAAGGGTCATCTTCACTCCCATATTGTAAAGTGTACCTGAATGAGCTCCTCCCTGGTGTCGTACTCTGACACCAGCACGTTCTTCCGGTCAGACACTCTGGTCAGGGACACACACAGTCTCCCAGAGGCTCGAACATGGGCGTCTTCTGGAAGGCTTGAAAGCAGAGAGTCATGCACTATCTGCAGCAGGTTGTAAGCTGGGTGCAGGGGCCCCAGTTTGTACTTCCTGGCCTCTTTGGCCATGAACATCAAATCAGCACAGCATTGTTCTACACAGAGAAACACAATAAATAGATCCTATTAGATGACTTTTTTTAGCTCTTAAAAGCAGAAGTGATTCTGTCAACTAAGGACTTAACACAGGTCATCTCCTTTTATTTGAAATGTAGCAGTTATTTTCTACTATAGACTTTTGGTTACTAACATCAAATACTGGATAAAACTGTTATTTTTTTACTCTTTCTTCACTGTCAGGTTGTGTCTAGAGATCACCTGGCTAAAATCTGTGCCAAGGTGCTGATAAGTCACCCTAGTCAAGAAAGTCTTAACTGTGCATGAATGTAAGGACTTTACTTTGTGTATTTGAATTCACAAAAACCAGATGTGCCAAAATAAGATGCAACAATTCGATGTCTCAAAAGTCTCAGCAGAGGCTTTCCTGTATGTCCATGAAAGAGACAAGTTGTGCACGTGGACACAATGAATCTTTACAGAGGAAACACATGCAATTACAAATTAAATATCGTATAGTTATTTGTGGCATTGACACTGGAGATATAACAAAGTGCAATACTGCTAAGTGCATTTGATCTGTGCCGAATTATACAACAAAATGTGGCCGATTTTTGAATGAAGTTTGGAGTGTCGAGGAGAGACCCGCCACTTACCTAGGGGGATTCCAATGGTGAGGACAGCAGCCATCAAAGACCCTGCAGAGGCTCCGTATATGTGAGAGGCGTCTTGCAGGAGGCAAGGGAACCGTTCAAGGATACAGCTGGTGGCACCGACATAATAAATTCCCATAAAACCGCAGCCTGCAAAGGAGATGCTCCAGTCTTTCTTCAAATCAAACATTTTCTCAACCAGCAGAGCTCAGGCTGTGTGAACCCACCAAAGAAACTACAACATCCACCTTCACACAACCTGCGAGCAGCATCCAAAGGTGAGCCAAAGTTAGCCAACTGTTGTGCAATTTGGTCTCATTAGGAGCTATTTTCCTATTGGCTGGAAAAAGGTCACATGAGCGAATGAGTCCAAATGATGTGGCGACTAACACCAGCAGCAGCAGCAGCAGCAGCAGCCGCCGCCACTTTTCAATTTTCCTCTCCTGCTGTTCTGTGTCCTGCAGCTCCGCGTGTAGAGCCTTCTAGATACACTTATAGTTTTTAAAATGAGCATTCCTGTAGTGGACTTTGGTGCATACAGCCTGAGTGAGGGAGATGTTACCGACGAGCAGCTGCACAAGTTGAGCAAAGAGCTGAGGACAGCCTTCACAGAAGTGGGCTTCGTTTTTCTGCAGAACACCGGGATCACTCAGGAGGAGGTGAGGCCAGCAAATATAAACCCAGATTATTATTTAGTTTATTTAAAGTGCTTAATATGCGTCCTTTTCCCCTGGTATGCGGTGGGGTAGGTGGACCGTGTCATGGGTGTATCCAAGGAATTCTTCCTGCAGCCAGAGGAGCTGAAGCAGCCCTTCAGCAGGAGAAGCTTCGCCAACAACCTGAACCACGGCTGGGTGTCTCTGGAGACTGAGAGGTGAGGACACACTTCACCAACACAACACTTCTTCTCTGCACAGTGTCCTGGTTTTAAATTCACAACTCAACTCAACCGCTTTTCAGGTTGAACCCACGTCGACCTGGAGATCTTAAGGAGGCATTCAATACGGCTTCACTTCACCCTGACATAGTAATGTTTCCTATCAGAGTTCGACTTTGTTCATTTTATGTAAGAGGCTCTACCTCATGATGTGTTGTTAGCACATCCCACTTCCTATTGGTTATCAGTATGGAGGTCAGAGTACAGGTTCATCTGAATCTTTTGGTGTTTTCCAGACAAAGATCTGCTCCACTCGGTTCTTTTGGAGCTCAATAGATAAATTCATCTGCCATTATTATCAGCTGATGTTAATTTATCACAGATAAATATGTGTCAGCATATAAGTAACAAGGAATTGCTGCTAGAAATGCAAAAAGATATGTTTTATATATGTTATTTAGAAACAGTATTTCCATTACATGTAAGGTGTACTGCTGAGTCCATATTTTGGTCAGAACTCTGTAATTTAAGGCTCATCAAAATATTTATGTTTAAAAAAAGAGAGGGAAATTTCAGTTAATGATAAAAGTATCAGATGTAAAAAAAAAAATAAAAAAAATAAATAAAATAATAATAGTTGGTGCTCTAATGCTGTTCCCTTCTGTTGTAGAAGTGGCCGTCATCAGATGCTGTACCAGGGTTCCAGGGGATCCAGACGTGTTTCTTCCAGCGCTGTAAAGAGCTGAGTCTGCGGGTGCTGAGGGTGATGGCCCACAGTCTGGGTCTGGACCCAGAGGTGTTCCTGAGTACACATCAGTTAATAGGAAGTATGAACAGATCACCATTACTCACTGCTGTCACTAAACGGGGGTGTAAGAACAACTGATGATTGAGTGTCCCAAAGACACTCCATGAGTCCAGGTCAGGTGGGATTAAAGAGATTTTTGCTCAAACACACATTGGTAACAGGAAGTGTAGTGTTACTCGCTCAGGTCCTCCACACACTATTTCCCCGCTGGTTTAGTGATTCAAACTTTCCTCTCCTTGAATTGTACAAAAAATAAAAATAACATTTTTATTATTTCTACTTCTTTTAAGAACATTTCAGAAAAGAAAACCAATCACAAAACCCAACATCATCATCTTGGAAGACACAAAAGAAACTCTGTGTATGTCACAGACCTCTGTCAAGAATGCATTGGTGTGCAAACATTTGGGCTGCACTGGGCCAATAACATGTTTTGTTTGGGTCAGTTTTTACATTTATCAGGTGCATTAATATTTGAAGAAATTCTCATTTATAATGTCTGTTGCTGCAGGGGTTGAATTTACTTCTTTTTGCTTCAAAAATGAACAAAATATGTCATTTTCCCAGGGATGTCTATACTTCTGCAATCAACTGTGTCCTCAGACTGCCAAGCCTTGAAATAACTTTTGTTCTAATACCATAACTCCCAATATAGGACTACAAGGATGTTGATGTAAAATACCAAGTGAATTTGAGCAGTGCTGTTGTGTTTCCTGTAGCTGATGAGAATGGCACCACGCTGCGGTCTCTGTACTACCCACCGGTGAACAGTGAGAAAGCCAAGGAGGGTCAGCTGCGATGTGGAGAGCATTCAGACTACGGCAGCATCACGCTGCTGTTCCAGAGCTCTGAGGGTCTGCAGGTAATAACACTCACATCTCCACCTCTCTGCATGCAAGACAAATTACTAACTAAACGTTCCACTTCAAAAACTAACTGACGCCTTCAGACCATCAGGCAATGTTTTCCACTTCCATTTATGTTACCTTTAATCATGTAACAGAAGCTCAGCTTATCTTTTGTCAGTAAAAGGAAGGTTTCTCAACCAAAATTCTGGCCTAGATGTTTGCTACTCTTGGAGAAATGTTCACACGTGTAATCCACCTTAATCCTCAGGTCCGCAGACGTTCAGGTGAGTTCATCTGTGCTCCCAGCATCCCCGGAACGGTCCTCATCAACATCGCCGACCTGATGCAGCGCTGGACCAGCGATCACTTTGTCTCTGTGGTGGGTTAAGAAGAGTTTTTGCAGATTTGAGTAACTGCAGATTTCTATAAACTGGCTCTTTAGAATTAGAATACTTAATATTAATGCAAAAACGAAGACTTTTCACAAATCTCATTTTGACTAGTATTCGACAATAATCATGCTATGGATATGAAAGTACAATTTGACAATAATTTCAACAACTAACACAAAAAGGATTATGGTATAATGTAATGTGTAAATAAGGGGAAAGAATAAGAAAGCTTCTTATTGCGGATGTTCCTTGCTCTTCAGCTCCACAGGGTTTTGCTGCCCCCTGCTGGAGACTCCAACACACGTCAGTCTATGGCTTTCTTCGTCCAGCCTGATGATGCGGCATTGATCACCTGCTGCGACGGCTCCAACAAATACCCTCCCGTGACAGCAGGTGACTACCTCATTGAGCGTTTCAATGACTCGTACGGACGGAGCTGAATTTCTAACCATGAATTGTGATCACGCAACTGTTGTTGTTTTGTTAACAAAGGACCTAGGGAAAGTTTTTCTAAACATGTTGCAGGAGTTACTCTTGTCAAAACACTGAATATTTTACTTTGGATCGCATAATGTTTTTACATTTCTAATTATTTGAATGTGTTTGTGTGTGTTGATGTGTGTGTGTGTGACAAAAAGAAGCAAGCCTCAAAACTGCAAGCTCATTCACTTTATTGTCTACATTCAAACCTCATACAACAGTTTCATAAATTAGTTAGACAGGATTTAACTGCTTTTATGAAACGGCCATAGAAAAATAAATAAAAATACACCTGTAGCAGGTAAACTGGGGTCAACAGACAGATGTGACATAAAAATATCTTCCTCATAAGATCTGTCTTTGTGTCCTTATTCTCTTATCTGTTGCATTATTCTAAGATTAAAACAAAGATCAGTTTTTGACCATGTGTCTCTTGATTTTAATTCAGTTTCATCGACTGTGGTGTTACTGAATAAATAAATAATTCTATTATGAGAAATGACAGATTCAGACTATCTCTCTCTCTCTCTCACACACACACATAAATAGATGTAACTTCATCTGTAAGCTAAATATATTCTTCGACCATCATCAACTAGAAAATCCAACTGAGGGAATAAGCATTTTACGTAGGTGTAAATTTACATTTTCTTTAGCCTTGTGTGCATTAAGGAGTTCCATTGCAAATGATCTAAACTGGAAAAACTTCCTCTAAGAAAATGATGGCTGATGTTGAAGTAGAACTGTCCTCTTAAGAAAACGTATAAAAACAGTTAAGAGGACAAAATCATTTGAGATATTGACCAATAGCAAACTTCTTTAAACCTAAAGAGAGATACAGAGTCAAAGTTTCATTTCAACGTGGTGAAAAGAGTTCAAGTCTTATTTATAAGAAAAAAAAAAAAGAGAAATAAGAAAACAAACTGCTATTACCACAAGAAAAAAATGTACCTCTCAGATAGGACCATTTCATTCATTTGCTCGTATTTCTACATAACTTCTAAAGCTACATTTATAACATTCATTTTTTAAATAACAGGCTCTCTTCACCTGAAAAAATAAATAATTTCCAAATTTTTTTCTCTAAGAGACAGTACCAGTGACAATGAACCACAGTGTACACTAAACAAAACATTGGCGGATCAGGCCAAAAGCCCCCCCCCCCCCCAATTCCACCCCAAAGCACTTCCCATGGAGAACAGAGTCCTTGTTGTGATAAAACGTCAAAAACAAAAGGGTCGATTGTCCACATAGAGAACTGGACCAGATCCACATTTTAAGTCTGGTTCATGCAGCCGAATGAAGGGGAATGGCATGTCGGCACTAAATCTGAAGCCTGAAATCAGATTCTAATGTGCTCTTAATACTTATATATTTTTTGTCTTGTGGTGTTTTGGAAAAAAAAAAAAGAAAATAACAGAAAATTAGAATCATTGCAAAATAAACACTCTCAGACACACACACACACAAGCATTCACACACACACACACACACACACACACAGAGTGGTGAGGCCTGCTAAGAGTGTCCTGGCACTGGTAAGTCCTGCTGCTGGTGACCAGGGGGCAGAGGTTGATTGTTTCCTGGTATAACTGCTGCTGGTTCACCTTCACCTACAGGAGAGTCACATTGGCACAACATGATGGCATTTACATAATCACGAAGATGATGATGAAAGGCCATAAAATTTTACAGAATGATAACAAGGATAATATTCCCCTCCTTATTAACAACTTCTACTGATGACAGCTGAGTTTTGAGCTTCTTCAAATACGACCACTGGAGACATAGAAGCTTCAAGTTCTGCATATTTAGTTCTTGTATACCTTTGTTTTTAAAAAAAGGTACACTTCACTGATTTTACAAATTAAATGACATTAATTTGTACTAATGAGGAGTACTACTGCTACTGAGCTTATAAAAACAATGTCTTCTGTGGCTCTGAAGGGAGTCTGATAAAATAACCCCAGTGATGTCATAAAGGTCATCTTGTTTTTTTGCTGGTTTACATCCAATTAAAGATGCACTGGGAATTGTGGGTTGTAGCATTTTTGGAGCTTAACTAATATGAAGGAGTAAAAGTCAGGATGTCTTGGCCTCTTCTTTTTGTCTCCTGTGAGTCCCCCTTTAACTGTGTGTTACTATAAAAGTCTGCATTAACCCTCGGTGGTTAAACTTAGACAACAATCTTTACAATGTGATACTTACGTTTGACCTCAGCTTTTGTGCTTTGGGCTTTTAACCTTTCCATTTCTTCTACGGCCTGAGCAGAGAAACAAGCAGAGAAAATGTTACAGCATCACAAAGTAAGTGGGAACCTGCTCAGTTTATTCACTTGAATATTTTGTAGTCTGTAGAGTGCAGACTTTACAGACAATATAATATTGTGCAGGTGCAGCTCACCACTTCTGTTACAAGGCAGTAAATATTTCTGAATATTTTTGAACAAATCATGCATATTGAATGATCAATTGGAAATGATTTAAAGTCATCAGAATTCTGGGTTACTGTGGATATTACTCAGTGTATTGAACTTGCATCAGGAAGAAATCCTAATTCCTCATTGTATTTTACCCGTACAATAACTTAATAATGAGTTTTTCAGTTCACCTGCTGTAGCCCCATCCTCTGAGCATTAAGTTCTTCTTGTTTCTTTTCAAGCTCCTCCCTCTGTTTCTGCAGCTCGACCGACTTCTTGTTGATGTCAGTCTCCTCATTGGCCAGGTGCTGTTCATACTCCTTCAGCTCCTCCTCAGTGTAGAAGGAGTTTTGATCTAAAGTCTGTGGGGGCAAGAGCAGCGCATGGGGCAGGGAATGGTCAGATGTAATGATTTATATAACGAATAGGGTGAAATTCAGACAAGGATACGTAACCGCACCTGTCAAATTTAGTCAACTCATAGCAAAATATAGCTTTTACCTCCCACTCGTCTTTTTCGAAGAACTCCTCCTTCTTAGTGGCCGCCATGAACTCACTCATTGACACAAGTCTGTCTTTATTGGTGTCCACCTTAACATCAACACAAGAAACGGCTTTAATCAATGTCCGTGCTATTACATGGTATTCAAGATTAACTATTGGCCACAACACTCCGCGGGGGGACAAGAGGAAGAGTCAACATTTCAACCTCCTGCTGAAGCAATGACTCTAGTTTCCACTGCTGTTACTGTTCACACCACTGGTAATGTCTGCACAAGTCTGCAAGTTTCACTTCTGTGTAGGAACAGACAATTCAAGTGACACTACGATGTATGCATAATGTGTTTTTCCTATCATCTAGTGTTCAAGAAAAATGACTTGATTGATCATTTAGGAGTGATATAACTGAATATTTCCAACTGAAACATGATATATCTGACATCAGTGCTGCACGTTTGATATAACATGGAGGGGAAATTCTAATGAAAAGTCCATTACTGACTGCACTCTAGGTTTGCATGTGTCATTTGTGGGCATGGGCAGCCATGATCATCATTGCTGTGTTTATAATAAACATGAGAAAACTTCCATATTTGCTCTGTCACTGTGGCAGCTCACCTCATTCATAACATGCTCTCTCATTCGCAGCCTCTCCTCCTCCATCTCAACCATATCATCCTCTTCATTTTCAGGGTTGTACACCTTCTCCAGCTTCAAGACACAGACACACAAACACAGATACACAATTACGCCTTCATTTATATATTACATAATCCTAACACATGAAGAATGAGGGCAGTTAGATGTAAACAAGTGAACATAAATACCTCTTTAGTGAAGAGAGCTTCAAGCTCAGTCTCATCAAAGAAACCATCTCCATTACTGTCTGCAACACAAAAGTGATTGGAATGAACAAACATCCCTTTTTGATGAGTTTTGTGACTAGCTGTAGAATCACACTTCAATGCTACATTCAGAACTAGTCCTGTTTCAAGGTGTTATCAGTGGAAACCTTTAGTAATCTATTACAGATATTTTTGGCTCTTTAGAGACAAATATGGTTTCAGTGGTTACCGTGCATTTTGAAAAACGTCTTGGGGTCAAAGTATTCTGGGTCCAAACCATCTGCCTCCTGCCACACCTCCTTCAGCTGGTCCACACTGCCCTACGCGCACACACACACACATCAGTTCAACTTTATTTTATGCATTTTGTTCATCCTCCCATTCAAATCTAAATAAAACCTGCTCAACTGACAGTCCCAATAATTCCTCCATGTAAGAACTCAGATTATAACTGAGAATAATGACAGTTATAACTGCTGCTCCTAATGAGCTGCAATCTCTGCTGCATTAACGTCACTCCGGCAGGAGACTTACAGGATGGTTAACTTTGGGATGATCAGCGTGCTTCTTCTTCATCTCCTCGTAATGCTGCTCTTCCTTCTTGCGGTCCTCCTCATTCATGTTCTTCAGACGTTCCCTCCTCTCATGCTCCTTCATCATCTCGTATCTCCTGAACTCATCATGGCGGTCCTTGTCGAAGTTCTCCAGGTCTTTGGTCGCCTACAAATGAAAACAAAATGTTGAGGATGGGAATTCATACCTGGATTGTTCAGCTTTTATTTGCACACTTTTTCTGGAGTTGATTCATTCCATCCAACACAAGTAGTAAAGTCAGAGTCGTTCAATGGAGGATAAAGCAAACTACTTGGCTGAATAGATTTCAATTTCAAAGCTCACCCAGGGGCCCTGGCAGGATGCTGGATCAATCACAGACACGCTCTTCATGTTTACCTCATGCAGGGAAAGTTTCACAAATTGTTCAGTGCTGATATGTTTACAATTTCTAATGGCTGCTGATCAAGTGCTGATACACCTTTGTTCTGCTCTACAAAGCCTCTCAGTGGCTGTAATGGCCTGGGAAGTAAAACTGAGAGAAAAGACACCAAAAGTTGATCTGATACTCTAAGAAATGATGTTGTTGGTACAGTTGGTTTGTTGATATGGAGTCTGAAAACAGCCGTTTACCGAAGTACAATTAACTGCTATCGATGTTCTGGATATTATAAATACACATGTGATTGTCCTAAAATGTCCTAAAGTGTCAAAAGCTCAGTCTGTACCTGGCACCCACTGTGACTGTTTTGTAGGAACATATGGGTAATCCTTAATTCTACAGCTCTGCAGACACTCACTTTGAACACAGTAAATGGAAATGTTATGACAGTTGATAGATAAGTGTCAAATGAAAACCTCATCAACAATGCAAACACTCATTTTACAGTGTTGGTTGCATTCCACCAGTTCCAAGGCATTAACAGTATATAAATGACTGCAGAACAAAGAATAACACTAAAACAAAACTTAAACCAAACAAAATAACGTCAGGATTTACATGGATATGATTGTTAACTCCACTGTAAAAGCAGAGAGATACTCAAATCCAGTAAGATGACTTCCTCTTCCTGAATTCAAAGGAAACTTGTTCCTCTCTAAATCCAATGAATTTACCTCTGGTGAGTTGGTCTCCTCCAACCAAGCACATAAAGCTGCTGTGACTGCCTCCAAGTTATTACATCTAAAATCAAAACAGGCCAGACCGGCAGAGCTTTTATGCGATTGGTCCCACTGTTTGACACCTGTAATTCTCCCGCCATGCTTATTATATATGAGGCAAGGTGCTCTTTTCTGTGATTATATGTATGACTGTGATATAGTTACACATAAGCAACAGCACTACAGCAGGGGAACATGGTCTGTATAAACATAAAACAAAAACAGTGTGTATATGAGATAACCTACTAGTGCTAATGCCTGCATGTGCCACAACTGCAGCTGCTGCATAAAAGGTTTTCATTAAAAAAAAAAAAAAAATCTCATCTACTATAGTAAAGATCTATTTAGCATTTTTACATCACTGTCTGTACCGATTTGATGAGGCGGTCCAGGTCCTCCACCTCAAAAGTGTCTGGGTTCATGTGGTTCAGGTGCTCAAACTGTCTCAGCAGGGCCTGATGGTCCACTGTCCGGCCTGTAAGGGAGGGAATAATGAGACGTTTTACTGAACTGTAAAGCTGTTAGATCAAGTGTTTTAAAAAGGTGAAGCAGATCTTTCACTTATTTTAGACTGCATGTTCTAAAACCTGAGACTGAGCGATTATGGCATTCAATAAACTTGTTTGGTTACTCTTCCCCATGTGCTTTCCAAAGACATTTTGTGCTTCAGCAGTTCTTTAGTGTACTGGCACACAGCCAGAGGTAAGCACAGGCTTTGTTTACTTAAGCTTCAGATCAAATTTACTCTGGGAAAGAGCTCAGGAAGAGACGGTAAGGGTAAATGTATTTCTAAACATAATGGTAAGCGATTTCTGTTTTTGTATTTAATCTGCCACCATCTCTAAAACGTTTTTCTACACATCCTGTCCAACTTGCATCATCTTGTCATAACGTCTCCGAGCATTATGTTTTTAAAACATGTTGACCTCAACCTATACTTCTGGTCTTTAACTACACTTATGAATATTGATGGATTCTTAATCTAATTTCAAATTCAATTCAAAATTCAACAGTTGCCAGTGGCCAGTAGAAGTCACTGTCAGCTGAGGGAGGAAGTGTATTACATCAGGTTCCTGTGTCAAAGAGCCACATTAGACTACATTAGATGATGACCCAAGTGCTGGCTTCTTTCACAAAACTTCTTGTGCAATGTCAAGAAGCACACATTTGTCAGTGACACATCAGCAACACAGGATACTCACCATTCCCCTCCTGGATGTCATTTTTGGCTTTGAGGAGCATCCGTAGCCTACTCATCTCCTCCCTCTTCAACTCGTCCAGCTTTGTCCGAAAATTGTGATGGACAAAGTCCAGCTCTTTGGAAAGTTTGCCTTGCTGCAAGCACAAAATCCACACACCACGGTTCAATACAAATTGTTTGTGTTGGTAAAAAGCTTACGAAGTAACGGGCTGTTTAGTGAGTGTGTAGCTGTACCTTGATGTCATCCATGTTGGCATTTTTTAGTTTTTCTTTAAAGTGGGGGTCTTTCTCGAGGTACTCAATGACTTCCCTGAGGTAGCGGTCATAGTGCAGCCCAGTCTCCTGAAGCATAAACGAAAGCACACATCAGTGTTTAATTTGTTCATGTCTAAGAGGTATTTGGTGTAATTAGCTATATGACTGAGATTTAAATGAGAGATGTCCAGCTGACTCACAGCACTCTGTGGTGGCCCCAGCTCCTCCTCATGAGCCTTTTCTTTGGTCTTGTCCACACTGATAGGCACTGACTGGATACAAAGCCACAAACTCAGCAGAACCAACCCACAACGGGCCAGTGCTTTACCCCTCACCATCTGGTTATGGACAAAATAAGAAATAAAAAAAGGAATTATTTGGGTATGATATTAAGTGAGGATGGTACATCTTACTCAGGTTTGTTTAATTATACTGAAATTGTGCCTAAGGCCCATGTGTCAAATGTTAAACCAGTAGAGTGTGGTTTGTGTTTACAGAGGACTACACACTCAATTTCTCAAGCATTGCAAAAGGGGTACAAACCACAATTTCACCTGGAGGCACAGTGGGATGAGGTTATGCAAGTTACTCTTAATCTGAAAAGCATCTCTGTAGTACAAGCGAAGGACTGTGCAACACACGTGTTTGGTGGATAAAGACACACCGAGCTTACTTCAAAACAATGCCTCTGCCAGAGCCTTACAAACTGAAACCTGTAACTGCCTAACAAACACATAAGCTAGCGGTGTCTTTTACGGAACAGGTAGTTTATGGTGAGGATAGCAGCTAATTCATTATCCCATAGATATAGAAAAGCTACAAAACAAGCCCTAGTATTTATAATACATTTCAATAATTAACACAGTTAATGTAAAATAACACCTATTTGTAAAAGGATACTTACTTCGAGCTTCTGTTTTCACTCTTCACTGCGCTGCGACTGTTCAGTTTTCCTCCAAGTGCCCAAGCTTCACTGGAGCTTGTTTATATCCTGTCATCCACCACCAATACAAGCCTCCTATGGCCACAACCTACAGAAAAAGGCTGTGTTCACCATGGCAACGCCCCGCCTCCGCCGCCTCTTATTGGGCAGAAAAAGTGTACTTTCTTTGTGAAAGAGTCGCGTTGAGAGCTGATTGGCCAGTCCACGTGTCAGTCAAAGTCTAAACAAACGGTTAACCAGTGGCTTAAGGTGCGTTGAGCCAAACCGTACGTGGCGTTCAGTCAACCTCCGGTGAGGGCGGAGTTAGTGTCTGGCGTAAGAGAGAGAAACACTATTCATAGCTTAAATGTGGATTGAAATGTACTGTTTGTGTGTTGTGTATTGAGTATTTAGTCTTGATAATTGCCTCATTATGGAACATCTCGTTCACATTTAATACAACACACACATAGTTGGCAGTTTATTAGGTACACCTGGGTAAAACTAAGGCAGTCAACATACAACAGTCCTGTAGTAAATCCTACTGTCATGAAGATTTCATTGTTCCGTTTGTGTTGAAATTGTTTTAGAGAGGTGTTGATTCATTTTGGAGAATGCAGTTTGTGCTGGTGTTGAACAACATGGCATTAAACACATTATTTATCCCCCCTCACTGACAAAATAATAGAAACACCTGTGGGACTCACGCAGTGCAATTCGGCAGCACAACAAACTGCAGTCTCCACAATTATCATAAAATTAAATCAGCACCTCTCTTAAAATAGTTTCAACACAAACTGAACATTATGACCTGGATTTATTGCAGGACTGTTGGATTAGAGTACATTAGTTCAGCCAGGTGTACCTAATTAACTGCCAACCAAGTATATGTAGGCCTACTAACAGCAGTGGAGGTATTCAAATCTTTAAATTTACCAAAAGCAGCATCATAACATAACATCATGTAAAATGTTCAAATTAAAGTAAAAGTTCTGCATTCAAAATGTGTATTATCCTATTGTGTACACACAACAAAGTTGTGTGGACATCTGTGTTTCTGTATGGAAGAGGAATATGTCCTGGCTGTGAAAAAAAACAACTCACTCGTTATTATGCTGCATGGGTATAAAATACAACTGCTATGTATAAAATAGTATAATGTGTATGTAATTTGTATGAAAGTTGCCATAATCATGTATGTATAAATACATATAACACAGAGTTGTATTTGTATACAGTTCATAGCAGAACATCATTGTAATCAGTGATACATACATTTTCCTCCTACTGGTGATAACATATGGGAAACAAGCTTAAATACACAACTAACCTGAAATGTAAAATATGCTGTAGCAGTACATAGTGCAGAGCACAGTGACTTGAGACTTCATTTGAGATTTGGGATTTGGGACACAACACAAGTTTTTTTGCAGGATAATTTGCTGCCTTTTTCTCTTTTTTTTAATTGTCAGAAATTCTACAAATACTCAAAGTCTGTGTAATTAGTTCAGATCTACAGAATTTTATTACAAAAAGATCCAATGAAGGGAGAACTACTAACTACTACTAAAAATAAGATTTATATAATTATTTATTACAATATTTTATATTATTATTATATAATGATATTATTATATAATTATTATAATTTATATATTTGTTGTAGTCTGAATTCTAATCTCACACTTGATGGCTAATTTATACAGAAGAAACTGAAAAGAAGACCTACAGTTTAATGTGCTTGTGTTCCATTTCATGTATTGTTCTACAAATCATCAGGTAATTTAACCTCTGTCATTATTCTTTTGAACTGTGACACAGGCCATATGTGATGGTGTGTCTCCCAATAGGTTCTGATGGGACAGTTCAAGTCAAAAGTCCTGGGCTGATTTTTATTCCCACTCCATCCCTGTTCCTTCTCTTGTTATCATGTATTACTTTATAGATAAAGTAGTGATGATAATGCAGTACATGCTTTAAATTCCTGAGATGTGGCAATGCTCTAAGCAGACTGGATGGCATGCATGGAACACTCATTACAACCTTGGACTCCATTTTCTGCTGCTTTATATTTCTAATCCACTACATTAAATAGACAAATATTTTTAGTATTTATTTGATAACTTCAGTTACTTTGGCATTGGCAAGTGGCATTGGTTCATGCTATATACTTGTTCAATAAATAAATAAATAAATAAATAAATAACATATAAGATTCTGAAATGGGCCATTCTGCATAATGTCTACTTTTATTTTAAGTACTTGAAACTACTACTTTATACTTTTTCTTATTTGTTGATTATATTTTGTATTATAAATCTAAAAAGTAACTACAGTGATCTCCCTCTGAAACGTGGTGGAGTAAAGGCATAAAGCAGCAAGTAAAATGCAAGTACCTCAAAATTGAGTAAATGTTTGTTATAATGTGATGATCCAAAAATACGGTCTAATAAATAATAATTTACCTATGACAAGAGCCATTCGACTACATTTTAAGTACATTTTGCAGATCTTTGCATTTTTGCTTAAATTACATTTTTAATGCAGGACATTTACTTATAACAGAGTATTTCTACACTGGGGTATTACTACTTTTCCATAAGTCAAAGATTTCAGTACTTCTTCCACCAGAACACGCTGGACTCAGCTGTATGAACATCCCTCCAGGATTTACGTAAATACATTTATTTTCGACACTAACAGCTGTGGCCCACACAGCGGAGCTGTTCTGCTGTTTAAGCCTCAGTAAAGTGACCCAGCCTGGCAGAGACGCTATCCAACCGTGTCCAACCAAACCTCCATCCAACCACCTCAACAGGAACTGACGTCCCCTCTGTGCAAGTGGATGGAAAAAATGCAGCTGCAGGAAAAATGGCTCCAAACACCGCACCGCTGAAAGGTGAGAAGTTAACCTTTTTTTTTTTTTATAGTTAATGTCTGGGTGTAAAGTTTTAGCTTGTACTCGCCTGAATTCGTCGGTTCCGTTGTACCAGGTCGTTTCCCGTGTGACCAAACCTGCATTTCTTCCTTGTTGTGGGCAGTTGGCAGGACCAAAGCAGTTGCCTGGATACTTTTAAATTATTAATTCAGTGTCCTCAAAGTACGGAGCAGTCATGTAAGTTGTCGTTGTTCAGCTAAAGTCAGTCGTGTGTGTGTGTGTGTGTGTGTGTGTGTGTGTGTGTGTGTGTCTCTGTGAGCGACATGGTTGCCTGCTTTGTGTGCAGTTGTATTGGGTTTAGCGGCTAAACTTAGCATCCAACAAAGTTAAAGTTCCAACCAACCGCTATCAAAAGTATCAAGAAGTGACTTTTGATCGGGCTAGCCGGGTAAGTTAGCTAGGCTACTTTCATGTAATCAGTTGAAAGCCTGTTGTCTCTTATTAACAATCAGCTAGCTCCTATTTTAAGAGGCGTACAGTGTTAGAAAATCGAGTGTTTATTGACTATACACATCAGTTGGTGTCAGGTGAGCATCAGCCGACAGGTTAGCTTAGCCATTTGGGTTGTTTACAAAAAAGACGTTAGTCATTTTAAAGCCAAAAATAAACTGCTCGATGTAGTCGTGCCGTAGCGTTACTTTCATTTTGTGACTTAGACAAACATATCACATTTCCGTCGGTTGACTGTCTTCCACAATGCTACGTGATAATACAGTATCCCAGTGCTAACTATTAACACCTGGGATATGATGAAATTCTGTTTTCCTCAAAGTCATTGGAGGAAAAGTTGAGCATTTTAACTCATTGAAATGCAGAAATGAACATTATATAGTCTGAATAACATCCTTTTTAAATGGCCACTAACTGACTTAGAGAGGTGCCAAATGGGCAATCATATGTTCAGTTAAAAGTCTTGCAGTTTAAAAGAAAGGATAAATTTAGAGTTTTTGTGACTTTGCATGATTTTATTAATTCAGATGCAGAGTAAACCACAGTGAAACAGCCATAGGATTTTTTTTGGGATACTGGCCAAAGGGAGGACATTAGGGATTTCAGCTCTCCACTGCTCCAATATGGCCCTGTCAGTTTTTTTTTTTGTTTCTTTTTATAGACATAATGTTCTGCACAGGCCAGCCTCAGTAGTAGATAAGCCAGTGCAAAAAGAGCGAGTGAGAAACATGATGTACTGTATTGTTTCCTTTACTTAAAATGACAGAACATACCTTACAAATCTCTGAACTTGATGTGGTTACTTATTTCCCTCTTTAAAGATGTTGTCCTGTACTTTGATCAGCTGAAGAGTGTATTGCCAACATCTGCACTTTTGCAATGCTAGTGGAAGCAAAGCACTCGCTCAGTCTCATGAGATGAAATCATAAATTCAGACTATGAAGAAGAATTTTGGTGTACTATGCTGTGCAGACAAACAATGTTCAAATCAACAGATCTTTGTTTCAAATTGTAGTGGGGATTGCAAAGTTTCAGAAGACACCAATTATGTTTTTTTGGTGGAAATGTGTATAAAATTACACTCAAATATTAATGATTTGATGGCAGCCATAAAAATATTTGGTGTGACTCTTTGCCTTTACCACCACTTCATGTTATGGATAAGGATCTAAACATCTGAAGTGCCTAAAGTACTGTATATCACTCAGTATTAGAATAATTGGCCTAAAAGTAAAAGCTGGAACAGGCTGATTAAAAAAAAGTGAGAGGGAGACATTACTGTCAGGAAGTGTAGAATAAGATGTTGTTACATCCTTAAAGATACCTAAAGGGTGAATTAAAATAAACTGAATATTAAGGGGGGGGGGGGTCTCCAGACGCCCAGAATCTCATTTGTAACTGGGACCTCTGCATACTTTTCACTAGTGTAGCTGTTGTCTTCTCAATACTTGAACAATGCTAATGTCATGCTCAAATGTTGAATTATGCTCCTACAAGGGCTCTGCCATCCTTTGCCATGGTGCAGTGGAACAGAGTTTGCACTATTTGTCTTGGCTACAGCTGGCCTCTCTCCACAAGTGGTGGTTTCTTCCTTTGTATGTCTCCTGCTGCCATATACGGACTTTAACAATATGGCTATCTTGATTAAGGATCTTTTGTATGTAGCCATGGTTTTGGTGATCTATGTGTAGCTTGAGACCTATTGAATGTCCTTGGTTAAAATAGAATTCTCAGCCTTGCCTGAACTGGGACTATGTTGGACTGATCTGCCCAATCTGCAATGATCTACAGTGCCAAACGGTTAAGAAAAACAAAACTAATGTTTATGAATTTAAATCACATTACGTGATTTGTCAGATGGAAGCAGTGTTTACATACAAAATAATCAGGAAGCAGCTGCCGTTCAGTGTCTAGCTCAGTATGTTAACTCGGATACTTAGCAGTTAAGGTGCTCTGACCTTTTGATTATGGAACAGTGACTTGAAGTACTAAGCTTAGTCTGTCAGAGCGTGCATTCTTACTGTGTGCAAAATCAATAATATACAGATGAACTACTTTGGTCAGCGCATGTGACATTTCTGCAGAGAATTAATCCATCAGTGACACCAGGCACCAAAAGATCATGACCTTTCTCTTTATGCATTTGGTTTCCCCTAGCTGTTTTCCTGGAAGACTTTGGCACTAAGCTCTCCTAGTCAAATGCTTAATGAATGCAGCCACATTGTCACTGCCTTCTGGTGTTAGCACAGCTGATAAGACAATCTTGGGCCATGGTACTAACATAATGCTAACAGAGTGAGAGAAAGCCAGAGGAAGAGAGAGACCCGTCGGGCTGCTTAGCATGCCAAATTCCTCAGCTGCACAATAGTGCTAGGCTAGCCTGAGCCCCAGCAGAGCCTGCCTTCACCACAATGGGAGGGGAAGCTCAGGAGAGGCCGGTGACGCCTGGGGAGAGAAGGAACTCACTCAACCCTGGGGCTGTTCGTTCGATGAATGGCTGCTTTGAAAAAGGCGCTGTGTCATTTTAGGGTCACAAAACACTGTTTGCAGCAATGTTTTTCTCATGTTATAGATGTGGGATACTTTTGGTTCCTTCCTGTTTTAAGCTAACCATAAATAGTTCTGATTATCAAGAAGGGAAGATGCCCTTGTTTGTCAACAACTTTGGGTTTTTAAGGGTTGGTCGAAGAAACAAGCACTTTGATGACATCGCCTTGGGATTTGGGAAGTTATGATGCGTATCTGTTAGTGTTTTCTTATATTCCATAAAGCAATCAATCAACTTTTTAATGGAGAAATTAATTGGGAGATTAATCGATAATGAAAATAAAGGAGCTCACACATTTGTAAGTTAACTGGTCAGCCCAGCTGATTAATCAAAAACTGAAATATTCACTGTGCAATGTCAAGGTGAACAACATAGAGGTGCAGTAATAGTAGAGAGCTTGCTGTCAGTGAGTGTATGAGCTAATTGATTTAAATACTATGAACAAACCTGCTAATGTAGCCTGTGCCAGTTGTATGACCTAACTGATGCCCTTGACTACAAAACAAGTACAAGTATTGGCTGTGCATGTGTGACAAATGGCAGCCAATCAATAAGCAATCAAATCATGGTTACGGATACAAGGACTAGGGAAGCTTTAGATGAAGAACTGCCAATTAACAAGTGAGCCTAATGAACAAGCTGAGCTTTGGCTGCCTGTAGCTCAGCAGGAAGAGCAGGTTACCTTATGACAATGTGGACTGGAGCAAAAACACTGAACCCCAGCATCTTGCATCAGTCTGTGTATGTGGGGGAGGCACACTATAGTTTTTTCAAAGGAATGCACAATATAAATGCGGTCTACTCATCATTTACCTTTGTGATATCCAGATATATTTAAACAAGCTTTTACAGAGTTTCCTCCATGAATTGTTTAAGAGTTGGTGTCAAAGGCCCTGTATCACTTCAATTTCATTTTAATGACCATTGGTTTTTGGTACAGCAGGGTGATAAGGGTCAGTTCATATTGACAGCAATATGTATAATACATAGACTAGCATTGGACATGCTACTGCACAGTAAACATGATTTGATACAGATTGTATTTTCATCAAGTTAACCTTTGAGCAGACACCCATAGCTGTGCAGTGATATGGGGATCCTAAAATGCTTGTATATCATTAAAAAAAAGACATTTCTAAATGTTTGCTTTGAACCTGTTTGACCACCTCTTTTTACTTATCCAAATGTTTTTCCCCCACTCTGTTTTAGGTGTTTAAAGCTTTGCTCCGCAACATTTTGGGCCACCTGACTTAAAAGCCGTCACACTCATGGCACCTTCCAGTTGACAGAATGGCCCAGATATCAAGTGGTAATGGGTTCAAGCTGGATGTCCCCCAGCCAAAGGGGGTTGTGGGTAAAGAGGAAGCCCTCCGGATGGAGGAAGAGGCTTTAGCAAAGTTGCAAAAGGAGAAGAGACACACTCTTTCAGCTTTCTCATCAACATCATCTTCATATGCAACGTCCACATCCTCCTCAAAACCAAAACCATCTAAATATACCACTACTGCTCCTCAACCTTTACCCTGTACTAGTAGACCAGAAAAAGACCTCATTGTTTTCCCAGAGACCAAGAAGCAGGCAGAGCAGGACAAGTTCAGGGATATTGATGTGGACAAACTGACCAATGAAGAACTTGAAAAGCTCCTACTGGATGAAAACTTTGGGGCTAACAGCAAAGTGTCCCGCCCCTCGTCACTGCTGCGGTTTAACCTCAGTGCTTCCTACCCTGGAGGCCATCCCTGTAGTTCCTCTCCTTTCCAGGGCAGCCAGTGGACACCTGTTCTGTCCACACCATCAAGCTCCAGTGTGTCCACTCCCACCCATCAGCCCACCCCAATGTTCCCCTCTGCTCCATTCCCCAAACCAGGCACATTTCAAAATGGCTTCACTCCTACCATGCCGCCCTTCATGGCCCTGCCACCGCAGCAGGCATCCTTCATGGCCTTCACTCCCATCCAGCCTGCTGCTGGCATGGTCTTCCCACAACCAGCCGTGGACCCAGAGATGGCCAAACTGTTCGACAAGATTGCCAGCACCTCAGAATACTTGAAGAATGGCAGATCGGCCAGCACTGACCTAGATTCCTCTCAAGTGGGCACAGCTTCTCTGGCTCCCAACCCACCACCCCAGCAGCCAGCAGGGATGGAATCATCTGGTATCAGTCGCTTTGACTGGCTGGATCTGGACCCTCTTACAAAGCATAAAGCTGAGAATGAGCACACATCTCTGGCATCAGGAGGTGCCGCACAGACAGTACAAGGAACTCCTGCAGGGGATCCTTGGGATGCAGTGCTTGAGACAGAGGGGAACAGTAATAGCAGCAGCCCCCCGCTGGAGGTGAAAGCATCACTGTCAGTTCGCTCACAGCAACGGAGGGCATCAACAGGAGCTGCTGTCACTAGGAGTCACTCACTCAACATCCCAGGGACCTCCTCCCAGCACAAACCAAACAATCAGGTAGGATCACAATTGCATGTAAATGTTCAAAAAATATAAATGTTTTCTTACCTTTAAGATATCGGGTAAAGTCTGCAGAGATTAGGCCTTTTCATGCTGCTCATTTTGGTGTGACAAAACAGGAAATAAATTAACATGAAAGGCCCTGGTAACCTTTTTACTATTAGCAATGTGCTCAAACATGAAAGCATATTGTCCTCCAAATTTAACAACAGGAATTTCTGTGCTGTTTTGTCTGTGCTCTTTTTACTGGTTTGAAGTGGGTAGGGCTGAGTTTGAAAAAGGTGATGTCATATACTTTAGTACACATAATATATTATGATCAGGGGTTGGCAATAAATGATTCATGATCTGATAACAATTGTTGGGTTGTTTGCCAATGTTGTCAGACCACTGTCAATTAAATCTGATCAACCAACACCCACCCAGTTCTAAAGAAGCAGGTTAACTGATATTTGTGTTAAATGGTCTTTTCCTGAACTTAAATTGTTGCTTATTTTGTCATTTAATGTTATAGAGAAAAACTGCTTATAGATTTGGGCTTTAATAATGGCTACTACTCCCAGGTCCCTGGTATTATGAATACTGGCTCAATCATTATTAGTTACACCTGTATCCTGTGCTGTTAGGCATTGTGTTTGACATTCACATATCTGGGGGCTGCACACTTCACTTCGTCTTTTTGCTTTTAGACACTGAACAGTTAAATTGAAACAGTGGAACTACATTAGTGCTTGGCAGTGTTGGTCATTGATTTTCCTCAACCATACTTTACTATCCACACCGGTGGGTTTCAACTTTCCACCTGCTGGTCTGCTGCCACCCTGAAAAGTCAGTTTACTAACAGCAATGTGTCTTTGCACACTGTTGACAGCATTGATACAATTATGCTTGGCAGCGTAAATGATTAAATACAACCACAGCTTATATAACATGACCCAGTGTGAGTAAAGTTTAGTCAGAAGAGACGATGGTGGATCTTCTTGTTTAGCCAAAACGCTCATAAACATACTGCTTACAACTGCATGTATACTCTTCAGTCATTTAGGAGCACAAGCACAACATCCTCTTTACTTGTGCTCCCTGTAATTAAGTTTTTCACTGTGGTGATCGACCCACTGTTTCACCCCACAATTTCCTTTCAACCACATTTTGTGATTATTTTTGCCAAGCAGACATGAATGATCTCATTTCTTGTGATGAATATTTAGAACATTAATTTGGGACAGTGCTGTGGGCAAGTGGCATGGTATATTGTTGCCTCTAAATCTTATTTTTCTTCCCTAAAACTAAGCAACCATCTGTCATTTGGCTGGCAGCTATGAGCTGAGGTGGAAAGACAGGACAAGCATTTCAGTGTAGAGCAGTGTGGCCATGCTGAGGCCCACCAGACAAAAACAAATTTGTTATCACATGTCTTGCTCTTCACTCAGTATCTGGGAGTCGGATTACAAAGAAGTAGTTAATCTCCTGCCTGAAAATGAAAGCTCTTCTATGCTTAGTCAGAACTGCTTTTCAGATACTGTGACAGAAGTGAAAAGCTCCTTTAGGATGTTTGGACAGGGGCAGTCTGGCTGTCAATATCTATTACCACTATATGTATAGTACAGTCACCTCTGTATTCGAGGCATGTGTGTCAAGATACAAGATGCAAACAATACTGGGACCCTCTCATCAAGGTATTTCTTTAAATTACCACTAGTGGTCAAAAACAATCCAGAATACTTTTAAAGTCCTGACTGGCTATTCTGCTGGACACTCTATCAGTTTTTTTTGCAGCTCTCAAGACCTCCACTTCCTGTTCATTGTGTTTCTCTGTTAGGACCAAACAATTGGTCTCTGTGGTATGTTTCTTACGCCAGGGTGATAATTAACCTTGCAGGACTGTACAAGGCCTTTATTTCCAGAATTCCCCACGGCAGCTAAAAACCAGGAAATTTGACACTATTTGAACATGGAAAGATTACTGTACAGTGCAGTCAAAAATTAAAGTTATAAACATGACCAACTGAGGGCAGTTTCAACATGTTGTGCCACTAGGTCTTTCTAGTCAATGTTAAGGACTGTACAGACATATACTTTGCCGCTCATCAAAGGCAACTTTTCCTGTCTTTACACTCAGCTGTGTCTCTAGGGTTGAGGAATGTCTGTTCCCTTGAAAGGATGAAACGGTGTTTGTTTACACTTGCCTATATGTTATGTCTAGGTTCAAGCCTGTGTTTGCTGGGCAGACTCCTGTGTTGTGTGTAACCTGAACCTTTTTAGCTCAGTGCTCTTCACATGCTTCCCTCTATACTGTCACTTTTTTCATCTGCATCTATCATGTCTGCAGTTGAGTATGTGAGGAAGAGCTGGTATGTGCATTTGCTTGCTCTCCTTGTTCCATCTGCTTGCCTGGCAGTCAGCGCCCATGTTGTTATAAACAGGAACAAGCTGGTCCAGCTCCCCTGTGCCGTACAGCAATACCAGAATGACCTCACAAATTGTCCTCATAGGTTCCTGTGCCAACTCTCATTTTAGGAGAATGAGATGTTGTATTTCCATAATTTTTGGATACGTGTTTCATGCCGTACTGTGTGCAAGTCTGACTAGATCCTGTAATGTGGGCAAATAAGGCATACTCTCTGTACCTGCTTCTAAATAGCCTGTGGCTGGAAAGTTTTTAATTTGAAGCAACAGCTTGTAATTTTTTTCTATTTGCAATAACAGTAGCTATAACTCAAACAGCATGGCAATAGAGAACAATCAGAAAACAGTTAGGGTGAAACTAGACTTAAAACCCAGAGACTATAATAAACAGAAGCTACTAAACCACTGAAAGCTGAACATAGCAAATCAGAATGGTTGTTTCCCACAGTCAACTGCATGGGCCACATGTATAAAGCCAATCCATTCACAGTGACGACACGGCGCAGTTGAAGGCAGGTTTTTTGAAGTTTGGCCCTGCTTCCCAAGAAAGACTAAAATATTGTAGTGCCCTGAAGTTCTCATCTTGCTTTACCAAAGACCAAACCAATGTTCTTTTGTTTTGTTTTGTCTACATATGTGTTTATATTGCTGCAGAACATTTTTCAAAGTAGGGAGTTGTGTTATAGATTGCTGAGTGGTTTGAAATGGTTTGCAGATCAGACTTAAAACCTGCCTCTGCCAGGTAAATCTTGGTAGAGAATGTACTTTATAATTGTGTGGTACTTTTGTTAAAAATGCAGACTTATTTAAATAAGATACAGTACGAGAGCCAGGTACAAAAGAGCATTGCCCTTATCAGCTGTGTAAGAAAACCAAACCTAGAGGACATATAAAAATCAATCATGGACGTTAATATAATGTAAATCTGACAGGAGCTTGCTTTAAAAACTGTGCCGTTAAGAAGCCCAGAGCTGTTTATAATGTAATTACACTTAACAATTATTATAGCTGATTCTAAAGCAATTACTTTATTGCTTTGAGGCTGCGACTTCCAATCAGTAAGTGTACTTCGACAAGAACTGACCTGAGTGTGTACTTTCATTGCTGACAACGCATACAAATAACTCTATTATGCAAATAACTAGAGCCTAATTTATAGGTTGGCCGATTTATCGGCCGATATTGGTGCATCACAGATGTATGGGTATCGACGCATATATTCTCCGATATGCGCTGATATTAATACTTTTTATTAAGAAACAATAATGCAGTGGAAATGCTCCGGTGTTTCATTCAAGTTAAATAATAAAAAAAAAAAAAAATATATATATATATATATATATATATATGGCCGATATATTGATATCTGAATTTTTTTACTCCCTAATATTGGCATCGGCCCCAAATATTCAATATCGGTCAGGCTCTACAAATGACGCTGTGTAAACAGGTACGGTCTATATGTAGGCATGCATCTTTGCATCTCTTAATTGACATGACTCGAAAGAAAATGGCAGACAGTTTTTCATTAGAGCCTAGGTGAAGCAAACATGGTCAGATTTTAGGCCATAATCTTGAAAAATGTGGTCAAATCCATCCATCTATCTATCTGTCTTTAAACATGTTGCACGTGTTAATTGTCAGTTCAAGTCCAAACTTGACTTAGCATGTAGTATTATCAGTAATAGCAACAGTAGCCTATGGGGAATTGCTTTAGTTAATGGGAACCACTTTACTTTGATGTACCCATGAAACCTAACCTTTAACTATATATTCCCTTTGTATAGTGGGTGGAAAAGAAGACAAACTTAACCAGCAAAAAGTCAGAATTTGCCCAGCATTGCCCTTGGCATGATTGTTATTTATTTGCTGTGTTGTTACACTTGCAATAATGCGTCCCAACTGTTTTTCAATGCTGTTATTTCCGTGATGAGTGTTGCCTGAAGTTGCCAAGCCTTGTTGTGGTTGGCAGTAGTGTGCTGTAAGAAGTGGTAGGGTGGGCAGAGGGGTGTAAAATGGAACAAATGAGCTTGAATGGAGACTTAGTCAGAACCGGGCAATCGAACGTGTAGTCACACCACCTCTGCTGTATGTGTCATTCTCTTTCTCTTCTTTTAGTCATTGTTCATCTATTTGTCTCTCATTTCCTCCGTCTCTCACTTTTCTCACTTTGAGGTTTTTGTTACTTTGTTTTTACTTTATCTTTTCTCTTGTTACCATCTCATCCTCTGTCTTCACAGTATCTCAGTTCATTTCCTCACCTCTGTCACTTAACTGGTTTCTCTCTCCCTTTCTTCCCCCCTCCATCAGTCTCCCACCTTACATTCACTTACTGCCAGTGGTGCCTGGCTACTAATCCCTTGCTTCGGCCTTTGGATATTAAGCTGTAGGTTAGAGATAATCAGAAGTCAAACAAATACCTCTATCTACAGTTCAGTCGTCACGCCTCACAGCACCAATGCCTGTTCAGACCTGGCTCTTACTGTGTGCAAAGCAGTACTGGAAGTCTATGCGTCATTTATCTTACGTCGCCATTTCTGGTCGGAGACAACACAGAGTTATATTACTTATCCTCACAAACTGTAGTTCCACTTGATTCAGTGTTGCTTGTATTTGGATCATGTAGTGGATCTACAAATCCAGAGAAGAAATGGTAAGAATTTTAGTCAGTTATCAGCAAACCTGAACTAAATGTACTTAGTTTAATCTGCAAAGAAATGAAAAGTGTAGCGAATGTGAAGCAGATTTGATTGTTTGAAATTGTATAAGACCAATCATCATTGTGACTACATTCTTTGTGGCATAAATCAATCCCAGTTTTTCACATTTATAATTATGTAATGAGCTGATAAACCTGTCAGTTAGATTCAGTCATTGCAGATTGGTCGAGCATGTGTAAGACTGTTTGTTCTTCCACTGTTTCTTGAAAATGACCTGCAGTCTCATTTTTGTCTGACCATGTGCTGTGATTCAAGATCACTGTGTATGTGATTCTACAGTATGCCAGCATACTCTGTACCGTTTTCCGACCACATGCACAGTGAAATTTCTCTCGCCTCCGCAGACTCGGAGACCTTCAGGGGCTCTTTTACATCACTAACACCCACACACCATCCCACTCTAGACTAACTGCCCCATTTTCTTTTATTATTGTCTAATTGCACCTTAAGCACACGTATGAGATGCTGCAGTGCACTTAACACTCTGTAAATTTTGTTCCACGAGACAGATTGCAGGGTTTGAGGATGTTGCAGTGCAGGGATGTGGCAGGGATTCCAGTTAAATGTGTGACTCACTGGGCAAACAGCTCTGTGTCTCGTAACCTTTGACCTTGTTTACTGGCAGAAAACAAAGAAGCATTGAGGAAGATGGATTGAGGAGGCAGGTATAGACCAGATTCTAATGCACATAATAAAAACCTTGCTACCAAGTGTTAAGGGAATATGTGAAATTAGGAAATGTTTTGGAGAAAAACATACCAGTGAGGTTTTTGTGTCTTAACTTTTTAGTGATAAAAACTGAACTGAACTGAAATCTCTTCCAATTACAAAATAGCAAATTAAGTGTGTATTTGGCAGCCAGTCTGTCCCTAGAACCACAGTTTATTAAGCCAGGGACTTCAGTCCATTGCAGGAAGTGAGCTAGATAGCCACCCCTCGCTTCCTAATCGAAAGAAGAAGTTGATTTGTGTTTTCAGGGCAGCTGGTTCCTCTGATGTAAACCACAGGGCTTCTCAGAGGCACTTAGTCTCATCGATGAAGCTGTGTCCAAAGTTTTGAGAAAAGCTTGTTCATGTATACAGCCAAAAATGTTTTAGCTGACAGTTAGAAGTTGCTGATTAGTCACAGCACATTAAATCAATCTTCATCTCTTCAGTAAGTGCTGGATCAGCGTGACAGCATCACTCAGCATTTCCCACACAGAGTTATATTGTAAAATTAAGCCTTGAGCAACTGTAGTGCAATTTATTTGTACTGTAGTTGAGATTTGCAGGAAGTTGGCAGGTTAAATGTCAGAGAAACGCCTCAATTAAACGTAAAATCTTGAACGCTGTCCCCTGATACGCGCTGCAGTTTAATTTATCTGCTAAGAGAAGTTTGAGTGCAGTTAACTAACCATCATGTGTTGCTGTACAGCTTCTTGATTTTGAAAATCTGCGGGCTAGCCAATAAGCTATCGATAGCGGCTAGTGGTGCAGGTTTGCTGTGGACATCCTAGGGTAATTTTCATTGGGCTGACACAGAGAGTTAAGGAAGTGTCTGATGTCTAGATCTGTACCGAAACTCAATACTGCTGTTTGGCTTGGAATTACTACCACCCGTCAGTCGTGGCTGTGGCTAGTTAAGCCTTTCAGTTCTGTTCATCTGCTCATTCAGGCTTGCTTGTGACCTGTGGGAGGCACCACAAAGTTACTCAAACTCACCACATTCTGTTCTGTTAAACTCTAGGGACAACACCACCATTTTCCCTAAAACACAGCTCTTTTTTAATATCTGACCTTATTTATCAGCCAGAAGCTTGAGGGCATTGGGAGATGTAGGGTAGAAGCCCGATGGCCTTGATTCAGATAGGGAAAACCTTGATAACATGAGCTTTGAAAGTCATTATGTGAATAAGGTTGATAAACACTAAATCATCTAGAAGATTGATAATTTAGACCTTTTGAATATAAATAATATAAATATTTCTTTTTTTTTTCTTGCATTATATTTTAACTTGATTCTGCTATATATAAACCACTATACTGATTTATATTGTTTGCTTTATAATAAAGCATTAAAGACTTTGTGGGAACGAAACACAGTTACATAAGTGCCAAATGGCTGGAAAAGGGAATCTGAAAGTCACAAGAGGCAAAATGCTGCAAAATGACAAGTGTTAAACTTCCAATATGTTAAAAGTGTCCTCTGGACACTAAAACACAAAATGTGTGTCCTTGAGGTCTGACAAAAGTGTTGAATCATTTCCTTTCTTATAAAACATTTGCAAAGACAATTGTTTTTCATTAACGTCTCGATAACTACATCATTTAAGTCCATGCTTACTAGTTAGCAGCATCTTCTCTGCATTCTGCTGGCTCATTGCTGTGTTTTTAGGCACGTTACCACCACCTACCTCTGATGAATAGTGTGAAACCATTGATAAGGCTATGTATCGTGTCTCCCGCATGCACGTGCATGCTAACATAACAGGTATCCACTCATAAGACCATTGCTCTGCATTACTAGTGGTCAAAAACTTCACTGGGTACCTGTAAAGTCGAGATGTCCCAGATGTTCTGTAGTGTAGCCACATGGTTTACCTGCTGCTGCATGAGGCTCCAGTTACGGGTCTGCTCAAAACTAGCTAGTTGGTACAGCGTGTAGCTCGACCACATTTGAAGGCAACAGTGTCTATAGCTGTTTCTTGTGGCAGGATGAAAAACCTGCAGTCTCAGTGAAAGGCGAGATGAATCATACAAACGGGGTTAGTAGGGCAATCTTTCAAGCAGACTTTCCTCACAGGCACTCGCTGTGGTGCACTTGACTGCACACATGAAAATTAACAGAAGTAATTGTTTGATGAATGAAAAAGAGCTTGAGAGCCCTCTTTCTCACATCTGCACATCTGAAGCGGGTGTGCTTGTCAAATTTTCACTTTGAAAAACTTCCCAAACATGTCAGATGCAGCCCCCCATTTTGACATCAGAAAGCTAAAAGGGGAGGGGGTTCAGATGCTGTTTGACCATCTGACAGGCACTTGAGTTGAAGCATAATGACACCCTCTCTCCCAGTCTTCAACACAAGCTACAGCTGAAAAGCAGATGTCTAAAATATTGTATATCCATTAAAGAAAAAAAATTATGGGTCATTATTCAATGTCTAAAAAGTTGTGCAACAGTTCTCTTCAGTCAACCACGAAGTTAAGTTGTCCTAGAAAAACAGCAAAATAGTTTTACATCTGTGTCATTCTGTTTCATAATTGATTATGTCTCACTCTGGAGCAGAATGTGGTGATGTAGGACAACCAGGACAAAAAAGCCTCTTTTCCAGACTTGAATCTCGCCAGTGTAGACATTTGTCAGAACGGTTAAATCACAACTCGCAGCAGGTTTGGACTGTGGAAAAATAACCCTTGACAAGTTCCATGTCTTATCTGTCTAAAAGAGGAAAATGGATGGAAAAATGTATCGAGGAAATCCATCATGAGAAAAAGTTGGAAGGCTAAAAAAAGAATTTAAAAGGCTCTAAACTCTGTGAAAAGACTCAGCATCACACAGGCTAGAACTGACTTTTGTGGATTATAGTCATCTCTGTTCAGATTTCTGTCACTGACCACATCAAACTGCTGGTCACATTCCACAGTTTACTCCCCACGACCCTGAAGATCAGCCGTCATTAGGGTTGTAATCTTCCTGTGTCTTGTACAATGTGTTCCTGGTATTACAGTCAGTGTTGTTACACTTCAGAAGAAGCAGAGGAAGGATGAAGGATTAGTCAATGTGTGAATCATATGAAGCTGTTCCCATGACTTCAGACACCAGGAGCTCTCTGTCTGCATTCAACAAAATCGATAGAGTGAAACAAAGATGGGCCTGTCCCACTGTGTGTCTGTGTGTGTGTGTGTGTCTGTGTGTGTGTCTGTGTGCGCGCGTATGTGTGTGTCTGTGTGTGTGTGCCGTGTAGTGCGGTGATCAGCTAACATGGCCTCATTGGATCATCTGCCCATGTTTGTTTTTGCTGAAGCAATCCTGACTCCAAACATAAACACTGCTAATGTGCTGTTAGTCTCTTCTCGCTGGCTTTTTAATGTTTTATCTCATTTTTTCTCTCTCTCTCCCTCCCTCCCTGTCTCTCTCTCCTCTCTCTGTGTATTGATTTTTCTCTTTCATCTTCCCCTCAACCAAGATTCATGCACATAAGCATAACGATCTAAAATTGAATCAATAATTTAAATGTTTTTTCTCAATTTTGTACAAACACAGGCTTATGACACATTTTGGTGTTTGTTAGATCGATATCTGTAAACACCCATATTGAACCACTAACTGCATTTTGAATGCTAACAAATCTAGAAAATTGGAGAAAGAGATTGTTCAGGCAGGAACCTCTGGAGATGCAGGTGTTTCAGTGTCGGGCTTTGGCCTCTTTTCCCAGCTCCATGCTGACTTAGAGATTTTTATCTCCTGGTGTTATGTCAGGTCAGCTTAGCGCTTTGAACAAGAGGTCTCTGCTCTATGGGCTACACAGTTATGGTCTAAATGATATCTAGGATTAACCTGCTGGATGCTGTGATCTCCATAATTAGGGTTGGCATTCTGTTTTTTTTTTTTTTTTTTTTTTTTTTTTTTTTTTTTTTTTTCATTTTAAGTTTATTTTTTGGCATTTTTCCTTTATTGGATAGTGACAGTGAATTGGAAACAAGGAAGAGAGAAAGGGAATCAAAGTGCAACTAAGATCCCTCATGGAATTGAACCAGGGACGCTGTGGTTATATGGTATATGTCATAACCACAAGGCCACCAAGACACACCAGGGCTAGTTTATAAGGAGCAGAATTATTTGACTGGGGCGGCTGTGGCTCAGGAGGTACAGAGGGTCGTCCACTAATTACAGAGTTGGCGGTTTCACCCCTGCTCTCCTCCTTTCCACATATTGAAGTGTCCTTGGGCAAGACACTGAACCCCAAGTTGCTCCCTAGTGGTAGAGTGTATGTACACTCATCAGTGAGTGTGTGTGTGTGTGAATGAGAGTGCAGTCCATTTACCATTAGACGGCATTTTGTGTAGAGCTGGAACAATTTATTGATTAATCGATCAGCACAATATTAACTAGCAAAGAGAATAATCAATAATGAATATGATTGCTAGTTTCAGCCCTAACTTGAGTTTTCTTTGATTTTCTTTACTTTTTAAAACTAAAGCAGACACATTCTAAGTGAAATGCTAATCTGTCGAGGATGGGACCTGGTGGCTGAGGTGTGATTCCAAACATAATGAATTTGAGGACAGAAGAACATGTACAAATAGTACTGGGCCCTTTATGCACTGGGTGATCACCAGTGAGACTGTATAAAACCCTCAAGATGTATTGCAAGTACAACTCTATACTCTTTAAACACCGACTGAGTGATAAGGTTGCATCGCTGGTTGGCCGACCAAGTGTTGGTGTTTCCCCACTGGTCATTGCTTTTTCAAAATGATTTGGTGCAAACAAGCAGCATTGAGAACTTGGCACCAACTTGCTAGATTTATTACTTTTCAGTGCCCGGCATGCAGTGACCATAACAACAAATCTAGCAACTTTTTGGACAAACCTTAGACACTTTTTGTAGAAGAGAGTCATTACTATTGTCCTCCGAGTGCGAGGTCTGGCTTTCCCTTCGCAAGCACACTTCTTCTGCAACTAGTCTACGACACAGTCCAGCCAAGGTTTTGACATAGTCTTGTTTTAAGAAATGTAGAGGTTAAGTTGACCTCACATGTTGCAGAAAAACAACCCTCAGAAAGTCTTTCTAGTTTCAGTGTCTTTGCACATGAAAAGTGAGCTCTATTCTCCCTGGGTTCATCAAAAAAACTCTCAACTCAAAATCTCCCAGAAATCTCTGAGGGAGGAAACGAACCATTCTAATGACATTCCAAAAATTTTTTCACCCTCTCTCTTTTTTCTTCCTTTCCGCTACTGCCCTGTCTCCAAACCTCTCTCTCCCTTGTTGGGAATGATGTCAGAGTCCCAGATTTCCAAGCCATGACTGAGCGCTTTTGCAGACAGCTCCGAGCCTGGCAAAGGAAGGGGCGGGGCTCTTTCACTTCTCATTTCCTGTGCCACAGGAAGCACATTCCTCAGCCACTGGCAGTCAGACAGCTGTAAAAAGCCGAGTGTAACTGCGAGTTCCCGGTAGCAGGCTGGCCTCCAGGAATCTCTTAAAGTAATTCCCAAGGGAGCTGTCTCAGGATTTGTGTGTCTGTGTCTGAGAGACAAAGAGACTCATTTACAACTCTTTCAACTCCTTCTTCAAATGTTTAAGAGTAAAAGATTGATTTGATGAAGATGTTTAATTAAACTTAAACTAATGCTTTAATGCTACAATTTAAGAGATAGAGGCATAAATGGCCGTAGACCTCAGACTGTGTTTCATTGTGTCCTTGCTGACATATTTATTCACTCGGTAGGCTTCGTAGCTCTGAGGTGTTTTTAATAAAACTGCCCCTTCAACATCCCCTAAACACAAATCACCATAAAGACCTTAAGCCTCACTGTCCACAGCCAGTACTGTTAAACTGATGTAATGAGTTCATATGTGCTGGACACTCTATAAATGACAAACTCCATTATCACTGAGACCTAACACAGCCAGTCACTGTCGTTGTGTCCTGCCTGCCTCCATCTGGCATGCTCCTGTTTGATGTATGTAAATATGTTATTTGTACATATGTATTTTGTTGGTTCCCTGACTGTGTCTGTGTTTGTGTGTTTGACTCTTTTGCTTCTGTAGGAGAAAGGAAAAGGAAAAGGTTTGGTGAAGAATGCTGCCCTGGAGGAACAGGATGCTCAAAACCTGGAGGTAGTCGCCTTCTGTGAAGACGTTGCAATGTAAGATCCTTCCCACTGGCATGAAAATAAAGGCCCTCTTTTACCTATGATTGACCTCCTTTGCTTGTTTGCTTGAGTGTTTCATAACATTTCTGACATTAAAGCAGCTTTAATCTGTATTTTTCTAACAATGTATCAAACTGCGATGTGAAAGTGGTTGCTTGTAGTGATAAAGCTACGGAAAATTATCAACTGAATCTGCAGCTCCCCTCGACTTTACAGAGCATCATAATGAGTTTCAGCTCCTTGATTATTTGTCTGCACTTTTACTGTTGGTTTCCTCTCATCGCTCTCATAGTGTCGTTTTTAGTCGCAGCTGTCTTCATGTGAAGAAGCTCTAAGAACCTGCTCAGCACCAAATGGTAGACAGACACAGTTAGTGACAAGTTGGTGAACATAATGGAGCATTTAGCAACTAATGAGCCAGATATTTCTTTCAGGAGTTGGTTGAGACCAAACACAGAGCTAAAAATAAGAGTTAATATTGGACTTGCATTCATCAGGTGGCCAGAGACACAACCCCAAAAGACTGATTATGTTACTCTGTACCTGCTGGATCTGTAAGCAAGTAGTTTGTCAAACCAACTTAAAAAGTGATGACATGTCAGTGTCATGTTCACAACTTGTTCCTGTCCTCCCTAAGGGGCCAAATAATCGGTTATTGCAGATTTAATCATGGCATTTTTAGATGCAACACATTTCAAACTCACATTAAACAGGAGATTGGGCTTTCCTGATACAGGTATATTAACTATTATATATATAAAAATTATATTAATTTGGTATAAGGTACTTATTTGAAACAGTTGTGTTGTATATTTGTTTGGGGTGAGATTGTTTTATGATGCATTTATGTGTGAAGGGCTGAAAATATGTTGCATTTGAGAAAAAGCACATTTTTCTCCCGCGTTTGTGTGTGTAAATGCATATGTACAAATTTTCGCACATATTAGACATATAGTAATTGCATGTTTTGCAGTTCTGTTTGTTTCCTCAGGCTGAACAGAATTTCTCACTCCAGTAGTTAGTTTGGGTGGAGTGATGATGAAGCTGCGTTCTGGGAATCCACTTACATTACGATAACTGTGTCAACGCCCACCGCTTGCCCAGCAACATCCCTGCACATGTAATGGTCAACACGTGCTCTACATAGTTTGGAATTAAAAAGAAACTTCACCTCTCACAAGAGGGTTCAAAAAAAAATTAAATATTTTCATATCATTTTCATCATCTCTTAACCTCCCAACTACTCAAGCCAACAGTATCACAGAGTCAACATCACAGGCAGAGCTATAGGTTATTGTGCAAGGGGGGTGTTTTGATTAGGTAGAAATAACACATTTCAAAATATTTGTATAACCTTCTCTATGTGCATATAATGCAAATATCAGCAGTAATCTATTCAGATTTGCTCTTCCTCCTCTCTTTCTCCCCTCCTTCCAGTTTTCCTGTTGTACTGCCCATGCTGTATCCAGTAGTCTCATCCAAGCAATCTGAGCCATATGCGCAGCCTGGCCCTGGCTGCACCTCATGTGTTTGCTCTGGCAAAATAAACTGAAATATGGAAGAAAAAAAGTGTTGACTCTGTTTCTGTTGTGGTTTTCTCCCCCCCCCCCCCTCCAGCCTGCGCTCCAAATTCCCTCATGGTGACATGTCCACCAACCCCGGCTTCGTCCTCAGCCCTGTCATCACCCAGAGAGACGGTGGAGGTGACAACAGCTTTTCTGTCAAGGTTTCTATTGAAATCTCTGAATCTCAGCAGCCTGTAACCTTCACCTGTGACGGTAAGCGTTCATGGTCATAAAATGTCTTTAATCTGAACCATCTTTGAAACAGCTCTTAACAGGGTTAAAGAAGAGCACACAGCAGATATTGCACTTAACCCATTTTTTTTTCCAGAATGGACAAACAACATTTTGTAATTTAACTTTTGATATGATGACAAGAATCTTCTGACGTTAGGAAGTGCCGAAAATCCTCTATACAGATGGAACCACCACCATTGCTTTAAAGTCGGCCAAAAAAGAAACCTTGTACCCCCTTTGCCTTTGAGCAAACAGCTCAGATTGCAGATAAGAGAACTCTGAAGGAGGAAACGACATTCACAGCTGCCAAACTCTTCACCCCCTCCCCACCTCATTTTTTCTCTTTCTTTTCATTTTTTCTGTCGTGGGAAGTACATTACGTTCCTTTTTCTGCACAAATAAAGGTTTGTCCCCTCACTATGGAGTAGCCATGTTGGGCAGAAGGGACTGGAGTTTACTTTTTCTTTTCTTTTTTTCCAAGGGCCTACTAAGATTTCTGGTTTCTGTCCCCGGGTGTTTTGGGAGCTGTTATTGGCTAACCCCTCATTATACACACACAAAACTACAAGCACTGTGACTGACATGTCCTTTGGGATGTGAAGCCAAGCACAGTGGAGGCTGTCAGCCAATAAGGAGGGCTTTTTGTTAGACATATTATCCCAACTGTGTGACCAAGTGCACCACTGTCTATCTGGGTCCCTGAGGACCAACACTGGGCCACTGTGTGTGTCTCTGTGTGTGTGTGTGTGTGTGTGTGTGTGTGTGTGTGTCTGTGTGTGTGTAATGGACTGTCCTACTGACCCAGGCACCACTCTGAAAAGCCCAGTTCAACAACAGCAACAACCTATAGGAAGTATATTTACTGCTTTCCTCATTCTACACTCTAATAGCACTTTCCTAGCTTCCTGCTTTGACTCCAAGTTTACCTCGTCTTTCCTGCTTCTGCCGAGTTAACCTCCTTTAACCCCTATGCTTCCTAGGTCACCTCCTAGGTATATTTCCTTCTGTCCTAGTATGATGTCTAGTTATGTTTCCTGGTTGACTTCCTCTGTTGTCAGCAGCGTGTTGACCCACATAGTTGGTGTTTGGATTCCTCTGGTTGGACATGATTTTGCTCTTAGGAACAACAGGCTTCAGTTCTACTCAAAGCTTAGGATAGACAATAGAGAGATAGAGGACAGGGCAGGAACTTCTCTTTTGCATTCCCCTCCTTTTTCTCATTCTGCATTTCTCTCTCTTTGTCCCTCTTGCTTGTTCTCTCTCTTTCTTTTTCGTTTGTACTTTTGCTCCCCCCCTTTTATCTCTTGTTTCTCCCCTCCTTTTGCTTGCATCACAGTATTTTCCTCCACACTTGTTTCCTTGCAGCATCTTCTCATCCATCTTTCTCACCTCTTTATCCCTGTTTTGTTGTCCCACTGAGTCTCTTGATCATTTCATCTCTTCAGAGACTACACATTACTATGACACATAAGACATTCACTGCCCTCCTCACTCTCCCTGTTGATATTTCTCTCTTCTGTTTCTTTTGTCCCTTCTTTCTCACTTTTTCTCTCACACAACTTCTATTAACCCTCTATCTTCTCTCTCGTGTAATTATGAGTAAAGGAATAATGAAAAAAAATTGTTGTGTAAAGAATGATGTATATTTACATGATTAGCATAATGAATATTGTAATATTGTCCAACAGTTGAAAGAGTGTTCAGAAATATATCTGTTGTTGTTCCTTGGTGATTTTCTTTGCTTTACCTTCTTCCTAGAGAGCCTGATTCTTGCAGGGCTTGGCTGTGAACTACTTCTAACCTCTGGGGGATTCCTCACGCACTGTGGCTTAGAAGGGGCGGTGGAGGGAGTGAGAGAGAAAGCAATGTATAGAGAGAAATACAAAAGAGAGAGGAACAGCAGAGAGGAGGAGGAAGGGAGAGGAGGAACAGACAGAAACACAGAGGGAGAAAGTCAGGGAAAAAATGAGACGAGGGAAAAGGGGAAAGGCAATTTATAAAGAGAAAAACAAAATATGGGTATTTATGGGGAAAAAAGGTGCAGAGAAAATAAAATGAGACGAATTTAAAAAAATAAAATAAAATAGTTTGTGTGGCAAAAAACAAAGGAAATGCTGGGAGCTTTTACTGTCTGCAGACAAGAGGGTGTTGGAGAGGAGGGAACACCATCATATTTCTTCAACTTCACCTACTCCCTGTATCGTTTCATTCTCACAGGACTATGAATGTGCAGGAATTTGACTTGGTTACAGTGGTGGAGAAGGACACTACTGCAAATGCACACAGTTGGTACAAAGCAGCAACACACGTCAGTCTGCCTACACCTACAATGTACATGTACATTCACTCTGTCTGAATTGTTTCACATGTGATGAGGTTGATGCAGGAGGTGCTGGTACTGGTGCTGTCTTCTGGCATTAAATGGTGATGATTATGTGTCATACTAAAAGCAGTTTCACTTTTTGGCTTAATGCCAACAATGCTACTGTACAATTTGAAACGTGCTATATTTAAGGTTTTCTTTATGTGAAACCTTTTAAATATAATGATCCTAATAAATTGCATTGTTTGGATGAGACTGTAAATTAAATTAAATTAAATGTTAAAAAGCAGCATGAAAAAACTCAAAGGAATGATGCATGCATTCCTATCTTGTCAAGGACGGCATGTTTGTTTGCGTTCATGTAGTTTCAATCAGCTCTAGGTGAGAGTTCAGCAGTAACAGTACAAGTGGTGAGATTGCTGAAGTGAGAAATGTTAAGTATACATGAGATCATTCCTTAACATCAGGGAGCTATTACAGTATAAGCCTTGATCATGAATTTACATGCATTTTAGCCTTAAACTCCCATTTTCTGCTTCACTGTTACACTGTAACATTGTTCTGTAGGATTTACAGTAATTATGGTTTTCCTGTTGCCTCTACGTGTCTCCTTTTGTCTCTGAATCTGTGTCTGACAGAAATCTCAGTTTGCTCTGAGTCATGGAGGAATTCAATCATCACTCTTTTATTTCTTTACAATGTCAGTCCCTTTGGATTTAACAAGCGTTCAGTGACTAATGGCTTTATTCTAACCTCTCACCAGCCCTCCTATCTACCTCCTACAAGACCGTGATTGGTCCAACCACTGTCTTGTAGGAGGTAGAACATCTTGTAGGACAGTGATTGGACCTGACACTCGTAACAAAGGTTACTTATCATTATTTATTGAAGTTATTGAAGAGTTACTGTGGGTGCATTTATTTAGCACCCCCTTTTTAATCTAGTAGTCCGTAGAAACGTGTTTGTTTCTTTCTGTCATAGGCTACCTTTGGAGACAAATTTCAGACTAAAGACCTGGGCCCGTATTCACAAAGCATCTTAAGGCTAAAAGTAGCTCCTAACTTGCCGATTTAGAAGAAACTCCTCAAAATAATGGTTGTGTCAGTCCTAACTTTAGGACTCCTATTTTATTTTATTTTTTTTACTAAGAGCTATTCACAAAGCCACTTAATGCCAAAACTAGCTCTTTAGTCTTGGAGAAGTAGAGGAGAGGACTCCTAACTCACTAAGACCAAATCACAAAGAATTGTAAAAGGGCTGCTGTCATTCCACGTCGCAGTGTTTTGGAAACCTTACACGATGCTGAATTACTTAAAAGATACGTCTCAACCACGAGGGAATAATGATCGTTGTGGAGTTTGTGACGGATTAAATAACATCTTCCAACTGAAACAACCCAATCAGAGCGGAAATTAAGTGTTTGGCAACGCTACGTTACTTGGCAACAGAGAAAAGCCGATATATCCGCCAAACAATAAATGTGCTCTGACCTGACATCATAGGACAATTCATTCAACTTATTTTAGATGTTCAACAACTACAGAGAAATAAAGCCGGTCTACCTGCTGTGATCGGTGCCAGAGATGTAAGCATGTAAAAATGATTGCACCATCTCAAGAGGTATTTGTAAACAGGAAAAAAAAATCACACCATCAGCACACAGGCTGTATTGGATGCTGCCTGCACAGCTGTACACCTTGTTGTACAGTGTCCCGGATCTACACACGAGTCATGGATCTTAATGGAGAGTGACCGGAGGCAGTTGTTTGACAGGATCATATTCCAGCTGGATGTCACATGCATGGTGGGGGAGAGGGGAATATTCACACACTTCAACCCACAGCTGGGACCACAGCTTCATTACAGTTACAGCTACAACAGACTGTGGCTAATAGGCTGCCAGTTAGGTTTAGTTAGGTCGTCTAGGACAGGTTCGATTTTGTTTTGTTTTTCCATTGAGAGACTTGAATGTAAGTTTTTATAGTAAAATTAAATTCTCCCGGGTCGACACAAACAGTATCATACAGATGCATTTTGGGGAATGCACTACTTTTGTAAACAGAACCTAATCCATTATTATTTAATTTGTATTCGTTTATTTCTCAGTGGGTTTTTTTTTTATTATTACTGCGGGTGTGCGCATGCATTTTCACCGGCACAGACGGTCTTTCATCAACCAATCGCTGTGGTTCCTGCAAAGAAGCTCGTCCATGAAAACTGACGTCAGCTGTAGCAACGGAGTCGAGCTCATGGTTTAGGAGTCTTCGCTTCCTTTTACTAAAAGTCGGTCACAGCAGCTTTGGGAGGAGGACTTAGGAGAAAACCTTTAGTTAAAAACTTTTAGTGTAACTTTGGAAGACTCTTAGTAGTAAGATAAAATCCTTTGTGAATACGGCCCAGTTAATTGGGCATAGCTTTTCCAATTGGGGACAAAAGGTGTGTCCCCAAAAAAGATGATTTCGGGTCAGTGGTTAAAATTAGGATTAGGCAAAGGTTAGGGCAGGGTTAGGATTAGGGTTAGAATAAGTCTCCAGGAAATGAATTTAAGTGTATAAAATGTCCCCATAATTGACCTAGGACAGGGTTATTGTATATGTTTGTCAAATCAACTAACAATATTTTTGCCCACATTTGACCCTGCTAGTACCTTTCAAAACAATGTGTGAAATGCAATGGAGGAATTTCCTCCTCTTTTAACTGATGCCCGCAAAGATTCCCTGTTGGGAATTCCCTCACCACCTCTGAGCGCTCACAAAACGAGGCGTGACCTGTCTTAATTGCTTTGTTACAAAACAGTCACAGTATGTGTAAAACACCCGGTGAGCACCACCACCATACAGGTACTCTTCACAGACTGTGAAGCTAAAGCTATTGGTCTAAGCTGTAAGAAAAGACACGCCATTCCTCTGAAGGGTGGAGGTCTGTTATTGCTGGAGCTGAGGGTGGTCTCCCTCCCTGTGTGACTATGTGAACTTCTAATAAGTAACCTGAGTGTGTGTGCTTAGTCCAAACGTTAGTTGTGTCTGTATGTGAAGAGTCTGTCTCTGTCTTTGTATCTGTCTGCCTGTGTTTATGTACAGACAAGGTTAAGAGGGTGCCAAAACCTCTGTAGAAGTAGCCAAACAGCAGAATAATCTGCCTTGTGTCAGGTTACACTCTCAACCCAATCTTGTCTTGGCTGGACACATCAGATATCAAAGCGTACATAAACATCTAGAGCTGACCCCAAATCCTCCCCTCTTGATATCATTCCACAACACAGCACACAGCGTTATTTCTTTGATTTGAGAACAGGTTTGATTTGAAGTGAAACTAGAGACGTTCAAAATATAGCTGGACAGGTTGTGGTTGGAGAGAAATTCCAACATCTGTAAGGTCTTGAGTTCCCACATCAGCAAATATGTGTCTGTTAACAGCCACTGAAACTCTACATGGTCATTTGGACTCATTAAGACTCATCAAGACTCTATGGGTGAAATGTAACCTTGACCTCTGACCCCTCAAATGCACTTTGTATATGTGTGGGTGAATTGGAATATGGTGTTGGAGGTGCCTTGACTTGAACCACCACAAAGCCATTTCTTGTCGATAAACCTTGCATCATGATGCTTCCCAGTAGTTGCTGGGGTACAGTATGTTGTGTAGTTGTTTTGGTTTAAAGGAACTTGACCTCATTTTCATTATGTCTTCTCTCTTTTTTGCTCTCTTCCATCATTCCTTTTCTTCCCTTTCCATCACTCTCTTCTTCCTCTCATATCTGTTTTTCACCAACCCTCCCTTCTCTCTGGCTTTCTGCTCTCCCTGCCCCTCCCTTCATATCGGTCTCATGTGGTTCCCCTTCTCTCCATCAATATCCCTGATCACCCTCTGTCCCTCCCTTTCTCCCTCCAATACTGTCGTCTCTGTTATCTTATCCTTCCATCCCTTTCTCCTCCTTCCTCAGTGAGTTCTCCAGTGGAGTTGTTGATCAGTCAAACCCTCTGCTGGGTCCACGATGACCTGGACCAGGTCGACTTCTCCAGCTACCTGCTCAAAGTCTGTGGCCAGGAGGAAGTGCTGCAGAAGTGAGTATACACAGCAAGTCCTGTTATGTTGCAGATTTTCAAAACCTGAGAAACTTTTTCCATTCTGACTTAGCTTTTTTTTTTGTTAATAATGTGTTTCATTTAATTATCTTTTCCTAAGCCACCTTCTCTCTGTCCCTTCCTTTCTCTCCCATTTGTCTCTCTTGCTTCACTCTGTCTTTTTCTGTATCACTCTAAACTTGGCATCCCCCCAAAATGTTGTACAAATAGGCCTTGCGGATGTTTCTATATCCCGCTCCACTCCCACCTCCACCACTCTTCTCCCTCTAATCTGGGCTACATGGGAATGGTTATCACCATACCAAGCCTTAAAGGCCCAGTACACCCAAATGTTCACAAGTGAATATTTAATCTGTTGTGATTATAACTGCTGAGCAGATCAATGCTGTACAATCATACACTCACTAATCTTTACAACCTTGGACCAGCCATACTAAAAATGCACATAAAGTATTACATTATCATACATATATCTATCTATTTTTGTCACTTCTTGTAGTAGTCATGGAGACAGTTAGAGATCTCATTTGCGTTTTGAATTTTGTTTTCTGCTACTTTAAGGAAAACTTTGAAACTAAAGCGCTCAGAGCCATTGTAGAAAAACCTGCAAATCATGATTATCGTGGATGCATAGATGCTCTCAGCAATTACTTCATTGCTACACCTGTAATTACAGTAAAGGCAGCACTTTCAGGTTTGGGCCTGAATCTGTGTAACATCTGCCAAATCCCAAATGTTGGTAGTGTTTGTTCTTAAAATATAATGTAGTGAGAGACAGCCACGCCAGTGAGAACTTGTTGAAACGGTAGCAAACTAATGCCTCATACACATGCTTTTTCCTTTTTTTTTGTCCTCACAATGTAACGTCTCTCTGACTGTGATCCAATAAATTCAGAGCCAAATAGCAGCCCTAAAGTTTATGTTGGACATGAGTTGTGGGTATTATCACACAGCAATGTCATAGAAAACCTTTGATACTGAATAGGCGAGGGGGGGTGTTAATTTGTCTCGACAAGACAGTCTCATCACCTTCTCAAACAAAATTAGTGACAAAAATGATAATGATGCCAACACCATTTTGTTCATGTACTTTGTGAATTGCCCTAAACTGTAGACTAATATAATTTTACATTTCTGGTAAGTGTCCATGGTCTAAGATGGATAATCCACTGCAATAAATGAGTTCTTAGTCTCTGTGTTTTCCCTCTTTTTTCACTAACTGCTTGTTATTATCCTTAATATACCGTATAATGCGATTTTCATAACCTTGCCTCTCTGTTGCCCCGTGCCACAGTAAACACAGCCTAGGCAGCCATGAGTACGTCCAGAACTGCAGGAAGTGGGAGAATGAGATCACATTACAGCTACTCCCTCACTCCACCATGAGAAGAGACTTGGCACGCAGTGTAAGTCACTATATCGAGCTAACATATGAGCTCATGTGAACTTTATAGGATATTTTTACTGAACTGTGCAATAATGCAATTTTATAACTGCTGGAAACTGACAGCACATCATTGCCATTTGGTGAAATGATGATCTCAGCAATTTATAATGATCTCACTGAGTGCAAGCAACCTGTTCTCTTGGCAGCTTCAGTGCGTGGATGGTAAATCTTTACTGTTTTTTCCCTCAGGCGGAAGATGACAACTCTACAATAGACTTAGAGAAGCACCTGGGCCAGGTGGAGAGGCCTTATAAGGAGACTGTCACTAGGTATGAGGGTCCTGCACTGATTCTGAAAATATATGAAAGACCATCTAGTTATAAATCATAAGAATTTGTTTGCTATTGAAGAAATTCTCTGCAAAACATGATAGACTCCATTGACTGTTTAGTATTTTATTGTTTTCTTTTAGTTGCATCTCTAGTCAGGTCTTCAAAGGAATTACCTAGTTTTAGATAAATGTCTAGTTTAGTTTGCATGATTTTCTTCCTGCTCTCTCTCTCTCTCTCTGCTGTCTCTAAATTACCTGCACAGTTTGGTTTTCTTTTTGTAATTTTTATTATACTGAAACATTTTAAAGACTTAACAGAGGTCTCAAGTTATTTTTCACTAAAGTAAACTTTTCACATTCTGTCCTGATCTGATTAGCACTGATATACATGTATTGAAAGTGCTCCTGTCATTCCTCACTAATCTCTCTCTCTCTCTGTTCTTGCAGACAAGGCCTGGCTGACTATTTGGAAGGCTATCACAATCAAGTCAACATCTGCCTACAAAATGAGGTACACGTAGTCCCTTTGCAGGTCTGGGAAGTTCAGCAAAAGAATGGAAAACTATTTTGATCTTTATTACGGAAAACATAAAACAATCAAGACAAGTCTGGAAGTTTACCACCGCACTGTGCACTGTTTGTCTTTCCCTTTGGGAGTCTTTGTACAAATGTGTCAACCAGCTCGGTATATATCCACAGAATGTGCGCCCTACTCTGTTCAAATGTTTTACTGCATAGTGTCATGAAAGACTCCAGATATTGTTTTCAGATCTCATGAAGGTTTTGTGTTGATTCCAATATTTCACATATAAATGTTAGTAAACCAGGTCATTATTGAAGTGCTGGCTTTCTAGAAATGGCACATCTGTTTTCAGCCAGTCTGGGTTGTTGTGGAGCAATTAAATACAGACTGGAGTAATAATGGAGACCTACAGTACTGTACACCCCCCCACCCCTAGACCAACTTAAACCTGATGATGTCATCAGGATTTATTCGAGTCAACCACAACAGAATCATATCGTGCAAAGTAATGTTGTTTTGAGCTTTGTTTATTCAAATGCCACATCAGGCTGGCTAGATGAGAATCTGTTTGATGTATTGTTGGTGGTAGTCTTGTAACAGAGGCCTCCTGATGTGTTCTTGACTTAAACAATGGGTTTGACTATTGACAAGCTGAAAACAAAAGTACACATCAGGGGGATCTCACTTTTACAACAGGCTGGCATGAACATTTCTGCTGTATCAACCTGCTCCATCTCTGTATTCAGAGCACCCAGTATAAGACAGTGGACCGTGTGGTACAGACTGTGAAGAACCTGTGCTGTGCTCTGGATGAGGTGGAGACCCAAGCCATCACAGAGGCCATCAAAAGGCTGCGACACTCTGTCAATTTACCCAGGACACGCTCACCCAAGGTGCGCTGTATGCACATATGCCTACTCATTCATACATAGTGTTTGTTTTAGTATAAGGTGTCTTTCTAAGACTAGCATGTTTTGCCTCGTAGATGGGGTCCACATCTTCTGGTCAGTCATCAAATGGTAAGTTCTGAACACACACTCACAGTTGCACTCACCCTTCGATCATTCAACTAGACTTTACAATGGAGAATTAGAATTTTTGTGGAAAAGAGTTTACCATAATATCTCTATGACCTGATCCTTACCTGACCCTGACAGGTCACGCCAGTCCTGTGGAGGAGAGCATGGCCTTGCTAACGCAGGCTGTCTACAACCTGGCCAAGCTCTACTTGCGCTCCTTCTGTCCTCCCTCCTCCTCCTTCAGCTCGCCTCCGTTGTCCCAGGCTGCAGATGAGGAAGCCGTTGAGGGGAGGAACAGCAAAGAAGCTTCTGGCACCACAGACCACCTTCAGTTCACCCTGTTCGCCTTGCACGGCATCCCAGGCAACTGGATCAGCAGGTAAACAGTTAGAGGATTAACACTGAATCACTGCTCTGTAATTCAATAAAAATATAAAAGCTGGGAAATAAGTCATTGTTTGATATATAATGATAGCATGTGCGCAGCACTATGTTTGTATTCAAAGCTAGCACACATCATTATATTTTATGATACCAGAAGCTCAATGATGATATTTAATTGCAGCTTTGACACAGTAGAACCTAATTTACGCAGTATACACATTTGTAAATAGAGGTGTGTTCTGTTTGTTTTGTGCTTTGAATAACAGGAGAAACTGGTAATGTGACTCTATAGTTGATGATTCTGCTTCAAAGCAATAAATCAGTGTGTAATGCTTAAGCCTGAGGTTGGATATATATGCACCAGATAGTATTTTCCCACAAGTCTTGTCCAAACTTACTGTGAAATTGTATTTGAAGTACTCTATCCTCTGCTGAGGGACAATTAAAACCTCATCATGCATTTGTTCTTACATGATCACCCACCTCCTTAGTATTATTAGTGCCACCCACATTTCACTTTATTGTACTTATGTAAGATAGGATCAAAGGTGATGACAGAAGGCTGTTCAGAATTAGAAATCACTTTATATGTCAAGAATATAAAATGAATGCAGCAGCAGAAAAAGCTAAAAAAAAATTCATGAGAAACCAAATATGATTTGTATTATAAGCTTGTATTAAAGCAGTTTATTGGTAAGTAGTGTATTTATTTGTAGCACAGTCTCACAGGCTGTGCTGTCACACCAGATAGTTTTGTTTTCTCCTACTAAACAAATGGCTCCGGTGTTGCTCCCCGTGTCTTATTTTTCCATCCCAGTGTCCAGTTTCACCCTGACTTTATCTCCTGCGTGTGTCTGGAACAGAGCTAAGCCAAATTTTCCATTCCCAGCTCTGTCACGCATCACGGACCAGTACATCAGTACATTTCTGTCGAGCCCTTTCTACAATACTAGGATCTTGCATGGTTCGAAATATCTAGAAACGCCATGAAAAAGGATTTTCTTACTCTAATTGCAGGAAAAACAAATCACACAGGAAGTCTGAGTGAATATGGGAAGATTGTGTTGTGACCAAATTCAGAGCTTCTGTCATTTCAGCAATTATCAGCGCTGAAGAATAGTCCTCAGCTATAGATTGTTGGGACTTTGATGTTTTATTGCTGAAAAATAAATTCGAACTATAACCCTGACTGTGATGGAGGCGGTTTTAAAAGCTTTCCTGAGAATTGCAGCAGTGCCTTCTTTCCATGGTAATTTTCTGGTCGGCCAGTGAGGCCTTCATAAAGAGCGGAACTGCTTAATAACAGGCCTATTTACTGCGGCACGGCCTCCCCCAGCAGCTATTTTAAGCCAGCACCAAACATTGCTGCAGTGACAGTCATTCCAAAGACACCTCCAAAAATATTTAGCTTCTCACAACCCAAGGCCAAAAGGAACACTGCAAGTACAGTATTTCGCAGCCCCGGCGAATAGCTAGGCATATCTGTTGTGTTGTGGTGTTACTGTAATGCTCCCTCATTGAAGTCCGAGTGTTTGGCGTTGCTGTGTGTCATCCATCTGGAGCCTCAGTAGATGCCACGGAACTGCCAGCATATTAGACACCATGACTAGGGGGGGAGCTGCCAACACAGATGGCACTGAGCAATGGATCAAGCCTGGAGAAGTGAAAATGTGTAACTGATGTGCTTGTATTTTCACTTGCATATGTGTCTCTATTTGAAACAGAGGTTATTTTTGGACGTATGGATCAAACTAAATGCTGGATATGAATGACTTGTTCACATTTTATTGCATTACTTGAAATATGAATCTCCCAGGTCTACACAATAAAATGTGCTTCAAGGACATTTATTCCTTTAGTTGTGTACTTGCATTGAGGTTACAGTGCTGTATTCAGATGCAAGCATTTAGAATTGATGGATGCTCCACCCACACAGGTGATCATGATTGACTGACAGCTCTCTCCCTAACCTGTAGATTATGCTGTTAGGTGATTACATTAATAATAGCTTCATTCCTTTTTAAATGTACTAGTTCCAGGACCCTGGTATAGTGTATGATGGCTCACTGTTATTAGTTCCACCTGTGCTTTTACTGTGAAGGTCTATTAATAGAGGACGTTTGGTGACCTCAGGTGAGTCTCAGCATGGCTCTGCCCAAATTGGGGCACAACAAGTCTAGTTTCAGAAATTGACAGAGCAGTGACTGCCCCTCACCTGTCCCTCATTACCACCAGTGTGTACCACCCTTAACCTGCAGCTGCTCCTGTGAAGCTACTCAGTGTCAGACTTTGGTTGTTCTACGAAGCTTCAGGCAGGCTGTGTTACTGTAAAGGAGAGTTGTAGTACTCTACAGTCTTTACAAGCCCCTTCACAGCCATGATCCACCAGCATGGACGCTTTCACAGTGTTTTATGTTTTCTGATTAAAAACCTCTTCTCAGGTCTCTGTGGGTACGTACAGAGCAGCTTCCCTGAATAAAAATCAACTTGAGAATCAGAATAACTGAAAACACTTGGTGGGTGTTGAGAGCCTGATAATACTAGTACATACTGAATGCAGTTAAAACTATCAGTGGTCTGATTCAGACTAGTAGTTTGCTGGTTCAACTCCCAAACTGTCGAAAGTCTTGTTGGGGAACATGAACAAAATGTTGCCTCCTTCCTTACTTATGCGCTTCCCTTGAGCAAGACACTGTTTTCACCCCCAGTTTCTCTAGGCGTGTGCTGTTTAATGTACCCTGGATTAAAAAAACAAACAACTCCAGTGTCTCTCCGCTTTATATACAGTATGTTTTCCTACCGACAGCAGCCTGCATCAGTGCTGTGCTAGACAAATGTAATGAGTTTCTTTTAGTCTATATAACTTTTAATAAGCTGTAGATTGTGCATAAAGTTACATAAACACAGAGTTGATATTAATTGTGTTGTTGTGTGCTGTGTTGTTTCAGCTATGAGAAGTACTTCCTGATGTGCTCCCTCACCCACAATGGCAAGAACCTGTTTAAACCGGTCCAGTCCAAGAGAGTGGGCACATACAAAAGCTTCTTCTACCACGTCAAATGGGATGAACTGTGAGTGATTCCCTTGCCCTCTTTTCTTTCTTGCCTTTCTTTTCCTCTCCTATTTCCTCTCCAGTCTCTTCCATTTATTTACTGTTTGAAATTTACTTTACAACAATTGCAATGTACTGTTTGCACTGCTCTTCCATACTGCTGACACCGTCATTGTCTCTCCCAGGATCAACTTCCCCATAGCAGTAGCTGTGCTGCCACTGGAGTCCATACTGAGCCTGACTCTGTTCGGGGTGCTGAACCAGAATGCCGGTGGCTCCCCAGACTCCAACAAACAGAGGAAAGCTCCAGAGCAGCTGGGCAAAGTCTCTATGCCGCTCTTTGACTTCAGACGGTGAGGAGAGAGGAACAGCTGGTTGTGGCTGGATTCATGTTTTTCTGTATTTCCCCTGTTTGATATGTTCAAATCATTTGAGCTATTCATCAGAATAAACTGTAGAGGACCTCATACTCTTTAAACATACATAAGCTGAAAAATAACAACAAACCAGGCATGGACAAAAATATGAGAAAATGGTCCCTTGGGCACAGACAGGTAAAAAGCCCCCCACCCCTCTTTTATATGGACCCAAAGACTGAGGGGCCAGAGGCATTATATGTGTTCGGGTTTTGATTCTCATGAACGTGATATCTAATGATGAACGCCTTGAGAAATGTCTTCAAATTTGGCACAAAAATTCACTTCGACTCAAGGATGAGTTGATTAGAATTTGGTGGTCGAAGGTCAAGGTCACTGTAACCTCACAACACACGTTTTTGGCAATAATTCACAAAATCCTACGCTACTTATGATGCAATTTAACACAAATGTCTAGTAGGATAAAATAGGTTATGACATTGTATATCCAGAAGGTCAAAGGTCACTGTGACATCATAATGTTCCGCAAAATCACCTCTGGCCATTATTCAGAAACAGAAGAGGAGACGGTGAACATATTTCCTGCAACATGACAGGTTGGCAGAGGGTTACAACCGTGAGGCGGTAATTCTAGTTTGTTTCTTTTTGTTTCTCTTTGTCTTAGTTTTGCATCTCTTTGGGGTTGTACTGCTTCCCTTTTGTTGAGCATCTCTTTGTGGTCATTTTGTGTCTTTTAACTGAGCACTGTGAGTTTCAAATAAGAAATACAAACACTGAGTTCATACAGATGCTTTGGTCCACTGGCCCCCTAACTTCTTGGGAACCCTGGGCCTGTGCCCAGTCGGGCTGTGCGGTAATCCATCCATGAAACCAGGAATGAACAAAATTTTTGTAGCATGTGGGGCACATACTGTAGCAACAGCAAATCACTGAAAGATCATGACAGTTTACATCTTTGCCACAGTGTAAAGATTGCTGTTTGTCAGATTGCTCTCTCTGATTGTTTTGGGTTTTGTTGGGGATTTATTGCTGCCTGTGTGTTTCAGGGTGCTTGCCAGGGGCAGCAGGCTGCTATGTCTGTGGACATCTGCCCAGGGAGCTGCCGCTGCCGCTGGCTCTACAGGCAGCCGCAAGAGGATGCCTACAGAGAGGATTATACTGCAGGTTGGTGGTGGTACTTGCAATATCTGTCATTTCAGTGGTTATAGAACTGCTCGTAGTCATGGTGCATTAATAGTAGAGGTTTTACTGGAATTCATTGTCAGAGTAGCATTTATAGATTTATATTTATAGATTTTGGTGTAGTAGTACAGATGTATGCAATAGTTGAAGCAGTCATTGTGGAATAGCTCTAGTGATCACAGAACTTAATTAGCAGCAGCCATTATAGTCATGATAAAAGTCCTACAAGTAAAACTAATTACTGTACTAGTGGTAATAAATGTGGTGGTGTTAGTAGCTTTATTGGTGGAAACAATAGTACTGTGGTTTTAATTAAGTACTTGTCAAACTGTGTACCATCAACAAGCTTGTATTTTTGTTTTTATTCTACTTTTCTGTTTTTTTTTCTCAGTCATTTTCTTACAAATATGAAAGATCATAGGCTGCCAAGAAGAAATGTGTCATCTTGAGCTAAAATGACTTAAGATGAATAAACTGATCCAACCTTTGGTGTTTGTGTCACCATCAGGTGGACTTCCCCAACACACCGGTGGATGTTTTATATGTGGGACCCAAGGAAGCCCCCAGCCCAGAGCCCCATACTCTGGAAGAGCTGGACCCAGACCTTCGACGCAAACTAGAGAAAATCTGCAGCAGAGCTTCCAATTTTGGGTAGAGTAATTTCTAAACTATAAAACTATAATGGGGAGATCGCAATTCAAAAATTTGGATCTGAGAGTAAATATCATAAATACTTCTAACAATTAATGTGTCAGCCTTTTCTACTGTTTCCATCACTTCAGATGTATGAGTTTGTAAGGGAAATCTAGTTTGCAGGATTGATTTCAAGTAAAAGCACTGGCATCAGTTAACATCACCAGAGAGATGGTTTTGATGTGCAAAACAGACTTTGTGCTTCGTGCACAAACACGAGAGGCTTGAAGTAGCTGCTGGATCGTTAATAAATTCTCCATTAAGTTCTGCATTAAACAAAAATGCAACAAAACAATAATGAATTCTTCTTTGCAACGTACTACCATGTGGATTAATGAGCATTAGGCCATGTGAGAAAGACAGCATCACTGAGGTTGTAATGGAGTGTTAGTCACTGGTAATAACAGTATATGTTTGAGCTCTTTTACTTCAGCAAAAATGTGACCTCAGGGAATCAAAACCACATTTTTAAAAAGTGTGTAGACTTGAAACGCATTGAAAAGGTGTGTAATGTTAAATACATGTGCTTCCAAATTATTACTGTAGTCAATTGACTGCTGGTTGGGCTTTTTGTGGACTTACATTACTTAATGTTATGAGCGTTTTAAAAACATGCACAGAAACAGTATTTCTAGTTAAATTTATCCCCTTCAGCAGGCGGCTTTTTGGCTACCTCTCAGACCACCCCAAATCTGTTGGACTTACTAGATTTAAGTAGAGATTTTGAAAAATGCCACTGACTTTGCCAGCCACAGTTCCCCATTACGCCTTTATGTTGTCTGCTCCAGTGTGTCTGTTCTCTTCCAGCTGCTCCAGGCCCAGCTAAATGCTCTCTTTTGCCTGCTGCCAGCCAAATCTCCTCCACTCTGCCAACATCCATGAGTCTCAACCAGCGCTGTAGCACAGAGCGCTCTCTCACTGGGCTCTCACCGCCTGCTTGCTGTCCTGTCCATTCATTTCCCCAGCCTCTACGGGCACAAGACTTGTTGAGCTGCAGTTTCTCTGATCTGTCGTGCGTCGATTTAGCTGTGTGTGATGTTCCATCAATCCCTGAGGGAGAAGTTTTTATATTTATTACTACAGGGAGATCAGGGTCATCTACAGAACAGCAAATACTCTGGCAACTTCAGAAAGACGAATGTTAGCTGGCAGAGGTTGTTTGGCTTAAACACTGCTTCAGAAAGTGACATAGTGATATCTTTAAATTTAAGCTCTCACAGCACAGCAGGACATGACTCACACTTGATCAATAGAGTTAAAGAAATTTTATTTCTTTGTGTGGCCTGTTGATTTAACAGATAGATGATTTCATTCTTGTACCTTTACTTGCCAAGGAAATGTTATTAGAACATGCCAGCTGTTTTATTTTCAGTTAGTTTCAAAGTTAAAAACTAATTTCAAGCTATCCTTAATAACTACTCTAATTGAGGATTATTACTTGAGATGGTGGAAGTTCTTCCAATGGGTGTTGTATTTCTTGCTCAAATGGACACTGAGGTGATTTACAGGAGCAGATCATTTATTGCTCACTTGCCCTTTACTGATTTTCTCAGATGTTCTGAGAAAATATGCACTGGTGACCTTACAATCGCATGGCTGTTAATATATTTAGCGTTGCATTTGTTTGATTCTGTTGAAGGGCTTTTTTTCTGTTGTCTGTTTTAAACATTATTGTTGATCCTGCCAACTAAACTCCACAGTCTGAGTCCCTTTATATTCTTAGTTTATGATCCAATGTTGAACCAGAGAGGGATTTGTTACATGCTGAAACACAAAGTAATAAATTTGACTTGCTCAGATTGATGAATAAGTCTGATTAACAAGATGTAAAGATGTATAACTTATAAATATCTTTATCTATTTGTATGTAAATACCATCCCACACATCTCCCCTCTCTGTTTCCGCTCTGTCTCCAGGTTGAAGCGGGCAGATCACCAGATCCTATGGGACCATCGACTCCACTGTCGGCGGGACCACCCCAGCAGCCTGCCCAAGGTGCTGGCCAGTGCACCCAGCTGGGACTGGGCCAGCATGGCTCACATCCACTCACTGCTCCACAACTGGCCGCCTCTGCCCCCCGTCACTGCGCTGGAGCTGCTCGACTCAAAGTAAGTCCTGTTCTCAATACTTATACACACAGTCAGTCTGTAGCATGGCGGGTCCCTGATAAACTTTAAATGATTTCAGTTTTCAAGAAGTAAGACATGTATTGTACTGTCTCTTAATATTGAAGATAGTTTATTGTTATATATTAGGTGTTTAACTTAGTTTGTGATCGGAGAACTGATCTTCGTGAAGCTAAAGTCAAGTTTGAAGTCTGGTGGAATAAAGTCTCTTTTCCATTTTAACTGTACAGATCTTTTGTCGTTGAATGCATTCTAATTGTGTGTGTGTGTGTGTGTGTGTGTGTGTGTGTGTGTGTGTGTGTGTGTGTGTGTGTGTGTGTGTGTGTGTGTGTGTGTGTGTGTGTGTGTGTGTGTGTGTGTGTGTGTGTAGGTTTGCAGATACAGAGGTGAGAAGTGTGGCTGTTAGTTGGATTGAGACGAGCAGTGATGATGAACTAGCTGGCTATCTGCCACAGCTTGTACAGGTACAGCTAAAAAATACTTTACATTTAAAGCACTTTTAAAACACTCAGTCATTTTCATTGAGTCATTGAAACTCTCACATTCATTCACCAAACGTCACTGTCACTCACAATTCCTCCATTTATGATTCTTAGTCCCTTTTCTCTTTTGTCTTCTCCAGGCCTTAAAGTTTGAGTGTCACCTAAAGAATGCCCTTGTCATGTTCCTGCTGTCCAGAGCACAAGGCAACATCAACATCGCCCACTACCTCTGCTGGTGAGTCCACATCTGCACTGAAACAACCACCAATACAGATCTGTTTTATAGAAGCTGAAGTAAAGAAACAGGCTCCAGAGTGTTTAGATTGCTGTTTACAGCATTATTTATCTAACCTGACACACATGTTCATAGTATTATGTATCTAACCACAAGCTTGCCTGATTTCCTCTAATATTCATATTCATCGCTTTCTTTTTCCCATAAGCGACTCATTTAAGTTACTTATCAAAACTAAGAGATACCTTGTAATTTAATCTTTTTAAATTATGATATCAGTGTTGAGGCTCTCTGTAGAGACTGTAGTTATAGTCACCCGTTGAATCCAACTCCCTACACCACACTTACAATTGCTGCTGAGTTCATCATCACTTCTCCCAGGACAAAATTATCATTTTACACTGTGTTTAGCAGTTTGATGCTGATTGTTTAAAAATAAAATCGGAGTCCAGGATGAAAGAGTCATTTAAATGTTGACTGTTGTGATGTGTTAATGGCTGCAGGCTGCTAAAGGACGCAGTGCAGGATCCTGCCTGGGGCCGGCGATATGAGCGGGTGCTGGGTGCCCTGCTGTGTCTGTGCGGAGCCAAGCTGAGGTCCGAGCTGGAGAAACAGAATCATTTGGTCACCCTGCTGGGAGCCGTGGCCGAGAGGGTCCGGCAGGCAGGGGGGTCCACACGACAGGTTAGTGCAGTTGTGATCCGACTGTAAGATTGAACTTTACTATATTGTGCATGTGGATGATAATATCTGTGTGTTTATTTTGGTGTATGTTCAGGTGGCGCTGCAGGAAGGCCTTGAAAACGTTCAGAACTTTTTCCAGAGGAACACCTGCCGACTGCCTCTCAGCCCCAGTCTGGTGGCCAAGGAACTAAACATCAAGGTAACACACGCACACACACACACACACACACACACACACACACACACACACACACACACACACACATACACACACACAATACACAGGCCTTGAATAATGAAAAATTTACACAATATTGCACAAACAAAATCTGCAACTCCGTAATGTTCAGCTAGGATTATATGTAGTGAATTAATAGTAAAAACTCTGAATATGAATCTGCAGAAAGCAGGAAAAAAGAAAAGCCTCAACTCTACTGTTGGTCAAGAAACAAGAAGACAACCAGATGCTCTTTGTAGAACCTATGAGGCTTAAACCGCAGAGAAAATTAGCTCATTAAACAACAGTTTCCCGAAAATATAAAACACATGCATGCACATATTCTCAAATATCATACAGATATTCATCATAGATAATGAGATACTTCAGTCAGTGCTATCATACTGTCTGCGTATATTCTCTTAAGTAATAGGAGAGATCACTGCTCGGCACAAAAGGTATTATGGGAGATAAAGTAGCTTTTAATCAGCTTCCTCCTCTGGTTCAGCAGCCTGCTTGACTAAATAGAAACTGTTATTGTTTAATTGATAATTAAATATAGACTCCAGTTACACTTGATATTAATGGATCTCTTTTATGGATATGATCTACACACTGTGTGTCTAAGTTCCATTACATCAGTGTTTTTGGTTTAACCACCAACAATAAAGGAAGACGTGCTAAGATCCTGTTGTCCTGGTATATTGCAACATTAGTGTGATGTAATGCAGAAGATAAAATCACACTGTGTTTATTTGCGTGTAGGCCTGCTCCTTCTTCAACTCCAATGCAGTTCCCCTCAAGTTGGCCCTGGTCAACGCCGACCCACTGGGAGAAGAGATCAACGTTATGTTCAAGGTACTGTATACACACACACACACACACACACACACACACACACACACACACACACACACACACACACACACACACACTCAGTGGAAAATCCTGAAAATGAACCCTATGAATAGCCATCAGTATTTCATGCAAAACGTGAAAACTGGTTGTTTTGTGTCTTTCACACGCACTTCATAAGTGTAAACTGGGAAGTTGTTATCAGGTACATCAACACTTGTTGTAAGCAACTGTTGTTTACATGCTTCTCAGCTGAACACTGCACCCCCTGGTGGCTAAAGTGAAATTGAGCCGGTAATAACAAAAGTGCAGCGAGTGAGTGTAATCTGTGTCTCCGTATGTCTGACTGTGCATCAGGTTGGAGAAGACCTGAGGCAGGACATGTTGGCCCTTCAGATGATCCGCATCATGGACCGCATCTGGCTCCAGGAGGGGCTGGACCTCCGCATCGTCAACTTCAAATGCATCTCCACCGGCAAAGACAAAGGTAACAGAACGAACACAAACGCTCAAATCAGTCAACTTTTAAATGTCCCTCTCTAACCGAAGCACACACGTACTGTAGTAATACTCTACATTATGTAGAAGGAAACATAACTGTATAATTGTTGAAGACAGTGGATGAATATAGTTATCAGCCATTCTTGATCTTTGCTGGTCAGAAGGATAATGACCTTTCTGACTGTTTCAGTCTGGCCACAGGAAGTTCACATCACTTTACTCAAGTGTTATATTATAAGAAGGAAGTATTCAGTTGCTGTCAAATGACACAGGAAGAAACAGTGAATACAATCATGTAACAAACTTAAAACTGTCATCAACCAACCATAAAAACCTTTTCTTTTTTTTTTACTTTCCAACAGCTGATAATGATCATTGCACAGACATTTGTTCTCCCCCCCCCCTATATCACAGACCTTTTAAGCCCCCACACTTCATCCAGGCCCCTCAGATCGTCAGACACGGGCCATCTCACCGTCCCTTGCACTCACTTGAAACGCAGAGGTGACTGCACTTTCTCAGTCATGGCCCCCAGACTATGGAATAGCCTGCCCTGTCAGTCAGATCCGCCCCATCCACTGACTCTTTCATATCTTGGCATACAAACATATTTATTCTCTTTAGCATTCGAGCTAAGATAAGCAGTCTCCCTCATTTGGTCTGCTTGCTTGTTTTTATCATGCTATTTTGCTTTCTGTTGAAGTTTTGATAGCGCTGACTGTTGTGTGCTTGCTTTGTTTTAATAAAAGTTGTGATGTGTTATCCAGGCATGGTTGAGCTGGTGCCATCCTCCGACACACTGAGAAAGATCCAGGTGGAGTACGGCGTCACCGGATCCTTCAAAGACAAACCTCTGGCAGAGTGGCTCCGCAAGTACAACCCTGCTGAAGACGAGTATGAGAAGGTACACGCTCATGCACGGTTAAAGGAGAACAGCTGTGGAACATGTTATGCCATCATGTAGTGTAGTTGTTGTCATTGTTGCTAAGAAAGCATTACACACACAGCTACTTATAACAAACGTTAATCATGTGACAGAGTATTAATTACACATGCTTTTTGATGTCTTATGATGTAAAGCAGATGTGTGAAAAATGTACTAAATGTACTACTAATACTATTAAATATTAAATATTAAAACCGTAATTTTCTTTTGACACAATGATTTGGAGTTAAAAACATATAGCGAATGTACTCTTGAGGTTTATGGCAGCTGTAGAACAGAATGACCTTTGACACCTATAAATGTGAAACCTTACTCCCAACTCAACTTCTGACCCTGAAAATCTACAACTTCAGCAGGACGCAGGCATAAACTTGTGATTAAATGGAGCTCTGCTATTTTTGAGGCTGGTGACTACAGTGTGTTTTTATGCCACTCTGCAAAATAATTTCATAACTTCTGGGTTTGCATAAAACCCCTGGAAACGTAGGGAGTGCCTCTTGTCACTCTGTATTTTCAAGCATTTAGGCTTTTGTCCTCCTGAACAAAATCAGCCAGTATTACAGCTGAACCTAAAGCCTCTGCTTCACTCTCTCTCTCTCCTTTCTTCTTGTTAGGCATCAGAGAACTTCATCTACTCGTGTGCAGGATGCTGTGTTGCAACGTACGTACTCGGGATCTGCGATCGCCACAATGACAACATCATGCTGCGCTCCACCGGTCACATGTTCCACATTGACTTTGGCAAGTTCCTGGGCCACGCCCAGATGTTTGGCAGCTTCAAAAGGTGAAAATCAGTTGTGCTCATTGGTGTGTGTATTCATGTGTATTCATGCGAGTGCTTGTCATGTAAAATATGCTTTAGTATGCTATCAGGGTTTAAAAGTGGTGTACCAGGATGTTCATTGGTGTCTTATTGTTTTTATTATCAAGTAGTTATCAGTATGTAGGTGAAAGGTCGTGTACCAGCTGAGCTCACTGGGGAATGCTGACACGCAATCCTAAAGGAATACATAGAGACTGACCCAGGGTTGCTTTACCCATTACAATGATGATACATTGACACAACATTGTCCTGATTGTAGTGTGGCTAAGGTGTTAACATGCAGCACCAGAGGGAATGATTCAGTGACGACACAGATATGGTTATGATGTTAATTTGTATAAATATAAATTGGTAAGTTAATTAGCAGGTCTGTCTCTAAGAAACTGAATGACCCACAATTCCTTAGTGGGTCACTGTGTTTCAGATGTAGGAGTAAGCATTTCTGTGCAGCAAGATTAATATGTTTTCGGGCATGACCTGTTTTCATCGCACAATCACTCACGTTCCCTGCTGGGATCTGTCCAGGTGGGCCGCCCTACAACCTCACCTCACTGCTATTTTTGGGCTCTTGAGCATCATCACTGAGGTGCTCAGTGGTTTTGATGTAACGTGCTGAAGGCTGCCCCTGTGGTAGTCCTGATGTTAGAGGTAAAGAAGTGCTTTCACTTTCAGGATCCAGACTTTCCCAGGGATGTAAACCAAAGACCTTTGATCCACAAACCTTGTTTTCTAACTTCTTGGCTTTTCAGAAGCTGAATTTAAATCTTCTCTCCTCCCCTCCCTCTTTCCCATCAGGGACCGGGCTCCATTCGTGCTGACGTCTGACATGGCGTACGTCATCAACGGAGGCGAGCGTCCGACCAGTCGTTTCCAGCTGTTTGTAGACTTATGTTGTCAGGCCTACAACCTCATCCGCAAGCACTCTGGTCTTTTCCTCAACCTGCTGTCACTGGTGAGACAGAACACACACATACATACACACACATCACTGATACATGAACACAGCAGTTATTTACACACACAGACATGGCAGAGAGGAATGGAGCAGTGTTTGTATTAAGGTTGTGCAGCTGACATTTAGTTGTGGTTGATACCTCTGTTGTAGAGTAGTTGCTGTAGATTCTTGTTCTTGTATCTTTATGCTGTACTTACTATGTTTCTGTCTTCAGACTTGTTTGTGTGTTTCTCAGCAGTTTTAGCCTTTTCGTTACGTCCTCCCTGTTCAGCTGAAGCATTTTCTTTTGCACCTGCGAGAGCCAGGAGACCAATATATGCAGACAAAGAGCAGTAGTGCCTTGATAATAAATCAGGACTTCACTGTTGTGCTGGAAATGTCAGTTTAGAATATTCTTTAGTGTAGTTGGCTACTTTATGTTGTTTCTCAAGAGTTTTTGCTGTATATTCTATTTCTAATGGTGGGGTGTATTTGTATCACCTTTCAAACACAAAGGCCGTTCAGAGGGCTTTACATAAGGCATAGTAATGCATCAAAACAACATTTAAAAGGTAATGAGGGAAATTGAAGATTTTATTGTGTAGTTTGTTGTTACATTGTCTGTGGTTATGACTTTATTCTGAAATAATAGATCAATCATGCAAAATGACTGACAGCCTGAAAGCCAAAAAACATATTATAATACTATTAGTGTTACCATTCTGTTTAGTGGTTTAGTCTTTCTGTGCCATTTTGAAGATTAAATCTTTATTGTACTGTTAAATGTAGTATAATCCTTTTTTTGATAATGTTTCTGAACAGCATGATGGGTAATAGATAGGTACATCTGCTAAACAACTCTGGAAAGGAATGATTCGAAAAATGTATTTGAACTTGTGTCCATGTCTTCTCGTTGTGTGTCTTTGTGTCATAGATGACGTCGTCAGGCCTCCCAGAGCTCACCGGCTCTCAGGACCTGAAGTACGTGTTTGACGCTCTGCAGCCCCACAACACAGACGCTGAGGCAACTATCTTCTTCACCAGGTAAACACACCACAGCGTCTTTTCTTTCTGTCCTGATTTTTTTTTTTCTGTTATAAATTCAGAATCCACCAGGTGGCAGTATAGGCATAGGACAGACAAGAATAGGTCCTGTCTCACATTACAGCAACAAAAACCCCTGACACACTAGGAGCGCTATCATGTGTCCATAATGTATAATACCAGTCAGGCTGGATTGGAACTAAGCCTCTTGACAGAACATATGCTTTGATAAAGCCTTAGGTCAAAACAGCGTATTGAGATTTGTGTTTGTGTCTCACCACCACCTCATCTCTCTCTTATTTCCCCTGTGTTTTCTCGCACCACATTCTCTGCAGGTTAATTGAGTCCAGTCTGGGCAGTGTGGCCACCAAGTTCAATTTCTTTATCCACAATCTTGCCCAGCTACGATTCTCTGGTCTGCCAACCAACGACGAACCCATCCTGTCTTTCTCCCCCAAGACCTACACCCTGAAACAGGAGGGCCGCATCCTCCACGCCTCCATCTTCTCCTTCCAGAAGAGATACAACCCCGACAAGCATTATGTGAGTCCTGCTGTGCCAGACTCGTCTTAAGACTAGTTTTCTATAGTCCACCACATCTCTGTATGTACACTGGAAATGTACTGAGACCTCATAATCCCTGTCCTCTCTGTGCAGACGTATGTGGTGAGGATCCTGAGGGAAGGTCAGAATGAGCCCCAGTTTCTCTTCCGCACTTTTGATGAGTTCCAGGAGCTCCACAACAAACTGACCATACTGTTCCCTCTCTGGAAGCTGCCATGGTAGGACATCACCTCGCCTCTGACCCTCAGCCTCTTTATATCTCAGTTACTCATCTGGTTTCCAATAGGAGTCGGTGATACAGTACATTTCCTTTATAACACATCAGGGCTTATCACAATGTGTGTAGCAAGTTGAATAGTAAGTTTTTTCACCTTGTGCTGTATGGTTTAATACTCCCAATCTTCAAAACACAAATTTCCTACTTAACGTAAACCCTGTTTCTATGCAAATTCTACCTCAAGAGGAGAGTGACATCAGCTTCTTTGATAGTAAATATACCATGGCTCTCTCCTTACCCCTAGTTTCCCTAACAAAATGGTGCTTGGCCGCACCCACATTAAAGAAGTGGCAGCCAAGAGGAAGCTGGAGCTCAACAACTATGTCCACAACCTGATGAGGAGCTCCACAGAGGTCACCCAGGTACACACACACACACACACACACACACACACACACACACACACACACACACACACACACACACACACACACACACACACACACACACACACAGACACAGACACAGACACAGTAAGTGTCAGTAATGTGAAAATGGCAGTGAAGTAATCCCATGTTCTCCGTTTCCAGTGTGATCTGATCTACACCTTCTTTCATCCAATTGCACGGGATGACAAGACAGACGGTTTAGATGCCACACCCAAAGCACCAGGTAAATACCTGCGCTTTTCATTTCCATTCTTCAGGCATGTGTCATACTTCTCACAACATACGTGGTTTTGGTTTCTTTACGAATGCTCCTCCTTATGTTTTTTTTAGGCAGCATTAGTACTAAAACAATATGGCAATAATGTTGATAATTTCTTAAGTCAATTATTGAGTAACAAAGACAGTTTTTACTCTACTGTCACTGAAGTCTTCCCTTAATCAAAAACAGAAAATGTACTGACAGCATAGAGCCAGAACAACTGAAACAAAAACAATCAAGTGTTCATCACTGTGTAAAATGTGCACTCTCATTTAGAAGGAACACAAATAGCAGAAGATTCATTCTGATAATTTAATGTACTGTAGCCCTTATTTTGAATTGTTTGTACCTACATTGAAGAACTTGTGTATCCTTCTAAGTCCAACTTCATGAATGTGATGTGTGATATTTGACTGTTGCAGAGCCTCCGCTGAGTCCCACCTCTGGTCGAGTTGAAGGAGAAGTGAAGCTCTCAATCTCCTACAGGAACAGCACTCTGTTCATCATGGTCATGCACATCAGAGATCTGGTAAAGACTGATGATTTAATACACATCCTGAGATGCTGCTTTGACAGAAAGTTATACTGTTGAATTCTTCTTTTGTTTATCCAGCTTTTGTCATACTAATAATCATCTGCTGCCCTTCAGGTTTCTGAGGATGGAACAGATCCCAACCCGTATGTGAAAACCTACCTGCTTCCAGATCCACACAAGACTTCCAAACGCAAGACAAAGATCTCGAGGAAAACCAGGAACCCAACTTTCAATGAGATGGTTAGGACAGCATGAATATTATTGCCTCATTTTATATATTTATAGTTCCTGAACTTTAGAATGGCTTTGATTTTAGAAATGTAAAGGTTATAAGCTTCCTTTAAAGTTTTTCTTTTGGTAAGAACATGCAGTTAACTGGGTCATCCAAACCCAAGGCGCATGTGAACAGCTGAACCAAATGAGAATCTTGTGGCCAATAACCAGAACAAACCCTTTGCTCACTTCCTCCTGCTCTCCCTCCACAGCTGGTGTACAGCGGCTACAGCAAGGAAACCCTGGGCCTGCGGGAGCTTCAGCTGAGCGTGCTCAGTGCTGAGTCGCTGCGTGAGAACTACTTCCTGGGCGGCATCACGCTCAGACTCAAAGACTTTGACCTCAGCAAGGAGACGGTCAAGTGGTACAAACTTACGGCCGTCCCCTACTTCTAACCGCCCCCCACCTGCTTCTCCCTGAAGCCAGGAACGACTCTCCAGACAAAAGCTGCATTCACTTCATATGGGAAAGGCAGCAGATGTGGCCTTACTTGAAAATACTGGTCACCTCAGCTTTCAGTTCATAAAATACAAGTTCAGAAGTTTAGGGTCCAGAGATGGACCCTCATTTTTTAATGGGATTTCTGACATCATCTAATCGGAAGTATAGGAAGTGATATTTTCAGTTAAAATCTAACAAACCAAATGGACCGTTTCTTTCACATGGATCATCTTGTAATTAGTATTCTAAAGATCATCATCATAGCAGGACACAGCTGTGCTTATTGCAGAAAAACATTTGTCACTAAATACACGCGTTGTATGCAACTGATGTAACTACAGAATTTCATCATGCCATCCGCACATCTTCAAGAAAGGTTGAAAACCTCAAAGTCACAGCTTATAACCATCAACGTGTTGCCTCAGAGGTTATTCCCATATGACATGAATGCAGAATAAAAATTCCTTCAGACACAAAGAATGACTGAACAGGCTGATTCACACGCCCTCAAAGAGGATCCTGCTCTCCATTCTTTGCTAGTTCTCTCTCCCTCTTTTAACTAATCAAGATTGTTTCTGTGACAAACAATCTCCACTTATTTTGTCTCTCTTTTTCCTAAACTATAACGAAGAGGTGTAATGTTTTGTACATTTTGATATTAGAGGACCAAAACGGCTTACTTACAGAAGAGTATATATAGATTGACACATTTATTTTTTAAGGAATAGAAAGGGGGCTCATTTTTACATTTTCCTTGTTTATTTTCTATATAGACAAATAGGAGGCATCAGGGTTTCCTGCTTTGCAACAGACACTTCTGGGTAGAATAGTCCAACACACCAGATTCCAGGAGATCAACAGTGACCTTATGATTCCCCAAGAAAGTGCCAAAATTAATGAGAAGGACGGCAAATCAAACCACTCTCCCCAACAGGGAGCTGAACAGGGTGCCTTTGTTTGTGCTCACAATCTCTTTTTAATGCTCGACTTGGCCTTATTGCTATATATATTTTATTAACAATGTGATATGTCCTTATTAAAGAAGAATCTATATTCTGTAAAGCTATATCAGTAGTTCTTCCAGAGCAGGTTTTTTTTTGTAACAGTGGACTGCCACTAAATGCACACTACCAGGTCTTTCTCTCATGGTATTACTTGACTATTTTCACACAGCACACCTTAAAGGGGAATTTGTATCATAAGCTTTGGAACACGCTCTTGTATGTGCTCTGGATGAAGAGATTATGGTTGCCCAATAACGCTGATTCTAAGTCTGTTCAGCGCTTCCTTCAGGTGGTTCAAAACCACAATGCAGACTTGCAGAATGCAGTTTAGCAACTGAGTCTGGACATGAGGCTGTTTCAGCTCGGGCAGCAATACCACACTCACTCCCAGTGCCTAATGGTGGTGTAATGACGCCGTGATAAGTAACTGGCCAAATGGTTAGCAATAACTTAAACTGCCAGTGAAGTCCAGATGCAGTCAGGTTTCAGGATATTTAAGCGAGAAAGTGCAAACTGAACACAGATCAGTGCAAAAAAAGGCAACTTTAACTTAAACATCTTCATAAAAAGGGAACAAGATCCTGAGCAAGAAATTAGCTGCTTTCCTCTCCACTCGCTAACTATAAATCTAAAGTTGTTGTTAATGTTTAATAAAGAAATTATGAATTTATCTGAGAGGTTTTTTAAGAGAAGATCTACAAGACAATTATGATTTACGAGCAACACTCACACTATAAATATTAGTGACTTGATCCACTCTTTTAGTGACTGTACAAAGAAAGCAAGCAGAGTTTGTATTAACATGGCCAGTTATTTATTCTTAATTGGTGACCTGTAACCTGAACGGATCAGTGTGTACTGTAATCCCTCTTTCCTAAAGCAAATTAAATGTTTTTGGAACAAATATGATGCGACTATTGTTTCTGTTGTGTAAAATGTGTTGGATGTAAATAAGGTTTGAATTCATTCAAACCACTTATGGGAATATACTGAATAAACAGGATGCTTCATTACATGCAGGTGTGAGTTTGACAAGTTAAAGGCTTTAATTGATCATCTACATTTAACCAACTGATCCAGGGTTACAACCTGGTGTCGGTGCAGTCAGTCCTTTGTGACTTAACTGTGAAGAAAGGCTGCTGGTTGTGTGCCTTTAAAGTTTTAATTTAAAGTTTAGTTTCTACTATGGCTCAAGGGCATACCCATCTCTGACCCAGGTTTTTAGAACCACAGGCACCATCTGTTTTTCTATACTAGTACATGACTTGGCCACAGCCTCAGTATGTGTCAGTTTGAGGGCATATCATCTTCATATCATCATTGATTTAAGGAATGTGCACAGTATAATTGATCATAGATTCTGACAAGTCTCCTGAGTAGGATAGAGCCTCAAATCAAAGATACAGGTATATAGTATTATATGACAGGCCCTCTAGGCTAAATAATAATGCGGGTCCCTCTTAATATCTATGTGTTGGGTGTAGGTTGATGGGCAAAAATTGTAATTTTTACAACAACACAATACAGTGTGCAAAAATGAAGGAGTGAATACTTCCTGAAGCCACTGTATATTTTCTTTCTTTTCGATGCTGGTATTAAAATATATGGGAGAACAGATTGCAGACCAATTGCTGCTAGTAGTCTGTTACTGGTCAATCTGAGGCAATGTTTATTACCTTAGTTTTAAAATGCCTCTCCAGTGAATCCCATTGTGACAAAATATAATTATAATTTAGTTCTTTCCTCGGCTTTGACACACCATGAATAAACATTTAGAAACTCAACAATTTATCTTGAATGCGTTTCGCAGCGTCAGTAACGATCCCCTTTGCGTCATTGCGTCATTTCCGACGCAGTCGCAAAATACCATTTTCTGTCGCGTGTGCGGCCTCTCTTCCTCTACCGCCATCATGGGTCGCATGCACGCTCCCGGGTGAGCTCTCGTTTTATCATTTAAAGTTGATATTTTGCCTAGCAAGGTCGGTTTTTATGACGTGATATAACTTTTAAACCTGTTATGAATGACCGAGTACCAACTGGAACTCTTTAATTCAGTCTAGAATCGAGAAAATTACTTAAATACTCGCACCCTCACAATCGACATCCACTTCCAGCTCGCTAGCTAGCATTAGCTAACGGCGCTCAGGGCTCACCACGATGCTTAATTTCCAAGTTAAAGACAGTGATATTTTACACATTATACTACTCATCCACAGGCCAAATATAGTGTTTTTCTGCTTTTGATGAGAATTGAACCACAATAACGTAAAGCACTTGACATTAGTTTCCACGAGTATGAAGCTAACATTAGCTGGGCCTCGTTAAATTCAGTTTTTATAGATGCTAGCAACATTTTTTCTTCTTTAAAGTTAAACTTATGCGCCTTGATGTTTCTCCGTAGAACTGCCTAGATGTCTAACTAGTCTTTATTTTCTGCAGAAAGGGCTTGTCCCAGTCAGCTCTGCCTTACAGGCGCAGTGTTCCCACTGTAAGTATACAGACATAATGTGTTATAGTGTCGCTTAATTACACCAGCAAAAATATTAACCTATTTCTTCAGTCGGTAATCATTTAAACATTTTTTGCAGTGGCTGAAGCTCACATCCGATGATGTCAAAGAGCAGATCTTCAAGCTGGCCAAAAAGGGTCTGACCCCCTCTCAGATCGGTAAGCATTTCTATCAGACTGAAGGTCTTAAAACTCACCAATGTGATGTATGTAGAAAGGTGAGCATGACAATGTAGGTTTATAGTTTGACAGAGTGTGAACACTAACTGTACTTGGTAGGCATGGTGCATTCACAGGAGTCTCACAAGAACATCAGAATTAATTTCAGTTTGTATATTTTTGACTGATGCTTTCAGAACATATGCTCACTTATTTCATATGTCTGTGCACAGATGTCAAATTGGCATCAGAATAACAATGGTTTTCAAATTACCATGGTTTAACTTTTTTTTTTTGAAACGACTTTGTTTGCACTTTTTTTTTTTTAACCTTTTGAAGCTACATTGCTTTGTAGTAATTGGAGTGTGGGAAATGTTTTGAATTTGAAAAACAAATGGAGGCATCCCTCAGCAGATATTTCAGACCAGTGGTAACCCTGCCAAATTATTAAATCAATACAAAGTAACAAAACATCTTATTCCTGTTCACCACCTCAACAAATCAATTATCTCTATCATAGACCCAGTATACACTCTTAATAGGTTTTTAGGTACACCTGGCTAAAATCAAGGCAGTATAATGCATCAACCTTAAATCCTACCTTACAGAAGGTTATAATGTTCTGATTTTATTGACACAGTTTTAGACAGGTGTTAAAGTATATGGTCATTTGCAAAGATGTAGTTTATGGTGTGGTTGAACTGTATTGTGTTATATAATGGTGTTTCTGAATCACTTAAGAACATTAAAATGTTTAACATTTCTTTAGTACTGACATACTGAAGTCATGTATAGTGTCAAGTGGAAAAGATGGTACAGTTAAGAATCCTTTGGCACAATTAAGCAAGTTGTCATTGATTTTAAAATGACTCCTATTTTGTTAACAGCATTCACTACAAACCTCAGACTGATTTCCCTTTTGCTTTTGAAATATACATCAGTGGAGTTAGATGGAAGTAGACGATGCCCCAAGTTTGGCTATTGACTCATATTTGTTCAGTGTGATTTAAGTATTTGGCATAAAGAAGCTGATATGACTGAGTACAGTAAACTGTTTTATGAGAAACATAGTGTCCAAGTTTGAAGCCTTTTGTCACCTTGTCCAGGTGTGATTCTGAGGGACTCCCATGGTGTGGCCCAGGTACGTTTCGTCACTGGCAACAAGATCCTGAGGATCCTCAAGTCCAAGGGTCTGGCCCCTGACCTGCCCGAGGATCTCTACCACCTCATCAAGAAGGCTGTGGCGGTCAGGAAGCATCTGGAGAGAAACAGAAAGGTATAAAAAAAATTAGGCCCAAAACCTGTTACAAATACAAGCCTATTAGTGGTGTTCATTCTACCACTGGTATAATTTGCTGCTGCCTGCAGCTGGTTTAGTGCAAAGGTCATTTCATGGTTTCCATTTTTTTCATATGCTTAAGTTAGGAAAACTCAGCGAATATCTCCATGCAGCCATGCACCTTTTTTATGTACTACTTATATCCAGTCGTTAGTCATATGCTTGTTATGTTAAGGTAACACACCCACTGTTTTCTTGTTTTGCCTTTTTAATGTTCAGCCAAAAACAACATGTCGCAGTCATGTTTTTCTAATGCGCATGTGTGGAATGTGTTTGTGCACGCATACCCCCGATTGTAGCATGAATAGGAGTTGCCCCCATGTCTGCAGTTCAGGTCCATCTGTGGGCAAGCAGAAACCTTGAACTGACTGAGTTTTTCATTGTAAATTACCACCCATTTGCTCTGGGTGACTAGGTTATAGAAAGGTTGCTCTACTTTCCAAGTACCACCAAATGTTTTTGCGCACCATTACTTAGAGTAGTAAGTTGTTTTATTAAGAGCTTATTACAACATAGTAGACAAGTGTCAGTGGAAATCCCTGAAATCATTTTTAAAATTTAGATATTTTATGGATCTTTTTTTAGTTCAATGAGACTGTTCAAATACTAAGCAGGAAACAAGAAACAAAGGTATCAGGAAACCACCAGCATGGGGAATGAGTCCAAAGAATAAGCAGTAGTTTGGGGTTGCATGGATGGATTGACATGTTCCTATGTGAATCCATCAGTGTTTATCACCTCATACCCATGACATTTTGCATACTTGCAGGACAAGGATGCCAAGTTCCGCCTGATTCTCATTGAGAGCAGGATCCACAGGCTGGCCCGTTACTACAAGACCAAGAGAGTACTGGCCCCCAACTGGAAGTAGTAAGTATTGTTTCTGCTTTGGGAACCTTCTATTGTTATATTTAGATTGGAGGAAGAACTGCTGGTTAGTGTTGTATGTAGATGTGTGGTTTTACTATCTGCCAGGGTGTTAAGAATAAAATAAGGTCAGTTTAATGCTCCGATTCCCTAAATTAAATTCCATATTTGTTATAGAAATAAACGGACTAGTATCAGAAGTACAGCTATTTATTCCATGTGGGCTACATGCTTGGGAAAATGCACAATTCATTGTCCTGCTCTTCTCATTATTGAGAGTAGTGATATTTCTTTTGTGCTAGAAAAAAGTTGGAGGTAAATTAGCAGAGTGGCTCCTTTGTGCCACCTCTGCCAGTCCCCTTCATACAATTAAATTATACAAGTGTTTTTTAAGTGAGCACCTATATGTGGGAGCTGCTTCTATAAACATAAAGTAGGGCAATATATTAACTGTAATAATTGCTGACAAATGCTGTACATTATAATCCCCTTAAAAGTCCTTACAACATCCAACACATTATAGCAATATAAACATTTCAGTGCTCCCTCTAATGGTTGGTTTTCTTTCTGTTTACAGTGAGTCCTCTACAGCTTCTGCTCTGGTGGCATAAACATACACTTTTTGGATTAATAAAACAATTTAAATTGGAAATTTGTTCTGTCTTATTTTATGTATAACTAAGTGTTTTACAGATCTTTTGTTTACAGTGTATTATGGCTTTTAGCAACATTCTTTGGTGTAGTGACAAACCATTGGGTTTGGACGCAGTTATAAATAAATTTGAGGTGTTTACTTTGAGTATTTCCATTGTATGCTATTTGTATTTTACTACATGTAAAAGTGAAATGTTGGACTTTTTACTCCAGTCTTTTATTTTTAAAAAAACAAAACAAAAAACACAATCTCTTAAAAATAAGATTAGATCAGTGGTCCCCAATAATTTTGACATGTCATAACGTCATATCATAACAAAACAGTTTGTATTAGGGGCTCACTTGCATTTACTGTCCATTAAAGAGTGATTTCACACCAAAATCAAAGATAAAAGTAAAGATAAATTTATCTCCCATATTTTGTTTTCTACCTCTTATCTCACACCCTGTTAATTTCTTTTGACCCTTTGCTGACCACTACTGGGAACCAGTGGACTATCATACTGAAATAGTATTGAAGAGCACCACCTTGACCAAATGCATCAGTAAAATGCTGCTTATTCATTATTTCATCAGTGTTACCAACCAGTCAAAGGGAACATTTTATTGCTTCATTTTTGCCGATACTTTTTGTACTAAAGCAAGTAGTATCAAGGAGTATTGTGAAACTGTGGCATTGCTACTATTGCTTAGGGATCTGAGTTCTTCCGCCGCTGTTTGCCTTAATTATAGTCTGTTTCTATTCATAGTCATGTTGACTGGGACAGTAGAACTGAAAGTCCTTTCTCTGATATAAATTTTTACTTTTCATTGGCTTAGAAGTTTGAAAATTTCCCAAGTCTAAACACAACGCAAATTTCGATTTCAGATCGATTTTTTTCTAATGAACTTGAAGAGCTATAAAAAGGGTTTTCCTGGAGGTGTAAAAAAATTTACTGGCACTTTCCATGCGTCACGTGTTACGCAATCTAAAGGAGGAGCCTTATTTGAGTGACAGCCACATGTCCAATCACAGCGCGGCATGACATCACGCTTGTTTATTTTAAGAGGCGGTATTGCAACACTGAGACATTCACTTCTACTACAACAACGACGACGACAACACACGGTTAAGAAACATGGAGAAAATACATGAGAACATTTGACAAAGGAGATCGAAAAATGGCACAGACTTGCCGGAAAATGAAGCGACAGCACATCCATGCTCATCTGTCACCGACAAATACGCGAAATCTATTGGTTTTCGACGAGGAATACCAGAATACGTGAGGATTTTTCTCAACAGTATCGCCACAATCCCAGAACAGAAGGACAGGAAAGAAGTATGAGAAAAATGGCTGCGACGGTTGGTGCCGATAAGGGTTCCGAGCGAACGGCGATGGAGAGGTTCGGTAGCGGAGGGATGGCGCTTCTACCTTGGACCAAACAGATGCTCACCGTGATGTGGGAACAGCTTCGGCTGCTGGTTCAAGTCATTTACTACACCTTCATGTCAGGTAAGAAAAGTTAAAACAAAGCCTGTTACTACCCCCATTACTGTGGCAAACTTCAACCGTTGTGAGGTTTTTGCTGTAACTGAAGAATGTACTGACCGTTACTTTTTTTTTTTTTTTTATTAGTGTCGTTAACGGCATAACGTAAATTAACAATAAAACATAATAGCCCATATAAATACTTTTCTCTTACTATGTGTCCTCAGTGATCAGTTGTTTATTTTTATAGCCATAAGCTAGCCATTCTTCGTGTTTACGTCCTCTTCCAGTTAATGTACTTTATGGTATTTCCCATGTAATATTCCCTGTAAGTTGCTGTCCCTGTAGTACTCAATAGGGACTTATAAGTATTTTTAGATCGTTATGTTATGATCGTGACAAATCTGCTGCCAGAAATGACAATGTAAAGAAAAGACAATGTCATCTTTTATCTGGACAAAGATTAATATCACCTGAATTAATAACTTAAATAATTGAAAATACTGGCTGGAAATGACAGCTCTGGTTGTATGAACGTGTTGAACATCAACTAAACCAACTGACAGGTGATTTATACGACAATAAGTGACAATTGTAAATGAATGTTGTAATCGGTCTATCAGACATACAGTCCTCTGGTGATTATCATATTTTCCCCATCCAGCCTTAAACATCAGCTCAACACGCATATCAAAGGATGAATGAGAAAACACACCCACACATTAATGAATATTTGCCTACTGTACATATATTTTAATCAAAGGACAGGTGGGTGACCTAAAGGAGATAACAATTACAACTATACAGAATGTAACTTGATCATTCTCAGTTGAATTTCATGCCCTTCTAACACTTTCCTCCTCTTTTCTCCCAGTTTTCCAGATGTTCAGGTTTGAGGTCCACGTGAGAATCACAGACGAGACAGGTCAGCACATCCAGCACATGGGCACGGCAGCAAAGCCAGCTGAGTCCTTCCTGTTCTCTTCGTTGTTTGACGGAGACAACGGCGTAATGGTCGGCGGTTCAAATCCACTCTCCAACTTCTGTGCTGACGTCGGCGACCCCTTCACTGGGAAGTCCACTGCTGAGGCCCTACTGTCCAGTCTGCGCGCTGACGACCTGTGCTGCGGACTGGTGGACGACTTTGTGTCCAGAACGGCCGGGAAAGAAGAGGGAATCTTTCTCGGACACCAATCCACCTGGAAAATGGGCTTCCCTGGTGACTGGAACATCTTTGTATCAAGCAGCGACAGCTCTAGTTCAAACGAGGCCTGCCATAAAAGTAGTGAAAAAGTCTTCAAACAGGATTTTACGAAGGACACTTCAGAGGAGGAGAGAAGTTCTCACTGGAGTAGTGAGGAAGACCAGAATATGGCAGAATTTGACAGCGAGGAAAGTAAGGCGCTTTGGGAGTCTCTGTCAAAATCTAGTGATCCGTACAACCCCTTCTTTTTCTCTGCGTGTATTTCAACAAACACAAACATGAGGAAAAGTAAAAGTGAAGCAAGGGGCAGCAGCGATACTGACCTTATGTCAGCGAGCAAAGCCAGCAAGGAGATGTTGAGTTCTCGAGGCCTAAATATCTGGGTCAGTCGCTCTGACAGCGAGAGCAGCTGGGCCAGTTCTGACGGTTCGAGCCCCGACATTGACGAGGAGAGCGAGAGGCTTTGGGAGTTCTTCAGCAGTCCTGCAGACCCCTACAATCCCATGTGCTTTTCTGCGTGCACAGTCAGCAGCACGTCTCCTCAAACCACCACTAAACAAGAGGCCTCACTTCCTGCACCAGCCTCCAAGTCAGACACAGACACTGATGAGAAGGACAGCAGCTTTCCTCCTTCATCTGAGGATGATGAAGAAGAGCAGCTATGGAAATCTCTCTGTCAGAAGGACGACCCATTCCACCCCCTCAACTTTCAGGCCTGCCTCCAGAGCTCCCCAACAACAGCACTCCAGTCTGAGGAAGATCCAGATGCACTTGATGTCCACCACATGAAAAATCTACCCGCGAAGGGCAAGAAATGTGAAAAAGAGGCGAAAACACCCCGAAAATCCAGAGCCAGCAAGCCCTCTCTGCCAGAGAGGCAGTTAAAGAATCACTCCCACCCTGACAAAACGCTAGTGCCCTGGAAAAGACCTGGACAAACACCTCAGCCACCTCCAGAGGAGATGAAGGAAAGCAGGGCCTGCAGCACCCCGAAAAGGGTAATTATCTAATGACAGTTTATAACTAAAGTGCCAGACAGGATTAGATGAGGCATTAAATGAGAGCCCTGTAGAGTTTGAAATAAAAATAGACCACTCTCTAAATACTACAGAGCACTGAAACAGGCCCTGATACAGTATTCAGCTTCATTTCTGGTTTGAAAGACATGTTTTGGGATGTCGAGTAAAATGCAATTTCTACAGTATTTTTTAAAACTAAAGAGGTACAGCCTTGTTTTTATGTAGATGACACCCTGTTTCCTCAGTTTCATTCACCAAAGTAAATACTAAAGAGCATGTGCTCCCATGTTTTAGGTTAGTACATTAATATCACAAGGGAGTGGCTTCCTCTGACTTCTGACTTGTGTCAAAGATGAGGGTTAATTCCTGCCACAGCTGACACACACACAGACTTTACTGTACAATGTGTTAAGCTGAGTTGTTGTTTGTTGTTGGTTAGCAACACTGCTGGTTGTCATGACTAAGCCAGTCATATGACTCCAGCGAGTCAGCAGAGAGTTTGACTTCCACATGGACTAAAAGAAGTTGCAGCAGTGTTGCAAAGCCATTTTGAATACTTTGTCAATTCATACTCTGGTAAATCACTCAAAAACTAAAGCCTGAGGCAGAAAAGTAATTTCACAGTCTGCTTCTGAACACACATGTTTCTGAGAAGTGTCAGTGTTGGCAAGTATCTGGTGTCTCTTTTTTAATTTGTTGGGTAGTTATAATATCCCTTAAGTAATATGCCTTTACTTTCAAAAGTAGCTTGTTATCAACCCAAAAGAAGCGCATATAAACATCAGTATGGTTTTTAATGAAATGTATTGAATTATTTTTACTTTCTATTGGCTTTCAGGTGCATTTTTCTCCTCTTGTCAAAGTCCATGTCATGCGGACGTGGCCATTTGCTCGACAAGCATCTCGTAAAGGACACTGGGAAGAAATGGCACGAGACCGGGACCGCTTCCGGCGGCGGATCCGGGAAACAGAGCAGGCAATCGGCCACTGCTTCACCCAACCCCACAGAGAGAAGATGCGGGCGTACCTGGATGGTGCCTTGAAATAAATAGAAGTCCTGAACACTGAATGTTTTATTTCCTTTTTTGGATGAGAACTTGTGATTGGTTGCAATGCAACAGTGATTTTGACTTAGGCCAATTAGAAGTTTGATGTTAGGCCACCTTTTAATGTTCGGTGTCAAGTTGAACAACCTTGTACCTCAACAGGTTTTATACATTGTGTGACTGTTGCACTGATTGACACTTTTCTCATATTAACCTCAGCATTAATGTGTGGAATGTTGTTTTTGTATGCCTTATACACTGACCTAGTAATGTAACTTATTTATGCCCTATGGAGCTTGTCGTTTATTTTTTACAGTTGGTTTTAACTGTTTCTGTGTTTTTATATGTGTGAACAAACCACAGTGGTGAATCTAGAAAGTAAAGGTAGATAATGATGATATCATTGAAAGCAGAGCTTTACAGTACAAAGTGTTTTGAAAAGTTTTATTATTTAAGCATGATGGATACATATCACAAATCCTACTGCAATTCGTGTCTTGTTTGAATATTTTTATTTCTTGATATTTAAGTTTTTGTCTTGTATTTTCTTATGATGGCACATAATAGCCTTTTAGCACTGAGTGTGAAGATCGATGTTTTTATTATTACTCTATTGACTGCAAAGATTCAAACACTTTGTCATATGTGACTCACTCAGCTTCTCATGGCAACATCATGTAGCTGAAAATATGTCAAAAAGTCATCTGTTGCAAATTTGTCACTATGTGCTTTGTCAAATAAATAAAATGTGTTCTTCTATGTCACTGTTTTGTGTTTTGCAGTCGTCACAACCCGGCTAAAGCTTGGACCGAAAGAGGAGGCCGTGTGTGAGTTGTAACTTGAAAAACATGTATTCATTTTAAGTAAAAGCAAACCAGGCAACACAGAAAGTTTACTCTGGTTCACATGTAAATTAGTTGGCCATCTGCCTTTTCCTGCCATGAGCAACACAAGGTCAAATTTCTTAGTGTGTTTGTTTTAAAATATCCATGCAGTAATGCACGCAGCCACAGCTGTCGCAGCCCTACGTCATGACTTGTTTTAAGGAAATGTATTTTACAAAAGGCTGAAGATGAGAGACAAAATCAATTCAGATGTCTTAAAGGCCGAACTCGAAATACTGAAAAATGTAAAAGTTGTCTGTGAATCGCTGATACTGATGAAATGCTGAATACCACAGTCACAGCCTGTCATTAGGCTCCTACCTTCTCAAAACAAAGATCAGGGAGTTTAAAGGAACACAATATCAGGCTGCACCTTCACCCTCACTATAGTCAAACAAATCAGTTTAACCTTTCACCCAGTTTGGACACACCCAGTCTGGGTGCAGGGTTTCCAGTGAATGTGTACAGAGTAACCAGAGTACACACCTGTCTGTGACTTCCACTCATAGAGAGACACAGGTAACTGCATAATACAGTTTGCTTTGTCAGTGCTCTATACTCACTGTCCTGTATCCTTCAAGTCTAAAATTCATCAAATGTTGATGGACGTCTGTTGACCAGGAAATCACAGAATCTGTGGTCGCTGGGTTTTACAGTATTTTTAAAGTGTTTTTGCTCCATCTCATGTCCATCAAATATTTAAGATTCAGTTTAATGTGTGCAGCATATGTTGAAAAGTACTCTGAACACGGATTTTTGCTTTGTTCATCCATCGTAACCCTTTCCTGCGTAATATCTTAGGGCACCTTCATTGTTCCCTCCTCAACTACCTTGTCTCTCTGTCTGCCTCTCTCTCTCTCTCTCTCCTTTCTCTCTCTCTCTGTCTCTCTCACACACACACACACACACAGGAGCTTATAATTTCCCTGAAGGCTGCGAGTCTCCGTGCAGACTTGAGTGCTGTAAGGCTGTCGTAAGACAAGGGTTAAAAACACCAAGAATGATGAAATGACTTTCCTCAGGGATGAAATCAATTAGCAGGTCTCTGCTGCTGTCCCCACCCCTCCCCCTCCCACACACACACACACACACACACACACACACACACACACACACACACACACACACACACACACACACACACACACATACACAGCATGGTGCAAAGGTGAGCAATCGCTGACACTGTTGCTGTATCAACCCAGCTGTGGGTCTTTTTCTGATGTTGTCCCACCCCCACCCCTCCCTCATGTTGTTCATGTAATTGATCTCCTGCTGGTTGTGCACACTGAGAAAAACCAAGGTTGTTTGGTTAGTGGTTCGAAAAATAACTGAAAGATTCCTTTAATCCTTTTGAAATATGAGAAAACACTTCAGTTTGGTTACCCTGCAGTATTAATTGAAGTATTTTATATATTTCGCAGCGTCACTGAGCGTCTGTGTGGAACCACTCCAGAACATCGCTTTAGAAAACCTTTCCGTAGCCTTCAGTTTTTTTTCTCTTACACAGGAAGATCACTGCTCTGGTACGAAGCAGGAAAACCATTTTCAGGGAACAGTTTTCAATCATTTAAAAGTCTGAATCCTATTTAATTATTCTGAGAATAGATAAAACATCCAGTGTCCAGTCCAGAAGTCCTGGGTTTTTAACCAGCATGGAAAAAGAAACACAAACATCTGTCATATTTATTATTATCAAGATAATTGTAAGGGTTTTGGGGGGATATTTTTCCCTCATTTGATAGAGGTTGTCATGTGTTGTACATTTTCGTAAAGCACATGCTATATAAATAAATCAGACTTTTACCAGCTTTTTAAGAACCTGAAAAAAAACCCTCTAGATCTTTTCTTGCATCATGTTATCAGCCATCACCATGTGTGCTTTGTTTCTCCATGATGCAAGTCTGAAGCCTGGGGAACTATTTTTGTCGTAGTGTAGATTTTCTATTTGCTGTGCCTTTGCTCCACAGGCTTCTGAATCTGACCTGGTGACAAAACAACCTGTAATATCTGTTTTTCTGTGGTGTGTGAGGACAGATTGGTGGTGGTGGTGGTGGTGGGGGGGTTCTCCCTCCGCCTGTTGTCCCTGTTTCTCATTTTGTTGTGAGTGAAAACACCACAAGGTGTCTTTATCTGGAGCCAGGTCACAGTGAGTGAGCAGCAGGGTTTGTGTCCTGCTCAGGGGCACTTCAACAGGACACAAATGGCGGTTGGAGGTGATTGAACCCTGTGATTCTCAGTTACAGTCTGAATACTCCTGCATTATTGCACCTACTTTCCCCTTCCCGTGTCCTTTTTCTCTCTTTCCTTTTGAACCCACTCCTCTCTCTTTGTATCTTTGTCTCCATCTTTCTCCTCCTCATTCTCTCCCTGTATCATCAGCTCTGTGGCCTAGACGACCCCGTCTCCAAGCAACCGGCAGCAGTGGCGAGGCGCTGAAAGGATTGCAGGTGATTGCAGCAGCGGCAGAATCAGCAGCAGCGGCGGCAGAGGCAGTGGGTTTTCAGCCAAACACACACACACACACACACACACACACACACACACACACACACACACACACGTAGCTGCCCCTCTCACTCGCCTGCCAGAGAGGGGTATCTCTTGGGTCACAATTAACTGATGATGCAACCTACCAGCAGCTATTGTGTCTGACACCAGCTCATACAGACAGACTGCATGAAACACAAAAGGCAACAAAGCTTCTCGTCCCGTGTATTGTTCAGTACAAAATACAAGCAATAACCCCCTGATACTGAGTTGCACACTTTTACACAAACTCCACTCCTCATTTGTCTTTAATCTTTGTCATTCTGTTTATTTACACCTTCTTTTCATGGCTTATGCATTTATACTTTTCACATTTAAACTCTCTCTGCATGAATCACTTTAAATCCTATCCAATGTTTAACATGTAATACCCATGAGGGATTAAATCTTTCACTTTCATTCACCTGTTCTCGCTCAGTGATTAACAGAGTGGTCGTCCAGGTCCCTTGTGGGCCCTTCAAGTGGCTCCAGAGGCCCTCGGGAACGGTTTAGCTTCACTTTAAGACACTGAATAAAAACAGCAATTAAAGAAAATGAATATCTACTATCATCATCATCCTGAACCATTATCTCCAAAAAAATGCAACTCATGCAATAATTATGTATGAGCAGTAGTAATAAGTAGTAAGTGTGGTAAACACTTAGCGATTCCAGTATATACTCATGAGGATTAGTGTGTCTGACCAGCACCCAGACGGGCTAAAAACAGTGCACTGACTGCTCAGTGTATGTTTGTCAGTTGAGTTTTAGTGGGTGTAGTGTTTCATTTAAACCACCGGGGGGACACACCTTTCCTCTGGTACGTGACTGAACACACACACACAATTGTTACTCAGGAATGACAACAAGAAAAGGCCACAGAGTGCCATAATCACGTCAACATTTTTTTCTTCATCAAACTACATGTGATTATATTAGTGTCAGGATGATTGTGTCACAATTAAGGTATCACTGTCTGAAATAATGACAGTTGAAATGTCAAAAACATCTGCCGCAACATGTCCTTAAAAACTCCTGGTGGTGTCAAAACCAGAAATTATTATTGAAATCTTTATCTATAATTCAATAGTGATATCAGCAGATGATTAAAAAACAAACAGATAGCTCACCATTAAAATCCCTTTGTTTACTGCCACATTGTGTGTTACATAGCTGAAGCTTCCTTCCATACAGAGGACCATATTTGGACATATAGCATCATCTGTATCTGAGACTATAAAAACACTGTCTAGCCACTAAGCAACTGTGTGACTCGATACTGCCCTCATGTGGTGAAACTGAGAACATCACCATCAAAACGAAAAGGTTTTCAGTCATTTGTTGTGTATTTCTATCTTCAATTCAGACCTTCATTTATAGTTAAAAAAAGAAAGAAAAAAAGGCTGCAGTGAAATCTTTTCAACTTGCTTCTCCTGTATTTGTTAGAGTAAGCAGAGCAGATGAAGACAGGTATTTGTTCAACATAAGGCAACAGGGTAACCCATACTAAAGTTTAGAAAATGACAACAAATAGAAATATATTTTGAAAATTCAGTGCTCATAGATCTTCTGGCATGGAGGGATTAATAAATTATGGGCCCCTGGGCACATACAAGTAACAAGCCCCCCACCCCTCTGTTGAAGAAAATTCACTCAAGTCCTTAGTTTCAAGTTTGCTGTAGTGATGCAAGTTTATTGGTATCCTAGGATACGGTGAGCCAACTGACACAGAGCGGGTCTGAGGCAGTAGACTGGCCCAGAGTGAAGGGCAGGGGGACAGTTATACAGAGAAAGACAATGGGATGGACAACTGTATTTGCATAGAACTGGGGTTACAGACATTTGGTCAGACAGGAAAGGAAATTAGAAACAAAAGGTAACGTTCTCTAGAGGTCTAGCAGTGTAACACCTAGGTTCAAGTTATCAAGGGGGTAGGAGGGCCTCTTAGGCTGGATGGGCATATCCACAGGTAAAGCAGGAAGGGCCCTTAGCCTGAATCAACAGATCTACAGGTAAGTTGTTGTTAAGACGATAAAGCGTTGGTGATGTAAGAGGGAAGAAGGGGTGTTCTCCTTGATGAAAGGATCAAGGGGCCAACTCAGTAGGGTTAAAGAGTTGTTCGTAGGTGTCAGCAAGTCTACACTGAATACACTGAAGTCTGTGTATATTCTTCCTCACCTCCTACACAGGAGCAAGGCTCCCACACAAAAGAGACACAAACTGACCATATAACTGTGTAATTTTTGGTAGTTTTGTATTGTTTTAATCTCTTCGTAGTAGTTTTTTATGGCCTTTATGCATCTTTTCATGGTCATTCTGCATCTCTGTGGTTGTTTTCCTTTTGGGATTTCTTGTGGGTGAAGACCAGGGGCCCATGACGTCTTTGGTCCCTGGGCCTGTGCCTCGGAGGCCTGTTCAATAATCCATCCATGCCCACTGTTGATATAGAGGCAGTTGAAGTGTTGGATATGGTATGACAATAATATTAAACAACACTTTAAAGGTAATGACATAAACCTTTCTGTATCCAGATCCTCTCTGTACCTGTGTCTTCCAAATGACTCTTCTGAAAAGGCAAATAAAAAGAAAATTCATGTAAACAGGAAAATCATCTTAGTTCAGCAGATTGAAACAGAACAACAATTACTCTATAATCCAATCCACTAAGCTGCTTTTGGGGGATTCCCTGCTCTGATCCGGCTGATGGAGCGGCTTCTGACTGTCCAGCAGCAGTGGTCAAAGAGACAATTTGTTTAGGAATTTCTGCAGCAGGGTTGTTAAAGTATTTCATCAGATAAATGAGCACAGAGGTTTCTCAGCGCAGAGAGGAATGTGTAATCATGGGCTAAAATTAAAATGGGTTTTCCATGTGACATGACTGCTGTGTTCCCTTGAGCCTGTTAGTCAGTGTGAATACAAACAAAGCTCTTGAAAGATAGAGTGCAACACTCAAATTAGCTGCACTGACGTTATCCATCACATTCTATCATCCACATGCAAAGCCATCATGAGTGAAGAGAGAAAGAGCACGAACAGTAAATGGTAAGAGCTCAAAGTCCAGCAGACAAGAGGCTGTTCAGTCGACTCATTACATTACAATAAGTTAGCCACCACTGGCTGTCAATCTAAAACTCAGTATATATATATGAAGATTGACATTTAACTCACACTTTATTTAGTCAGTGTAACATGTAGACACAGCTGCTGCTGCTGCTGCTGCACATTATTAAAAGCTCTTACTGAAGTCACGTGCTCCAGATCTCATCTTTCCAAATTGTTGCAGTCAGTCTAAAAGGCTCTGTGCCTCAAGTTTTGCTGTGATTTGCCAGGGCTGGAATATACTGGCTGTGACTCAACCCAGTACAAAGGGACTCAGTGGTGTTTGATTTGTAGTGTTCAATAACACAGTTTCTCCTCTGTCCAGAAACTGACAGTAGGCAGATGTTTGAAGGGAATTCTTCTTTAACTGTTTACAAATTGGGCTATGAATTAAAAAGTGACAAAAGTGAATGTAAATGAATGTAATCCAATGTTATTACCAAGAATCTTATCTGTGTTGTGCAAACTACTGCTATTATCCCAAAACCTCAGCTTAGGCCAATAGATTTATTGCATGATTTCATATTTTCCATCTCCCTTGTTTTATTCATTCACAATTCAAACTCTTCTTCAAAAATAACCCAAAGACAATTTGTGTTTTACTTTGTTGTACTTTTTACAGTAAAATCACATTTGTGCCTAAGACAAAAAAAAAAATTGATCTCAAAATTCAGCTGGTTTTATTTCGCTGTTCTGATATATCTGATTTCATCCCTGGCTGGTTGCTTTTGTTTTTGTCCAGTGGCAAACAGCTGAACTGAAAAACTGATTTAACAAGTGCAGATTTTTCCTGCAGAAACAGCCTTCAGCTCTCAACAAACTGACACATGTCTTCATGGAAAACACTATTTTTGGCTGGACTGCATCAGCAGTTATAGGGCCAGCCCTATAATCACGAATGTCCGTGACTGACTGACTGACTGATAGAGTTAAGTGCTCATAGTGCCACCATTGGTCAGCTGAATGCCATGTGATTGAGTTGGAGTTTCCCCATTGGTCGTGCTTTCCTAAAATGAGCAGTTTCTATTAGGGGGGCAGTCTTGTTAACAATGCATTTGTTACTAGATGTAGAGACTTGTTTCTTCCAAAAAAAGGACATAGAACAAATCCAGCAACTTTTTGGACAAATGATAGCCACTTAGAAGAGAGTTGCCATTGAGCAGCAGTTTCTTGACCAGACTGAGGCTGTGAGCTCTGTGACAAAATAAGAAAGGTATTGTTTTGCCTCTAACTTTCTCTCTGAATGATCATTTTACAAGTAAATATAGCTGAAATCACAGCACAGTCTTTGTCTTTAACTAATGTGTTTGGTGATTTTGTCAGACGACATGACTGTTATAAACTCAGGATTTTAGCAGCAGCTTTGAAATGACTTGGAAGTTAACACAATATTAATGGGCCGTGTTTCAGTCACTATTTCAAACAGAGAAACAGAGAAATTTGTAAGTGAGAACAGCTTCATTGTGTATTCAGCTGAATTAAATTATGTTATATGTGGGCACACAGGGAAGAGAGATTTTCATTCTTGATTGATCTGTTGACTTTTTTTTCATTAATCATTTAATTTAGTCATTAAATGTCATAAAATTGTAAAAAAGGAAATGCACAAGGTGACATCTCCTAACCTGTTGTAGTTTATAAATGTCCCTGGAATTTCTTCAGGATTCACTAGAGTTCCTGAAATAAGTTTCTTGTCAAAAGTAGTTGCCTGAGCCAGTTGAAGCCTCAGTACACATGCATCTGGATGGTACCACCTCTGCCTCATTTGAGCCAGGAAAACCCCTGAAAGTGTAAAATATGTTGGAAATGACAAGAAAGTATTGCCTGTAGCAATAGCCTCTGTAAAGTTCCTCTGGTGTTTAGTCTTTTTTGTATATTGTAGACATTCATTGAAATTTGTCAGCTGGAAGATGACACCTGATGTCCAGTAGAGGGAGACAGAGTAATGCAGAAAATGTCCCAGATGGTTTTAACAGGTTTTGACAAGAGGCTCAATTTGATTTTCTAGCAATATTCAGTTTTCAGCAACAGTGATTTAAATAAAAGAAAAAAAGAAAAACATTAAAATGACACATTTAAATAATTTTTTTCTGTTTACTTGAAGCTGATAAAAGAAACTATGTATATGTATTACATACGTATTATTTTGACAGCGATGTCTGTGACAGAATATTGTCAAGTCAAAGTTCCTTTAGTACCTTTTTCCAGAGTCTTTGAGCATATCCCACAGGCTTCTTCAGTAAATGGAACCTGCTCAGGTGTCATCACACTTTGGTCATGTGACACTATAAGAAATCCTTGGAAAGCTCTGGTAAAAGCTAAAAAAGGAACCCTGTTCTCTTATTACTCAGTACCAGAACTGTCAGCTTTATTTTTGATTTTTTTATTTACATGCAATACAGTTAAAAATAACTGATTTCTTTAGCAAAAAAAATTATTTTTTAGTTGTTGAAAGTGAAAAATTAGGATTGAACTAACCATCTCTATATAACTAGATAGAACAAGAGGAGTCTTTTGCAGTGTAAGAGTGTTTTTGTGTCTCTGATTGTTGTTTGGAGTCTAAAGGTTAGGCTCTGAATCCACCAGTCTCCCTCAGGTGATGAATGTAGTCTTTAAAATCAGAAAGCCTGAGCAGAAAGGGGAAAGGGTGAATCTCTGACAGGCCTGCAGGCTCTTACACAAGTCACAAGCTCTAGTATGGAGCCGAGCCATGCATTATTCACCCTGTATTTACATAAGGCACAATGGGGAAAACTGTGCCAAAAATGTGTACAGCTTAACTGTGTGTGTGTGTGTGTGTGTGTGTGTGTGTGTGTGTGTGTGTGTGTCTTATGAACAGTGAGTGAGCATTTCTCTGAATTTCTATGCCACCTGAGGTTTTTGCTGGTCTGCCAACGAATGCTCACGTAATATGGACAAAACAAAACTCAAACACTTCCCTGAATCCCTGAAAGAGAGAAAGAGAGACTGTCTGATAAAAAATTATAATGTTTCTGCACGTTTATCTTTACACCTCAGTCTCTCTGTCCGAAGGCTCTGTTGTCTGAGGGCTTGGAGCCAAACCAGGCTTTGTGGTATTGTTAAATAAACACAGGTTGGATTGGCCATGAATTATTTCAGAATTCCTTCACTGTGATGAAACAGTTGGGCGTCATACGCTGTTCCAACAAATAACAATTATAAGACTTCAAATGCTACTTCAATTTTTTCAATTTCAATCATTGTCTCCTCTTGTGGTGAATTGGAAAGAATGTGAATCAAATTGCTCAGTGACCTACAATCAGTGTTGGAGTAGTGAACTACATCTAATTTAACTAGTAGTTTAGCTACATTTTGCAGTAACTTGCTGGTAGTTCAACTACATTCATATGTGCATAGTGATTCAAGTTAGTTAAGTTACTTTTTTTTGTTGTTGCCATTTTTGTCGTTAACTCCTGAAACCGGATGAATGAAGGATGAATCTTTGCTTCACTACTGTATTTGACCAGCTCCACCACTGTGAGGGCAGCGCAGGCAACGCATTTGTCAGGCAGTCACCACCACCACCACCACACACTTGACCTTTTATGTAGTGCACGTTCAAAAGCCAAGGATGAGTGTTGCTCAGCGCTCACACAGTAAAAACATCATCATGGATAAACACTCCAGCACTTATTGAGGTGTGTTATTTTTTGGTTTATGTGTGACCTGTGAACAAGTAGACACTTTTTTAAAGAATAAATGGCACTGTATTCATTTTGTATTATATTTTGTTATAATTTCATATCACATGTACATTGTCAATTTCATCAATTTTACAAAGTAGTTTGAACAACTTTAGCTTCAGCTTTAGTCAACTAAAGTAGATTTCTCCCTCTGGTGGTTTTGCTGTTGTTGAACGCCTTCCAATGTGAAGTAATTGGTAGCTTGCAAAGCTATGTTTTCAAAGTAGCTTCCCCAACACTCCCTACAATACAAGTTAAAGGCAAATAATAATTTGAAATAATCATTGTTTTGTTGTGGTTGGTTTGCCAGATGGGTTGAGTTTGTGTGATACATCTGGTGATCAGTTCAGGTGATGAGATGAATCCGATTGAACACACTTTTTTAAAACAGTTATAAAGTCATGTAATAAGACGTCCTCTCCATCTTCTGTTAAGTTGTCAGGTTCATACCATTCAAAGTTTTCCTCTGTTAATGCTTTGAGTTGTGAAAACACTAAAATCACTGTAAATGAACTTCCACTAGGTGTAGAAATGAAGCCATGACACCAGTGCTCCCCCCATGTACCACTGTTGATACTCGGCTGGGTGAGATTTTTTGTGTGAAACATCTAAATCACTGAGGCAAATTACAGGGAAACATTCAGTCCTCGGTGACTGAGATCTTGCAGATTAACCCTGTTTTCCCAAATCAGACTCTGGCATGGCTTACATCTTGTAAATAGGCCAGTTTGTTGTTTGCTGTATTTAATTGTTTTCCCAATGAATTTCCTGATCATTTTATTCTGGACTGATTCAAATGTGACCAACTATAGTGCATCAACATTCATTAATACTCCTACTACTAGCCTACTTACAAGAAATTAAAAAATAATACTCATAAAATAACTTATCTGAAGCTTTTATTTATATTTCACCCATTACTATTAATGCCCATCAGTGTTTGGGTCTAACCACTCATTAACAAAGATGGCCAAATATAACAGTGACTGATAATAAGATATTGAGGCAATATGGACAGTAGTCAATATGGTAGTTTTACTGTAAGTTGTTCTTTTTGTAAATAAATGAGTTGCAATGTGATGACTTCATGAACTATTCATAAAGTCAATCTAACATTTGATTTTGTGGACTGTGTGTAATGTCTAATGTGTGTAAACTCACCACTGTAGGAACAGCACAGACTCAGTTGTTTTGTTTTGTTTTTCTGGATCAAATTTCAGATGATACATGACATTACATTATATACACAAACTTATTTTTCAGTTCATCACACTGAAAAATGATCACTTCGGCAACTTATCTTCATGCTTGAAACAACACTGTTAAGCATAATGAAAACTAGAATTACCGCCTCACAGTTGAATGCCTCCGCCATTCAGACTAGTTTCAGGTAACATCCCTGTAAAGAGTCGCTGTTACACCAAAGTCGAATCAGTTTGTCCTCGAGTCCAAGTTCACATTTGTTCTAAATTTGAAGAAATTCCCCCGAGGAGCCCTCGAGATATTGCGTTCACATGGCCAACATCATGTTTTCTGAGGACACCGTGACCTTGACCTTTGACCTTTGACCTTAAGCCACCAAAATCTAATCAAATTTGTAAAAAATTTGAAGAAATTCCCTCAAGGCATTACTGAGATATCAGGTCCACAAGAATGGGACAGACGGACAATAATAAACGGACATAATAAAAACCAAACACCAATGCAGATAACATCAAACTGTCTGAGGGAAATGTAAAGTTAAATATATATTGTGCGTGTTATTCATTTTTATTACTAAGTATTTTTTGGAGTATTTGAGAGGCAGAACAGATGGATATTAGCTGTGGTTAGAAGTATTCCAGCCTGATGGATGTGATGATATTGATGATATTGATGATATTGATACAGGTCAAACATGAAGGCTATGGCCACATATCTCGTGATTGACCCACTATCCAACCTAACCAATGAGAAGGACGAGATCCAGACGAATCCTGGCCACATGTGCCAAAGGACCGTCTGTTCATTCACCAAGATTCAAGTCCACACAGTAAAAATGAATAAATAACGAAGTATACAATCTGCAAACATTAGTGAAGTATTGAATACGATTTCAATAAGTGAGCGAAAAATGAAGGTAAAACTTATAAGGTTATTCACGTATTCTTGTTTTTCTGCTAACATATAAGCCAAATAATGGCACAATTGTTTTACAGTAGTTCCTCGTTGTGGTTTTTTGACAGTCATGATGTTAGACTGTGTTCCTCTGCTGTGCACTGTAGGGAGTTCTCCCCTGACTGCTGGACACTTCATGACTGCAGTGGACCGGGCCATCGTGAAGGGCACTGTCCTGGATTTCGGCAATATCCGTGACCTTTATATTTGCAACATACCGCTGCCTCAACATCAGTTATTTACCAGAACTGGCAGCCACTGTGGAATCCATGCAGAGGTAAAACATGAAGCAACATAACAACATGAAGCATCATTGCTCACTCATTCTGTCTCACACCAAAGAGTGGAGGTATGGACACCTTTCTGACGCACAGTGATGACTCCCGCCGATGATGACAACAAGACAATTGAGATGAAAGGATTATTGTTGACATTCCTTTTCACATCATGCTCTCATGCTTTTGTTGGGGTTGTAAATCCAGTGAACCCCTTCCTTTCCAGCGGCGTGCTTTCACCCCTCCGTGGACTCCCAAACCCTCTTTCCGCCAGGCTGCGGCATGTTTACTTCAGCTCAGTGTAAATGACAACTCTCAACTCTCGGTCGACTCTGAGCCACGTGTGAGCTGTTTTTCGTGTATGGCCTAACGTTGAAACGACACACAGCTGCACAATAGCCGAGTACCCAATTACTTTGAACCCCTAAAATTTGGACACTATGTGTTTAAAGGGCTTTATCTCCCACACAGTTCTTTCAATGTTGATGTTAAACCCACTCAAATGAAAGCTGAGACTCTGCACTTTAATATAATGTTCATTATTGTATTTCAAACTGAGAGAGTAGAAGGCATCACAAATGCACACTCGCTCAACACTCCCCTTCATAAACAATCGGTTCACAGATATAACTGAGTATGTTCCACAAACCATTTCCAGTTGAATTTGTTAATTTTGATATTAGTTTTTATGCTAATTAGTAATTTTTAGATGTTCAAATGTGCCATTGTAGGTTCATTCTGCTTCATTATAATTATTCTAAAAATATATGTATATATTTTTATCTATTTGTATTATTGATTGTATCTTGGATAGTTAAAGTTGATGTTTTTATAATTGTTTTTGATTGTTATGGCCAAAGTTGTTTTTTTCCCAGGGGCAGAAAATCACAGCTGTTGTTCCCACATTGATTCACTACCAGCAACTTTTAAGGAGCAATATTCCCTTTCATGTTACTCAATGAATGACTTGATGTTGCAGATCAATTAACACACCTTAAATACTGATATGACTACTTTGACCATTCAGTTTGTTTTTTATTGGCATTACATAAACTTTAGTGATAACTGGATCTTCAAGTGCGTAAAAATATATGAATTTCAAACAGATGCAAACTGTGAATACTTTCTCGCCTGTAGGTGGCGCAGGCTGGATTGTAACTGCAAGTCCAGCACTGAAGGTCAGAAACTTCTGGCACTCGAACCGAACAACTGATGTCAGTAGGTGGATGGGTGGAGTCCGGCATCAGGTGCTTCTGTGTGTCTTTATCGGTATGAGGCATAAAACACGAGCCGGGTTCATTTTTATTTAGCTTTTCTTTTTTCTTTTTTTTCGCATTGACATCTCATAATTTTCTCCCTTTCATTTACCTTCATCAGAAAACTCTGTTCCACTTCTCAAATGAAACATTTTTTATTTTTCACTCACATATACTTCATTCACCTGCTGTTTCTAATTGCAGCACTCTCTAATGGCAGTCAAAATGAGCCCCTGTAGGTTAAAGCACTAAAACTGTATTTATGTACATTTATTGTTAATGCAGTCTTCTTTGTCACTGTTTCTAGAAGTGGAGTTTTAAAGACCACACAATAGCCCTTTTCTGAAAAGGAAAGAGCTTAGATTAAAGAGCTCAATGAAAACAAGACTAGCTAAAAACCTGTTATATGGCTGGACCACGTGTATGGTCAAATCTGATTTCACATTCAATGTTATGTTCTCTCCCTTCCTCTCTCCTGCTCTCGCTGCTCACTGTCTTATGTTAAGTTATTCCTCTGCCTCCTTTAGTAATAATGATACATTTAATGTAAGTAGCTTATTTGCTGTAACAGAGGCGAGACGTAGTGAACTGGAGGCGCTCCTCCGTTTACCTGCAGTTCCCGAGCAACCAGGAAACCAGGGCGGCTGGGTGACTGCCTGTAACTAGAGGTGTGGCCCTAAGCGCCAGATTGGCACTGTTCCAGCCATGTACCAGGTTTACACCCAGTGTGGTTTAAAAAAAAAAGTCTCTAAATCTAGGGCCAAATGCAGTAAGTTGGCAACACTGCAGGCTGTGAACACCCCCTAATAGAAACTGTCCGCGCCAAATCATTTTGAAAGAGAAACAGCCAATGGGGAAAGTCCAACTCAGTCACGTGGCATTCGGCTGACCAATGGCGGAACTATGATCAGTCAGTTAGTCATTACATTTGAGATTATAGGGCTGGACCTGCTGTTGGGGTCCAGCCAAATACTCTTATTCCTGTAGGGTGAGGGTCATACCGTATCTCTCAGCATAACTACACAACAAAATCCTGATTATAGATGTGGATTTTGCTTCTGTTGTCAATTTTCTTTCATATACCATCACACCTTTCTGCTCGGTCACATGAAACAGGCAGAATTCTCTCGTAATTATTCTCAGGCCAAAAACCTGTTCATAAAGTGGGAAATTGAAAATGTTTCAGGTCCCTTCACACACATCTGCATTTTTATCCCTCTTCTGGTTCTGTGTAGCAAGAAGCTCACCGTGTTTGCAGTCTGTGTGTGTGTGTGTGTGTGTGTGTGTGTGTGTGTGTGTGTGTGTGTGTGTGTGTGTGTGTGTGTGTCTCAGCTGTCTCAGTTTCTGTGTTTGCGTTCTTTGTTTTCTCTTGTGCCTTTCAGCAGCTTCACACACACAACTGGAGATAGTGGATGTCCTGGTGTGTGTGTGTGTGTGTGTGTGTGTGTGTGTGTGTGTGTGTGTGTGTGTGTTTAAAGCAGGATCTGTGAAGCAGGGAAGCAACAGGCTTAAGCTGATAAACACACCAACTAGCTGCTGTCTGCTTTGTGAAATATATTGTTAAATAGTGTAAAATGAGGCTGTTGTTTTCAAAGAGAGCAGTCAGTAACACGTTCCCCTGCCAGATCCTTGTAGGAATCAAAATGCTGTTCCTGGCATTGGAAAAAAGAAAGAAAATTCAGTGATTGAGCACAGGAAGACAAGACAAACAGATGAAATGTCTGGAGTAAAAAACATGTTCACACGATGGAAAATGGTGAAATGCATGAAATGACTAAGGAAATTCGAAATAATTGAGATAGCCCTGATCCGGGGTGTGAAGTCATAGGGTAAGGGAGAGTGGCAATCACCACAATACTGTGTTTTTATGTTGCATGTGTCTTTGTGCATTAGGCATTGTGTGCACTAATGTTGAAGAGAGAGAGAGAGAGAGAGAGAGAGAGAGAGTAAGACTGTGCAGAGGTCAGGATTTCTCTCTGGTTGGACCTAATATAAATTGATACTGTACATCAGTGTGCTTAGGCATGTCCCTGCATATACAACCTCATATTATTTAAAACTATTATTTAACAATTGTCACTTAACTTTGAGCTGCAGTGGTCAGACTCACAGAGAGGAAGCCATGTTTTGTAGACCGTATGAAAAAAGAACAACAGCACATGCAACCCTCCTTTAATGAGCTTACTATCAATAATATGATTTATATTTAAATTAACAATGGATCACATGACGATGTGTAACGGGTGTTGTTTATAGTGACAAACCAACAGATGATTATTATTATTACCTGACTCTGCAGTTCTCAGGTCTGTGGAGCATTTCAAGTGGTCAAAAAATCACTTCATGCAGCTTTAAGCCCAACCGGTCTTTATCTGATTATGCAAATGTTGTGTTTTGTAGTGTTGTCAATTTATCGGTGAAGAAATTGAATACTAATTGAAAATATGGAACTGCTTACAAACATTATTGATGTAAAGAAATTTGAAAATAAATTAGAAACTCTTGTGTAGTATTAGTCCACAGTTTGGAGTCATAGCACATTTCAGTCCTGCATTTGAAAGTTTTAGTTGTGGGATGAATGTTCTGTTTACATTTGGATAAGAAACTGTGACTTTAAGTCTGGAATCTATGCATACATAGTTGTGTGTGTGTGTCCGTAACCAAGTGTTTTGGTTTGCGAATCTGCAGAACGAGTTCAACATTAGAGCAGCAAGCACCTGAACACACACACACACACACACACACACACACACACACACACACACACACACACACACACTGCAGCACTAGTAGCTTTGATATACTAATGTGTTGGCCCATGATATCATAACTTGGCTGGATACGTCTCTCATTGTTCTTTCTAGTATGTGAGCACTTTATCTTTTCACACAAATACACTGGAATGGTAGAAGAAGAAGAAGAAAAAAAAAAGAATCCCATGGGCTCTGAGCGGTCGGGCTGTGTGTGTGTGTCGACCTCTACCTGCCCTTCAGCTCACTCTGCCTTGTCAGGAGTTTCTTTTATTGTTGTTGAGGTGCCTCCAAACTGCGCGCTGCCAACTGAAACCAAACAAAGGGGGGAGAGGAAATCAAACACAGGCACACAAAAGTCACCAGATGTGAAAAATATGTTCACTGCTGGTAAGATCAGGCTGTTTTGGATAATTGGTCAAATTAAGCCTGACGATGGGCTGTCGGGAAGTCTGGCCGATCTGCCTGCTGAAAACAGGAGTCAAGCTGAAATTGAGAAACTACAAATGATTACATAACAAGGAAATCACACACAAAAAAGGAGAAAGCTGTGCTGCAGAAATGCTTTGTGTGTTAGAATCCCATGCTCCAGGGAGTGTTAAATGAAGGGCATAGTGATGAATATCAACAGGCTTTCTGGTCTTCACACTGCGTTCCACCCTTTTGGAAATTACTGTTTTTGGCGAGGAAATTCCTGCCGACCGTGAACTTAACAACAACTCAGGTGAACTGTTTTTGTTCCAAGAGTGGATTTCAAAATAATAGGGCTCCACGGAAAACGTGTCAGGATGTTGTGATGAGCACGCCACCACACGTCTCCGGGTTATGGAGTCACTCTGGAAAAATGAAATTCCAATGAGCTCAGAGCGACTGAGAGCAAACTGTGTCTGACAGCTGACAGAGGCTCTTATTTACATTAATGAGCCACTGGGGAAAACCAACAATAACATGTTTGCTGCGTGTAAACATTAGTCTGACTGACATACCAGCAGGCCGACGTTGCTGTTGGATATTGGCCTCCCACTGACTTAAAAGTATTGCCTTATGATATTCTAGTGCCTGAATGTTGCTGCTTCATGTTACAGGTCTGTAATTTTCTATTCATTTACCATAAAATCCCCTGCTGAGAACTTTGTAAACTGATTCAAATTAAAGGGAAATACTGGCTGGTTTAGTTGGTAAATTTTCCATTTACTTCATTGCAATGAATTGCTTGTAAACCAGATAGTCTTTTAGTAATTGCAAATAGGGAAACATGAAATAAATCATATGGTGAGTAGAGATTTCAATACAAAAAAATGTATTTTACAAAATGAAAGAGTCTGATTTTTTCTAAATTATTAGATAGCAGACCACCAAAATTTCAAGTGAAGTTTACTTTTCAAATTATAAAAATTTTTAATTTTAGAAACAAAGAAGAGGTTTCTGGCAAAACTTCACTCACCTCCAAGGTGCATGGAGAAAGCAAAAAGTCTAAAGAGGTCAAAACTCCAGCAACACTTGAAGTAAACACAAGAATTTATTGTTAGACTGATGTGTTTCAGCTTGAGGGGTCGTCCTGAAAGGGTCATCTTTTATACTTTTAAGAATTATAGAGGCATTTTTATTTATCTATTTTTATTTATTATTTATCATAGTAGTGAAGCAAGAAAGGGTGACAATCCAACCCTTAAATCAACAGAATGCCACATTACCATCATTTTTCATAGTGATGTCTGTTGTTGGACTCTTAAATATCCTCCCTCATTACACTTCTCTTTGATATCCAAATGAAAGGGATCGTTGCCAACCATTTTTAAGTTAACTGTGTTAAAAAAGAATATCTGCTTATACAATACTGATCCCAGTATGGGCCTCCTCCAATCAGCTGTAAACTGCAGCACCTGCTCAAGTCATCACTTGCAGGTAGGCTACTGTGTGTTTAAACTGCACAGAGTTGGTTGAATCAATAGATTACACCACTAAGTGCTGTAAAATAAAGGAATTGGTTTCTAAAAGACTATTCTGGTTCTGATTTTGTGCATTCATGTCACAAAAGTTTCTTTCCAAATCATGCAGTTGGGAAAAAAATGACACAAATTATGACAGAATGACAAAGACAATCTCAACGAGGAAAAAAGAAAAAGAAAATGAATGCTTTAACAGGCTCAGTTCAGTCTTCAAATTCCCATACATTTACTACTGTCTAGGCTTGACTTTATTTGATTTTATTTTCATTGCAACAAAACGAATCCACTGCTTTAATCCTACCTCTGCACATCAAGTCTCTAACAAGAGGCGGACTTGGCTGAGAATCAACTTGTGCTGCAGAGCACTTAAAATCAAAGCTTTTCTTAATGAGGTTCCTAATTGGTTGAAGGAAATCTTTAATCTCATAATCAGTCACCTCCCACTTAAATCACCTAAATGCTAAGGTGGCACGCGAGTCCAAATTCAGCACATTTTTCATTCACTCTTCCTAATCACTGCCGGGAAAAACACCGGTCAAGGCAGCTGCTCCTCTCTTCTCTTTTCTCACTATGGAATCCCACTGTTGTGTTGCCTTCAAGTGCTGTCGAAAATCTCGTAACTATTTGAATCTCAGAAAGTTGTCTCCACTGATGTCCCAGTTGCAGAGGAGGATTATAAGGTTTATAAGGAGGGGGATTTCAATACAATAAGTTTCTGTATTTCACGAGACTTTTCAAGATTTTTTAGACTATTCTACAGCCTATGGTTTCATGTATTCAGACTGGGCACATAGTGACTGGATAAATATATGCATTATCTTTATTGAGTGAGCAAAAAGAAACTTAAACTGAATATGAACATAAATATATTTTTTAAGCAAAAAGCTAAGACACCATATAAGAAACACGTGACTGGATTAAAACCCCAATTTAGAGATACAAACTAATCTAAATCACTAATTTCAGCATCCATTGAGTGATGATGGCTTTTAGTGACCTCATTATGCCATTGAGTCATTATATGTTCACTTGGCCTCAGAAAATTAAATGATGTGTTGAGTCAGATTTAACAATACATTAATTTGAAAAATGCATTTGTGCAAAGCAACTTGCATTTTACCTGTGCACACTGGTGCATACACATATCAGGGGCAATGTGGGCTTCAGCATGTTTGAAATGTGGACACAGGAGGGAAGGCAAATCAAACCACCAACCCTCTCATTATCACTCACAGATTTCTAAAATGTTTACTGACAAACATGGGCACAACAGCAAATTACTCCTCCATGTGCAGGGATGGTAAACCTGATTTAATTTGCATCGTCATGCCTATTGAGAGTATATCTGTTTTCATACACAACTGAAGCACCCCCACCACACACCTTCATTAATTGATCAGATATCAGATGCATTATTAATAAGAAAAATCTTTTGGGCACTCTTATTATTGCACATAACTGGATACATTTTGTAAATGAAAATTGAATAGCACATAATAATGAACTACTATTTCTGTGGCTTTTAAATTATTACTCTTTATATTCATATATTTACAGTCAAATTTAGTTTTATTTTAAGTCATTATAAACCTCAAAATATTCAGAAATATAAATATCCACATAACAGAGCAAGCCAAACAAACAAATAAAATTAATAAAGCTTTGTTGGCAGCTAATGTAACACAGAGTGATTCAAAACCAGTGCATTGTGTCATAATTGTTTTCCAGACATGGCAGAGACCTTCTTCAGCCTCGATGGTCAGATTTACGGGCTTTAGAGAAGTCCCTGAAGGCAGCGCTGGCACTGGCGGTGATCGTTGAGCTCCCCGGAGACTCCATGGAGAGGGAATGAGATGAAATAGGACTTCAGACCGGATCATGGCGGCGCCTCTCGGGCGGGACACCTTACCTGAACACTGGTCTTACGGTGTCTGCGGGGACGGCAGGGTCTTCTTCATCAAGTGAGTGGGATAACGAGCGCTTTATCGCTCCGTCTCTTTCGGTTTGACGGGAGTTCGCGGGGTCTGCTGGTGTTTCCTTCCCGGTGGTGTAACAGGTGTTTTTCTCCCCCCTCCTCCCCTTTTCTCTGTCTGTGTCTGCAGCGATGAGACGCGGACCACCACCTGGCTGCATCCCCGCTCCGGTGAACCGGTAAACTCGGGACACATGATCCGCTCAGGTAGCTAGCTAGACTGGTTATGCGGGGCTGGTTGACCTGCGTTAATTTTCTGTTTACTTTCATGTTTGTGTTCGCTGCTAACTTCAGTGTACATTCAGGGCCCGGCCCAACGGGAGAAAACTTTCAGGTGTCACGAACAAGTCTGTGTTTTTATTTCAGACCTACCTGGGGGATGGGAGGAAGGTTTTACGGACGAAGGGGCCAGTTACTTCATAAAGTAAGTACCTCATGTCAACTGCTGCTGCCTGTTATTGCTACGCTCACCTGCGCATTACCTGAAGTTACCGTGCAGCTTAATATGGCTCCTGCCTCTAATTCCCCGCTACTCGCAGGGCTAATTACCGCAGGGACAGTGTGGATTTAAACGGGTGTGACTGGTACTAACCTGCTGACCCTATAATGACCCCTCCGCTGTATTTGAGATGCAGGTGTCAGCTGTATGTTTCTCATGTGCTGCCTCGTCATATTTAGGTCGGTTATTGGTTGCTCTTACAGTATTTCCTCTTTTCCATTTGTGATCTTATACACAGGGGTTAATATGATGTAGATGATTGGATGTGCTACCTTCTTTGGCTCAACTTCATTTTTAAATTATTCTCTTGTTTTGCTCAAATCCCACAACCACTTTGAATACTTGTTTTGCATACAGCCGTAGCTTGTTTACACATATTTGTCTGTGTATTACTGAATCCTGACCAATGCTGCACACCAACATTTAAGAATAACAAAAAAACAGGTACCAAAATATTAGGTGATATTTTAAAAAATTTTGCATCAGGGCTGCAACTGACGATTATTTTCATTGTTGCTTAACCCTTTAAAATACACCTGCCCACCTCTAGGACACTTTGGCCTTGGTAGAGCTACTTTAAGTGTGTTTTGGTCTGTACTGGACTCACTCAACACAACCTTGACAAATTGTTTGAAAGCTCTATTTCTCCCGATTCTACCTGTGCAAAGCATTTCAGGATCCACATATTCCTGCAGCAGCTGTCGACACAGAATTGGTTCAGACTTCCGGCTGTGGCTCCAAAGTGTTTACACACAAAAGGTACTACAGGCCTTGTCCTCCCTTTTTATGCTAATTAAAATTCAAATTCTGGTTTGTAACTGTGCATCTGTCTCCAGTTTACCTCATAATTACTGCAACTGTTTCTTCAAAGCAAATTGTTGTTACTTATTGGTTGACGTAGATGCTGATACTGATATACTGGATAGTATATATATGCAGTGAATAGGCCTGGATGATTTACTGGTTACTGTCTAACAGGATACACAGTTATGTAAGTCAAAGCAGAACCTTCCACCACAGCCCTCCTGTAAAAAACAAGCCCATAGGTCGTCTGTGCAGCAGGTTATTATGACCCGTAATTACATTTTGTTGCTAGGCGACATCTAGTGGCTGTAGTAATTTTTACAAGAGCAAAGGGAAAAGTGCTGTGACGTAGTATAAAGAGCGACAAACACAGGAATATCACCCAGGAGAGTGGTGTTTGATTTCCATGTCAAAGTTAACAGTTTGTATTGAGTCTTTTATACAAGTTAACCACCTTCTTATTATTGTTACCATGACAACAAAGGTTGTCAAATGTTACGGAAGTACTTATTTTAACCCAAACTCTGATCTTTTCCTAAACCTAACCAAGCATTGACCGTTTATTATTGTAACCATGGCGATGAAGGTCCGGTACGCCGCTGTTGGTACAGACTTCGTGTTTATTATTGTAACCATGTAGGGGAGATGTTTCAGGAAACGCTCCTATGGGTCTTACCAGAGGGTTGAAAGGGTTGGAGAACTTGTAATTTTGCTCTGAAGATTTCAGTAGCAGCTTGCAGTGTTTACATGCAGTGCAATTTTTAGTGTAATTTGTTTGCAGTTTGAATTATCAGTGTCAAAAATGCAACATATCCAATATCAAAGTAATTCACCAGAGAGTTCACAAAATACAAACTGTTGTGAAGTGATGCTTAAATTGACTTAAATTAGAATGGGATTATGTGTTTATCTTTTTCTTCCCTTCTGTTTTCCTCATTTGCTTCTTATGTCTTGTTGCTATTTATTTTTTTATACATTTATTTTTTTTATCTTTGATCGTTGTTGGACTCATCTTTCTTCCCTATTCCCCTTTTTGTAATTTCCTCTTTGATTTTGGATGGTATAACTTTCAAAGACACAGTTGAAACAGATTCAGGAATAGTGCTGCTTAAAGCCATGATTTCTCTCCAGCCAAGTAAAGTTGATCATTATTTTTGTATGATTATTTATTTTATATAATTATCTCCTGGGCCTATACACTTATTGTATACCATTGGAAACTCATGGGGTGCGTCTTTTCTTCTCATTATGACTCATGTATGCAAATGCCTCATTGTATACTATAATGTGCTGTGTCAAAACTAATAAAATGTCCCACGGCACAGAGGGACAAGTGTTCAGAACAGTCCTCTGAGTTTAATATTTTGCAGTATACATTTGGACTTAGTCATACCTTGACATACCCGGTTGGCATTCATGTTTTCTTCTGTGTGTGGGTTTGTTTGTAAGACTCCTTGGTGGATAATTGATTACCAGCTGTGGCAGTGTGCGCTTGGTGTTGTTTTCACCTTGTGACCATGTGTGTGTCATCATGGTTAAATGTGGTCCTGGAATCACCTGCTGTAGCAGGAACTGCCACAGAGGTGCTTTTCAATACTTTTGTAACTGTTTGTATGTCTGTCGACAAATTTTGTCACTGCAATAGCGTCACAACCGTGCAAGATACAGTTGTGAATCTTTACAGGTGTGTAGTTGAGATTGAAATGAAGGCTGAGTTTGAAGATGGCCGTGGTCCGACCCATGAGTACTGAGTACTCATGTAATAATGTAGTAATGACTCCTGAACGTCAACATGTTGCCAGGCGTTGTGGCTGGTGTGGTCCCATCACAGAATGATCTGTAGTTTCTCTGCTTGTTGAATAATCATGTGTTTCTACTGAAGTGTCTGTAGAGGGAACTTTAACATTGTGACTGTTAGATTTGACGAGTTGATCAGTCAATCCGCTGTTTTCAGGTCCTGCCATTTCCTTAAAACTCCCTCAGTGGCCTTTAGTGTTTTATAGCTTGTCTCTGCTGAGCTATTGTGCTGACAGAGATTTAAGTGTCTTTGCAGATAAGAGAGGGCAAGGGTTGGTTATGTTGTTGTTGATGCTTCAGCACAGTTTTTTTTTTTTAGTTTTTTTTTTTAGGGTGAAGCAGTTTTAGATTCAGAGTAAATACTGTCAGAATTCAGGCTGATTGCAAAGTAGCTTGTTGTGTTAGATGTTGTTAATTAAAATTCCTCTGAACCAATCCTTATTTGCTGTCCTGTTTTGCAGTGATGTGTGACTCAGACTGTGTGTGTGTGTGTGTGTGTGTGTGTGTGTGTGTGTTGTGTGTGTGTGTGTGTGTGTGTGTGTGTGTGTGTGTGTGTGTGTGTGTGTGTCTTTTTGCTGGCACTTGTTGAAAAAATACATGAAACATGCAATTACTGTGTTTCTTTTTCAATGAATCCTGCCATTTATGCCATTCATTTTCCCTTGTTTAGCCTGATCATCTACCCAAAACATACTCCACAGTCTAATTGGCCATCAAGCACTTACCAGGCAGTTGTTGGTTTGTCAGATTTAATGTGATGTTTGGCTGAAATGTTAGCAACAAGTTAATCAACAGATTAGTAATTGAAAAACCTTTGTCTGGTCGAGGTTATGAAATGTGAGGATTTCTTGATTTTGATATCATGTATTGTTTTAAAATGAGTCTCTTGTATAAAATTAGTTTTGAAATATTCGTCTCAAAAGACAAATAAATCAATAAACCTGAATACTTTACCTGGGATTCTTAGCACTTGTCATAGACATTTATCCCATTTTATAGACTAAACCATTATCCATCACAGTAATTGAAAAAAATAATCCACAGATTAATCAGTAATGAATTGATCCGTCTTGCAGCCCTGCGCTAATTTACAACTTTGCAATTTAAAACTTAAAAGACGGTTGAATTCTTGTTCATAAGTATAAATATGGGAAAACTGAGATTGAATTAGTTTATTCTATAAATACATACAAGTCAAAACTGAGACTGAATTGATGCTGACTTAAAGTTAAGCTGGTCGTTAAGGTCTTGTTTAGGGCTGGGTAATTAACCCAAAAAGTATCAAAGCAACATTTAGGACCTCTCATTGACGTAATCTTGTTCATGTCGGTTCATTCCGTTAACACTTTATGATCGCTCCCCTTAAAAATATTCTACCTCGTACATTAGTCGGCGTTCACTCAAAGTGAAGCTGGAGATAATGATGAGTGCAAACAGTGAGCCTCAGTCTACATCCACGCTAATATGTTTTATGTATTTTATATGTTTTAACGGAGACTTTTGGAAATGCTGCTAGACGTTTTTTTTAGTAAACTCCCGCCTCGCCTTGTGATTGGGTCTTATCAGTCACAACTACCAGACACTGGTGAATGCAACATGGATAGCGACCAAAGGTAACGGCACTAATTTGTTTACTCACCTGGAACACAATCACATTGCCGAATATGAAGAGCACATGGCTCAAAAAAAGAGAGAGACCGATAAGCACCACAGTAGTTCATTAAAGCTTAAAATAATTGTGATAATGGTTTGAAGTCGTATCGTCCAGCCCTAGTGTTGTTGTGCACCAGACTTACAGGTAAATATATTGCATATATTTGGCTTGCATCTTGATTTAAGAATAGCTTCATGTCTTCTTTCATATTCAGCAACTTCAGGTGTGAGAGGAAATCCAGAGCGGAGACACTTGTTTTCTGCGTCCTTCTCCAAACTTTTAATCGGCTTATGAATGGTATTTCTTGAACAGAAATAACAAGGTGAAGTAATAACAACCTTGAAATCCAATATCCTATTCACATCGAAGGGGGACTATTTATCTAGAGGCCATGTTTGCATAACAGTGCCCCAGGGATCCACCGCTGTCTGTTCTGGAGCCTCTTCTATCTGAAAAATGTTTTTCATGTTTTTATTAGCAGTAAAAAGAACAGCACAGCTCCCCCTGTGTCTCTGTGTGTTTTTCACTGCCCTTGCTCACTCACACAGTTCTTGGAAGCAACTTATTCTGAGAAAAAGAAGCTCGGTTTTCTTCTTATCTCAGGACAGTGTCTGTTGATGATGTTGTATGTTACAGTGGACTGGGGATGGTTTCTCTGATGTTTTCTTAAAATCATCATTTCAATGCTGTTAAGAGTAAGATCCTCTTTGGATCTTTCTTATCTCTCATTTCAGATAAATATTTTTTGTTGAAGTGACGACGAGCTGACCACTTGAAGCACACCTTGATCTCCATATTATGGCTGCAGCTATTGCTTTCATTTCTAATGCATCTTATGATCCATGAATTTAACTTTTCTGTCAATCATTTTCTTTAAATGAATTTCAGCCGCAGGGTGAGGCAGAGCTCCTCTTTAAATTAACTTTCTGTCTGATCACCGTCATGGATGCGGACAACACTGATCCAGTTTATATCTTACTGCAACTGATGTAGACTCTGTTGCAACGTGCTGCTCTCAATAATTACTGAATGAATAAATGAATGAATGAATGAAATCAGATTATATTTACTCATTTATTCCTTAAGCATCAAATGACGAGGCATTTTTCAATCCTCGATTGTGTCAAACCAATTCGGTCAGTCCGTAAAAATGTATCAAAGTTCGATACCCAACCCTACATAGAACAACTGCATAGATACCAACGATTGCAAACAATACCTGGAGTGGTGAAGTAGCATGACCTGCATGTTCTGAGGTCACTTCTTCATGAAAGTCAGTTCATGAATTACTGAGAAACCGCCTCGTCAGGGCCACTGTGAAGTGACGAAGGCAGGTTTTGGCTTAAAGGAAGGTTGCTCCATAGAACAGCTGCAGACTAAAGGGATGAATTTTTACCCATCAAGGTTAAACTGAAACAGATAAAATTGGTTACACTACTCTTGTTGGTTAGATGTGAGTATCTTAAATGAATGAAAAGTCATTACTGCAAAGCAGACACCTGACCAATCAGACAGTCGCTGATGCACCTCATCTTGTGATCAATTTAGTTAGATGTTAGTCTACCACTCAACTGGCTTCGTAAACATGTCCTTTGCTTGTGTGTTTCAGGAAAGCAAAATAATTTCTCCTGACGTTAGTGGGTTGTTTTATTTCACTGATGCCTCCAGTACAATGCGCTACACAAAAACAGCTCTGCTCTTGTTCTTTGCCTGGGCTTGCTTTAATAATCCCCACTCATGTCCCCCTGTGGAAGAGTGCGACGTAAGTATGAGTTTGGTTTGTTTGACAACTTCTTCCTCCGCGGGCTAAACCCACTCTCACATACCTCTCTTCAGAGATGAGGTATTACTTAGTGTGCGTATGACGTGTGTTTGTCTAAGAGTCTGACTCTTTGTGCCTCTGTCTTGTGTTTGCTCACACTCATACCCACGTAGATGCACACAGACAAGATGCGTGACTCGCTTCCCTCTGAGGGGCCTCCAGATGGGTCCGCCCCCCCCCCCCTTATCCTGCAGCCACTCCCAGCAGGGGGCTCCTGGTGCAGGGAGGTGGGGGCAGAGCCGATCAGATCCAAGGAGGGATAAACCTCCTGCAGGAACGTTTGCATGACTGGCTTCACTGAAGGGGATTGAAGGAAGGCAGGGGGGAGAAGGAGGGAGAAAAACACACACACACACACACGCACACACACACGCACACTGTAATGCAAAAAGTGTCAGAGCTAAACTGAGAACAAGGGATATCAGAGATGACTGTTGGTAGTAGAGGACAGCTGGTTCAGCCCTACAGGCCTCAGCTCTGTCCTTAGTCATTATCCCACAGCTCCACTAATCTAGAAAGGTGAGAGTGACATGGTCCGTGCCCTGCTTAAAGGCACAATGAGTAAGAATTGATCACCAGTCCAATCCATGCTCCAAACAAATAGGAGGCAGCATATTATCTGAAACTTGGTGTCTATCGTAAGAAACAAGGAAATGCACTTTGGTCTTTGGCGTACCAGGACAAATCCCAGTGAACTTTCATGATATCCATACTTTTTTACCGGCCCTCTCTTTGTGCCTGTCATTCGAAGCGTTCAGCGAGTGTGTTCTGCTCACTGACTAATCAGAACCAGGTTTCAACCGCCACCCTCACCTTGAGCTAACGTTAGCTTGAATAAATCTAACCCCAGCAACATGTCAGTTGTTGACATGTTGCTGAACCTGCATGGACTGGGAATGACGTTTTCCACACAGGTTTACCTTGCGTTCTGATTATGTAACTGGTAGGTGGTTTTCTGTGGTGATTGTTAGACTCCTGATGATGATTTCACATGCCACTCTGCCCCATCAGAGAGACAGGGTAGATGTAATTGTGGCAGGAGTAGAGGATGAGCCACGGGAGATGGAGGAAGGTGAGGGAGAGGGAGAGCAGCTGCAGCAGCATCGATAGCTGAGCTTGAGAAAAGAGTGGAGGAATGTCGCCAAGAGAGGACGACCGCAACGCAGGTTAATAGCTACTCACAATTACTACTTCTTCATCCTCTCATGCTGGACTAAGGGCAGACTGGATGCTGCAGTGACTCACTGTTGTCTCTTACAGAGTGGTTTTATGAGATGTGACAGGCAGGGGCTAGCTGGTTAGCATTCAGCTTCTCACGTGAAGAGTTTCTTCTTTCCTCTGTTTAATGTTATTGTAAATCACTGAATATCTTTGGCTTTTTGACTGTTGTGGGGAAGGCAGTTTGAGTTCTGAGAAATTGTTGACATTTTCACTATTTTGTGACATTTTATGACTAAATGATTAAATGATCATGGGGGAAAAATCTACAGGATAATTAACGAAAAAACAACAAAAAACAAACGAGTTACAGCTTTACCTTATCGCCAGATTCCTCTTAAATATGTTGAAGTAGATTGAACAAGAAGCTAAGTATGTTTCATTTATTTTATGTTACACAAGTACACAACTGTGTTTAACCCTACATCTCATTCATCTTCTGATTTAACAGTTTGGGTTGAGGAATGAATGAACCTGTTACTTCTCACCTGTGGAACTCTAAATCCTCTGCTACGTGGCAAAAGCCGATATTTCCCAAATAAAACATGAGAGCAATGTGATGTAATGCTTTCAGCCAGAGCAAGAGATCACGTTCTTTTAGTATTATATATATATATATATATATTTAACTTGAATGAAAACAAAGGATGTCACTGATGTCATTTTGGACAATAAAGTTTGTTAAACTATATCCTGCTTTCATTACATATCTTTTACACAAATGTTTTTTATATATATATATATATATTATTTATATATATAAATATTGGCCGATATATCGATATCAGAATTTTTTTACTCCCTAATATTGGCCTCGACCCCAAATATCCAATATTGGTTGGGCTCTAATTAAAAGCACCACAAATCACATCGGATCAAAAAGAAAATGCAAGATTGATAAGCTAGCAATAAAGAAATACACAGTAGATTCAAATTCTTCATAAAATCAATCAATAAAAAAATGTATGTCTTAATATTCCAACCAAATAAATTGTTAGGAGTCACTGACAGCTACTGTAGATTGTCTTGTCTCTTTATTCAAATTTAAATAAAGTTTTCTTGCAGCTCATAGTAGTTCCTACTGAATGGCAGTGGCACTGAATGACTCAGGGGTTTGCGGTCGTGCGGAGGTAATGCTCTTGGCAGAAACCTGAAATTGGTTGTGTGGTGATTTGAGCGCTGCATGATTGGCAGCGTACGCACAATGATAGTATCACAAAGCCGTGACAAAGAGGCTTATCTCAAAGAAGCTTACAATAATGTCAGGAGTATGGCCCTGCATGACTTAAACCATTAAGTCTCTGTGTTAGACTGACAGTAGATGCCGTCAGCACCACTGTTTTTGTGAATGACTTTCTTACACCTTTCAGAAGGTTTTGCTGAGCAGGTAATCTTTTTTTGTCGGCAGAGTGAGGGTTATGTTTTTTAGGATTCAGGCCTTCAGACTGTCTGGCTCGACTGCAGTTTTGGTTGAAAAGACAAAATAGTATAACTTTTAATATTTTAAAAAATACACTGTCTGATTCTCTTTCCTCAGTGCAAACTAGGATAGCACTGAATTACAATCTCATGAAGCATTCAACCAATAGGAAAAAGGAGCCCTGGCAGAAAATATTGCTGTGTCCCTGCAAAGGTGTATCACAGATGTGAGTTGGGCCATGTATAATCTTGATTTCGTGTAAGAGGCGCTTGGCCAGTAGGTGAGCTCAGCACTGAATGGACCTAAATATAGATGTGCAGAGAGAAGGTCATGCTGCATTGGATTGAATCCACCTGAACAGCTGCTTTTGAGGTTTTTTTATTTATTTATTTTTATTTTATTTTGAAAGGACCTCATCTAATAGGTTACCTTGAAAAACATTTTTTTCTCTATGTGAACCTACTAATAGAACTGATGGCTCATATTAAAGGCGGAAGCACACAGGGTTGGTTTGTGCTCGCCGTCTAACGCTCTTTGTCCTCAAAAGAAAAAAGAGGCTTTGTTTTGCAGTGGAGCCATAGCTAAACCAAAGAACCAACAGTTCCCTGGCAGACAAATAAAGGCTGGAAGAGAAAGCTTTGTCAACAATAGCTTTTCTGTTGTTTTCATTGGTTGAAGGTGCTAACCAGTTTCTGTGTTTGCTTTCGGAACAGCAGGAAAGTTAAAGATTATTTCTAGTAAATGTCAGCCCAAGGACAGTGTTTATATCTAATGTTGTCTTCACTGGCTGTACTCCATACTTAATGATGTTCCCTCCAGATATTTGCTTCCAACACCTGCTTCCCCCACAAAAGAATCTGTTCAGAAACATATGCCAGGATTGTATTTAGCGGTTTTTTTTTCCAGACATACTTTCACCTCTCTTGACTGTCATTCAGCTGACTTTAGATTACGAAGGTAAATTAGTAACTTCCAGAAGTGTCAGGTAAATCATTTCCTCACTCTCTTCTGGCTTCATTTCATCTGTTCCCACACACCTTAAAGCTTTTATTTTTTTTAAACTTGTACAATATGACTTTGACTGCACTTGAAGATTTAAATGTCACCTGCTGTAGAGCTGGAGTGTCATGTAACGCTAAATGGAGCACACTTCAGAGTTTTTGGTGAATTAAAAAGTCTCAGCTGTGTATTGATGCTTGTGGTTTGGCTTGATTGAATAGTTTCACGTCACTTTGTTCTGCCAAGTAAAAGCCAAAAGAATAAACACCATGCAGGAATGTCGGCTCATGACTGAAGTGAATATTTGACGTTTGTTCGCCTTAGAAGGTGAGACCAAGTAAAAGTTTTAAGGAGGATGAGGGAGTGTGTTTTTTTTTTTTTTTTTTTTTGTAGTGAATGACTTTGGAAATAAGATGAGTACATTTTCATCAAATCTAGGAACCTTCCCAAGAGATAGCATCTGCTGAGGCAGCTTCTCTCTCACTTACCCTTTCCCTCTCTTTCACACACTCGCTCTTCCCTCCACGCTCTGTTTCACACACTGTCTGTCGAAAAATCACTGATTTTTGGGCAGTCGTGTTCCCTCACTCTCCTCTCCTGCGTTTTATATGTCTTCAACTTTACCTTCACCTTCCAACTTTTCCCCTCTCTCTCTCTCATTTATTTTTCTCTTTCTCTCTGAGAGGTCAAGAAAACTTGAAACATTTGGAGAGGCATTCCTCAAGTCAGTCCTGAAAGCCAGGACCAGGGTTTTGATCTGCAGCTGTGTATCATGATTACAGTTTCAACATTTCAAGGTCCCATATCATATAAAGTAGATGTCCATGTCTTCTTTGATCATAAAGCAGGTTTAGATTCTAGTCCCGTTACAGTTTCATAATGAACCGAAAATATTTTGCTATTTCAAATAGCTAAAACCTTATTCCATCGTAGAGCTACGCGTAGTGCAGTGATTTGCTCAATCCCTCCTTGCCTGCTCTCTCTCTCACACAGGCACATTGACAACAGACCAACAATAACGCATACATATTCATTTGCCTATAGAGCGGGGAAGTGAGATCCGATCACAAGTGGTCGCTGGAGACACATGTTAATATCAGGTGTGAACCCTCGTGTGATCAGATCACTGAAGACGCATGTAAATGGCAGGTCTGAACAGGGCCACTGACAGTCTGACTAACATAACAATGTTAAATCACAGTATCAGCATTAAATCTAAAACTGAAGGCGTGGCCACCGTTCCCAGAAACACCACAGTTTTAATAATGAGATGTAATTTCGTTGTGTGAAATTACATCACTGAATTGAGTGCAATGAAATCACGCAGATACACATGAATGTTTTAGACGCTTCTGATCTAAAGACAAAGAATCATAAATTAGAAATTGAAGCTGTGAGCTTCAGCTACAGGTATCAGGACGCTCAGTGTAGGTAAGACAAGATGAGAGCAGTGAGTCAATGTTTATGTCTGACTCACTGTATTCAAACTGAAAGGCCACAGGGACTCGGTCAGCATCACCACTGGCTAATGATTTATTAACAGTACTTTGTGTGTGTGTGTGTGTGTACTTAGACACATTCTTCTTTCATTGGTTCATAATACTGAACAAACTGAGATAAAGGAGAAACTGCTTGATTTGAAAGGCTTCTATTCTCTTTACTTCTCTTTAATAGTTTCATCTGAGGAAAAACCTGTGTACAATTTCTTAATTATTCCACACTTATTATTAACAGCCTTGAAATTCAGCCAGGACTGGGGCTTGTATTTCAGCTGTACTTGATAAATAGCACTTCAGTTTTTCCTGCATTAATGTGTCGTTGCTGTAATTTAGTTAGAGAGTTTGTATTCTTAAAGTAGCATTAATGAGAAGCGTCTTTGTTCATTGATCACATCTGAGATTTTAGAACAAATTTCTTTTAATCATGTCTGCTTCTTATCTTGTGTCAGATATTTTACCTGTAGACAACAGACTGAGCATTAAAACCTTATGATGGAAAAATGTTGTGTTGTGTTGATTATGCATGCATGGATTTTCTGTACAACCGGTGGTCCTGCATTGTGAAATATTGATCTCTTCCCAGTGTGAGTAATCAACCCATGGGAGTACATAACGCGACTACTTGAATCTGTGAAATAACTTAAAACCATCATCCTCAACCTAATATTCAGTGTCAGTGACAGTTGGTTTGTTGGTTTCTGAAGAGCAGTTTTGAAGCTGTAAGTTGGCTGCTCTGCCAACGCCATCATGGCAGTGCATGACTAATTCCCGGCTGATCCAAAAATGGCGAAAGAGGTGGGGGCATGTGTGGGGCCGAGACTTCGATGCATGCCATTTAATAACTGTGGCAAGCACACACTCCATTTAGAATCGTTAGTTACAGCTGGCTAATTCATTTGATTGCTAATTAGCTGGTTAACAAGTTAAGATAACAAGCTAGGTATGATGAGAGCAGACACTGATACCTGCTAATGAGTGCTAACATATAAATAAATATAATACTAGAATTTCACTCACCTCAAAAAACAGGAGCACTGACTTCCTCATTTTCTGTTAGTCATTTAACTGCACAACAACTTCTGCTCCAACATCACTAACACATCCAAGAGGTCACGTTCATTGACTTGAATTAGCTGAGGTCACACCTAGTAGACAGGTAGCGGCAAGACATCGAGTGGCTTGCCAACTGTGAAAGCACCCACCTGTCTCTCAAAAAAACGTCTGTAAAACAGTTGTCATGAAGGGGAAAATAAGCTATGGAAAACAGTATTTTGTACTAGGCTGTAAACATATTTATTTCTCCTGTAAAGTTGGACATTTTAACATGGAAGTCTATGGGGACTGACTCACATATGGAGTCAGCCTCAAGTGGCCATTAGAGGAACTGCAGTTCCTGGCACTTCTGTGTTGGCGTCATATTTCAGCCCTGGACGTTGCTGCTTGGTTTGGTGAAAGCTTTCGTCCTGATTCTGATGTTTTAGTCACTAATGGCTGTTTCAGCCGCCAAGCCATCAGTCTTGTCTTTTCCTTATCCCTGCTCACAATAGAACCATGTAATGGATAAATTGCTTGTGGAAATTTGCTGCTGATACAGCTGTAAAGAGAAATATGTTTTTGGCTTTTTTCCATTTGTACTATTATTTTTACTGTGTTTTTTCACAGCTGTTTCCCCTTGTTTCCTGTCTTCGTGCTAAGCTAAGTTATCAATTATCTATCACCACTGTTAGCACACCTATTGATCTTTTCATCATCAACAGGAAAGCATATAAGCATAGTTTCAAAAATTAACTGTTGTTCTAAAGTGGAGTAAGTACAGTCTGATTTGTACATTTTATTATTGTCAAATAAATATCTTCTATCTCTTGCCCCTTTTCTTTTGTCAACCAAACATAAAGTCTGTTTAAATCCATTTGGAAAAGATTCATTTGTCCTGAGTAGGTGGTAATTACTGAACTGTTGTTTTTTTGGTGTCATTGTGAAAGGTAGTGTTAATGACTTTTCCTCTCAACCACAGTTTATTTTCTTCACTGAGTAGCAGCTGTTTGTCTCATCGATGCTGTAAACGCAGTGGTACTGATCCAGTGAGTTACTTCTGTGTCCCAGTTTATTTGTAGTTAATGTTGCAGATGGTTCGATTGAACGTTTACAGTTTCATCTGTGTTTGTAGAAGTGGAAACAGGAGGCTATTACTGCCACGAACACTCCCATACTAGTTCTATACACTCCAGCAGACTTCGTTCTGACTATTAGATGATGCTCTGCACACGCTGACATTTGCATCAAGTGTGTCGTAACAAAACACCTCCCTGTGGTTGATATGTCCTCACTCTGGTTGCTGGTTTCTTCTAATCCTCTTCAAACGGACGCATTATTTGTGGACCTCCCCCCCCCTCCTCTACGCCTTCCTCTCCTCACACTGTTATAGACACAAACATTACTCTATACACTCAATTTAGTCCACCATATGCAGATGTGTGTGTATGTGTGTTCAATACCTTCTTTGAAGTTAGTCTGAAAATTGATGTCTTGAATATTTAACCTTGCCCCGGGGCTGCAGTATTAATCCACAGACTCTCACAGAGGATCTGAGTACAGCACAGATCTGTCAGGATGATATGTGCTTTATCGTGATGCTTGGTGGGAATGTGAAGGATTGTGGGACAACAATGGGAGTAAGTAGTTAATAGCCACTCGCATCCGAAAAGCTAATCAGAAAGTAATTAAGAGCCTCCCAGCGTCATCCGAGATCTCATGAATGTGTTATTGGGAAGGAGTGGAACAAAATGATTTTTAAAATGACAACGAGAAAAAAGAAACAGCATCTCCTATGAAAAGGATTATTTTCCACACCATGACCATGATAACGATGTGTCTTCTGTGAACAAAGTGGCAAAACTTGTAGCTTGATCTTTGGTAAATGGTAATCCTGTAATATTCTTCTTGTTCTGAATGCACTTGCGTTTCTCAGTAGCAACTCTTCTCTTTGTCGAGTCAGTAGGTCGTGGCGCAGAGTTGAAAAGTTAAGTGTCTTCTTTCTATCATTAGAAATAAAAAAGGAACACCACTTTAGATAATGGTGAAAAGTCAAGTTTCCGTGACAAGTTGTCCTTCAAATAAATGTCAGTCCTGCACATCCGTACAAAGAGAGGACACTCGCACACATATACCATCTATTAAAATATCGGCCACGTCATGAAGAAAGCACACAACTACCTTGTTTCTCCTGATCGAGTGGGAACAGCTGCATCTGATTTCCTGCGTGTCAAAGGAGAAAGCAGAGTTATGCATGTTATTTCCCTCTCACTGTACTTTATCAACAGCTATTTTACATTTCAGAGAACATTAACCATTTACTGCTTCCTGTGTGTTCACTGTCAGTCTTAGTGTTTAATTCAGACTTGCAAAATTGGATTGTGAGAGTGACAGTGTTCGCTGTGTGTGTGTGTGTGTGTGTGTGTGTGTGCGTGCGTGCGTGCGTGTGTGTGTGTGTGCGTGTGTGTGTGGGTGCGTGGGTGCGTGCGTGTGTGTGTGTGTGTGTGTGTGTGTGTGTGTGTGTGTGTGTGTGTGTGTGTGTGTGTGTGTGTGAGCACAGATATCTGGAGAGATGAAAGGATTGAGCTACATTTTTTACCCCCCATCTATCTACCTGCCCCACTGTCTGTTTGGTCGCTATGGTTACACCTGCCTCAACACTTCCAGCATTAAAAATGTGTTTTTCTTTTTCTTTAAGTCCTGATGTCCTTTAAACATGTTTCACTACTTCAGATTGCAGTTTAGCAAGTCATTACCACTGTCGTCTTTTTTCCTGGTGGCCATCATAGATGTGATGAGACATTAGCACATTGGCATCAACACATCACACTCACACATATGTCAGGAAGAACTGAAGAACCCTCCTGGATGAGAGGTGAAACGTCTTCGAAACGCCCTTCTTGGATAATCATCACCTGATGAGAATCTTCACAGACATATGTCAAGACAAAGGTGCAACACACATTGAAAGCTTTACTCTGATGATACACAAAGAAGACAGCTCAAACACTTATTAAGTTGGACCTTTCTTTATCCGCTCACCATAAGCACCTGGACTGGAGTTCAGCAAATTGACCAAGCCGTAAAGCTTCAGGTTCGGGTTGTATTATTTTCAAATGTAACATAATAAGACTTGTTCTTCTCCCCTCTCTCTGTCTCTCTCGCTCTCTCTCTGTCTCTCTCTCCCTCTCTCTCCCTCTCCCCCCTTAACTAATCCTCTGTGCCGACAAATGTCATGTGGTTAAAATAGATAAATTATGCCGTCTTCCCACAGGGAAGAGAGAGAGAACATAGTCGATGTATAGATTAGCATGACAAGCTAGCGATCATATAATATACAAATAAAAGAAAAAACTCCCAACAAAATGTTTTCCTAAATTTGTTTATTGGATTTTGTACGACCCAAAAATGTCAAAAGGTTGCATTATAAGTTGAATTGTACATGAACAATGTTATAGAAAAGGAAAAAGTAATATCAAAAGGAAAGAAAAGAAAACTAAACAGAAAACATATACGCTAGTCACCAAGTAATCATTAAATGATTACTAATAATAAATACAAAATTCACAAGATACAAGGGAGAAAAAAAAGGAACATCCCAAACCCATTAAGGGTGCATTAAAGTGGCTGAGACTTGATTAAAGCTGTTGAACTGGAATAGCAGCAAAGGTCCCCATGTTTTATTAAATTTGGCAAGTGAACCGTTAATAGTACATCTCATTTTTTTCATTTTAACAAAGTAAAAAATGTCCTTGATCCATAAAGAATGGGGGGGGGGGGTACGGGTGATTTCCACCTCAGTAAAATCCAATGTCTGCCTAATTTCTTAAAAAGCCAAATGATTAAGGGAAGCCCGTTGCATTGTGGAAATGTAATGACCTTGTGACAATAGATACAACCTCACTGGCTATGTACAGTGTAGAGATTTTTGTGATAGCAAAAAAAAAAAAAAAGAACAATGCTAAAACCATCTACGGTGTATTTGATTCTCTTCCTCCACAGCTCTGATCGAGCCTGCAGAAAGGTGTGTTCTTCCTGGATTGTAACCCAGGCGACTGTTGTCAGGTTCAGCTGGAAAGGATGTTTTGAATCTACCAGCCAGGCTGGAAAAGTTGATCCATTTGGCTGCAAATGTGTTATTTTTGGATGCTATTCTGTTACATGCTGGTAGTTGACTGCCATGTGTGTTTTGCCACCAAAACTACGGCTTACTGGCTACTACCTGTATATGTGTTGTGCCGCTGGGCCATGGCGCCTTATTTTGTGTTGGTTTATTGCCATTAGTCATTTTCAGATGTGAGGAAAAAGTTCCCAAAGGAAACATTGGACTTTGTCTTTGAGAAGAACTATCACTGTATAGTGTTGGTTTCAGGATCTGAAAGGTTCAGGTATGGGCCGGGTTCTGATCTCTCTTAGACCTGTGTAAAACCCAAACATACAGACAGGTGACAAATGGAAGAGAAAAACGCAACGCAATGTGTATTGGAATCTGATGCCTCCATATAGGACACGAGGAGTGTATTGAATGCAGAATGAGTATGAGATTTATGTGTGTATAGGAGTTTTTTGACAGTGGCATTCATTTTGTTTGACTGAATAATCTCAACTCAAGGTCCGTTTACCAGCTGTTTTTAGGGCTTTTTAAAGGATCTTCATCTAGTGAATGGAAATGGTTCGAGTGTCACCATGTGACCCATACATACATGGAACGTCGGTGAGGTTTACATGGTCTCTGGTGTTGGGCAGGAACGGCCTTGATTGGGTGAATACCTCGACAGTATCAGCCTCAGCATATGCTTCGCTCTCTTTGTGTTCATCGTGCTTTTGACAAACATGGAGCCAATGAAATGAATCCTTTGAGCTACCTGTGTTTCATCATGATTTTTTCCTCCTCTAACCATGTGTCATTTTTCTGTTCAGCCTTACTTCCTGTGGCTGTGAACAGTTGCGACATCTCATCCTCTCGCAGTCTTGTAAAGGATTAAATTCACTTCTGTTTTGCACACCACTGAGTGCTCTCTTATGTTCTCTGCCTTCCCTCGCATCCTTTGATTTTTTTTTTTTTTTTTTCTTCTCAATCTTCCTCTCCTATCTGACTCTCTAAATAGTAGTTGCGTAACACTTGTGAATACAAGTCACACCACAAGGAATGAACATGAAACAGGCTTGTGGTTCACGAAGGAAGCGTGGCAGAGTAAACAAATCAACATGATCTCTGTCGCCCAGCTGGCTCTGACCACAGGGACTTAAATGTAATGATGAAAAATGTGTTTTTATATCTCCTCTGAATTTACTGCTCAGATTGCCACATGTCCTTGGTTTCACCTTTGTGCAGTCAAAGTGTGGCTGAATCAAATATCCATATCAAGAAACTGTGTAGTGGTTTTTGTTAATAGAAAAGGCGCAGTGTAGTGCAGTAAATCACTGAATCACAACCTCCCCGGACATGTTTTAAACTATGTAAAAATACTCTGTTTGATATTTAATTTTTTTTTTTTTTTTTTACATGGTTTTCCCACATAAAAACTAAAAAAAAAAATCAAAAACTGAGGGTGGAAACACATCTACGCTTACTTCCTTATTGAGAGATTCTGGCTCAGGCCTTGTGCTCAGCTGACCACCGCAGGGCACCGAGAGTATCAAGACGGTTAGAGGATGAGGAGTCTGCTTAGACCAGAACCAGAGACGAGCAGATGTATCGGAACGGTTAGCGTAGTTATCATCTTTTATTTGTTTATGTCGTTTGTTAGCTTGTAACTGGCAGTGGTTGACACAGTGTTAGTGGTTTTGCTAATGCTAACTCTCCTCTCTGTACTGACAAGGTTTCATATTCATTTAGGCCCCCCCCCACCAGCACACACACAGGACTGGTTCCTTAGGCTTGTGATGTATAAAACCCTGGCTGTCTGAATCTGTTTTTATAAGTCAATGCAGTTGAAGGTGGAAACACCCAGTCATGGCGTTGACTGATTATTTCAAAAAGAACATCATATGGACATATTAAAAAGGTTTATTTCATTGGAGGGGGTCTTTAAAGAATTTGCATACAAATTTCAGATATTTTATAAAGAGGCTGTTTTTATTTCAGATGTGTACAGTGGTGTATTCTCCATGAAAAGTCTGGTACAGCAGCACATAGCGTGCCATGAAAACAACAAACTTCAGATAAGGGAAAAATGCTTGAAATGTCGAGCCTACAAATGGAAACATTGCCCAGAAGCTTTCTGCACTCGTTGAATTTCTCCACACGACAAGCCCACGCATCTCCACAGTGTCGTCTCGCTCTTCTCCACATGACTGGACCAAAAGAAAAGCTTGGCATTGGAAAGTGTAGGGGGTCCATCTGTGCTCCACACTGAGCAAAAGAGGACAGACACAAAGGAGGGATTGAAGGACCCACGATGCAAACAGCAAGTGAGAGAAACAACAAGATGGTTGATACAATGTTGTGGCCCTCAAAGTCTGGCTGGTCGTGGGAGACAGTAGCACTTCTGTCAGTGTAAGGAGGAGGGCGAGACTGCCAGGGCCAGGCCACCAAAACATTAGTGATGCAGCTCAGAGAGAGAAATCATGTGAGGAGCACTGGGGAGGTCGGAGACAAATAGGACAGGGGGAAGAAGGGTTGACACTGGATGGGAGGGAACAGTGGTGAGAGAGGAGCATGAAGAGATAAGTCAATGTTTAAATACCTGAAAGCAGTGAAAGAGAGAGACTCAACATGTCTGCTGGGCTCTTCCCAGTGTCGTTTAATTGAGATTCTCCTAAATGTAAAATTGGGAGAGAGAGCAGCGGACAGTGTAGCAGGACGACATTCACAGGTGATGAAGAAATCCTGCGAAAAACGAAAGCTAAATCAAAAGTGATCGGCAACTACAAGTGAGAGAGGTTTCAGAGAGACAAAGTCTCCAATCATCCAGCAAAGAGGTTGCTTTGTTGTGGAAGGATGGGTACCTGCTGCAGCCGTGACCCCACACAGGAGGCCGGCCACGAGCTGGTCCCCATCAAGCGTCACGCCGCCTGGCCAAGGACGGCCAAGGTGGTCACTAACCTTGACGATCATGAATTCTCCACGTGGGATCTGACGTGTGACACGAGGTAAGCCCACCATGAAATACTGATCCTCAACACAATGCGGCTAACCGCTGACATCTGTAAGTGTCAGTTTATGGCGGCAGATGTTTTCAGGCGCTGCCCAAAGTGGATTATAGCTCGTTAGCTTCTGTGTATCCAGCAGAAACTCAGTTCCCTTTGGTACAGTGTGTAGACGCGAAATAAAACAAGTTGTGTGTGGCGTAGTTTGTCAGCTTTATGGGATTGTAACGGGACACAAGAGACATAAAAGTAGACACACACTGTGTAAGTTGTGGGTTCATCTGTTAGGGAGCTTTATGCTGTTCCAAATGTACACAACTGAATGTGCACACATCCAAAAACACACACACACACATACACTGAGTGCCAGTTGTGGTTGTGTCAGGGTTTTACTGTAAACACATACACACTTGCACTGATCCCCAGCTGAATGCAAACATAAGTTTAATTCAGCTTGACAAGGGGTGTATGACAGCTTTACTGGCATGCTCAGCACTGTCCTCAGCCTCACTCAGCTGGGCAGACTGTAAAGAAGGTGGATTGACTCCTGCTGTGGGACACAAGCACCCCTGAGGAAACGGATGACAGAGGAGGACGTATTGTCCTAGACATGATTGACTATTACCTGCATTAATCTCCCATTGTCTTGCAGCCAAAGTTGTGACTGAATTCTTAAATCCACACTGAACCTATCATCAGTTTGGCAGACACCCAGGCAAAGTGTTTCTTGTTTTCAGTGCTCGGATGGCTAAACAGAAGCTTTTCTTAAAAATAGATGCTGTTTGTTGTACAATGTAAGAAAAAAAAATCTGGGCCAGATGGAATCTTAAAAAACTGCCCCCAGAAACAATTTGAATTTCAAAACACCTGTGTGAGGATTTGCATCAAACCCAAGTAGCACTATTTTACATTTAGAAAGCTGAACATAGTGAATATGCAGGCTATACTGAGAGGCTAAATGCGCCAGCCGTCTTGATGACCCAGCTCGAGTGTGAGGTTTATTTATTCTTAATCAAACACAGTGGATGGAAATGGAAGTGTGGCAGAGAGCTGCAGCAGCAGTAAGTGTTTTCTTTTATGCAGATATATGAAAGGTAAATGAATGTTCTCTCTTGTTCTCTTTTTCAAAAGCAGGTTTCAAATGATCCAAATGCATAAAAATATTTCATGAAACTAGGAACTTATTTTCAAAGCTTAAAATGACAAATTATTCAATTTGCTTTATTCAATTAATAATATTTGTGTCGTGACTCAATATTCTTTTGTGAATCAAACTACTATGATTTTTAAATGTTTATATTAACACCTTAATCCAGCAAATTAATATTGCATATCTATAGTGAAAAGTATTTTGAAATTTTAGCCTTTATGGTCTCCAGAACTCCATTGCAGCTCAATAATGTTCTTTAATTAAACAACAAAATACACTGTTTGTCTATGCCCTCTAGAAAAACACATTGAAGCATTTTCAGATATATAGAATTAGAATTGTCTCAATATTATTTGTGTGAACAGATCGACAATCTGTGTGTAAATATGTAATTTGTGAATATAAAACACCTTCCACAAATACAAAAAATACATTTGCAAACTCACAAAAATATCAAAATACACAAACAAATTCTACTAATAAGAAAATATATGTAAATACATTTAATTAATTTACAAATAAATTAAAAATGTTTGTGAATATCTTCCTCACATCTACAACTTTCAAGCAGGCATTTGTGAATCTTCTGTTTGTAATTTGAAAAAGCATTTAAGTTTTGAGACAATATTTATGTCAATTTGAAGGAAATCCACTTTCAGAGAGCACACGATCGCCTGCTGACGGCGCCATGTTTGCTTTTCAAAGTATTCAATTAGCAGTTGTTTTTTTTTTTTTCCCCAAATAATGAGCGACAAGTAACTTGCACTATATTAACTGTTATAAGAAGGGACAAGTGACAGCACCCTGTTTAAAGGTCCCATATAGTATAAACATCTCTGTCCATGTGTTCTTTGATTATAGATCAGGTCTAGCTTCTATATTAATACTGTGAAAGTATCAAAGCGCTCAGTCCACAGAGAAATGCACACAGCCTGTATTCAGAAACTGAGCCTTAACACCAGCCGTCAGGACTTCTGTAACTTTGTGATGTCACAACAAAGCAGTCACCGCTCTCAGCCATGCCTCAAGCCCCGCCCACCTGGACCCACCATCCAACCTTGCAGGATTTGGTTTCTCTGAGTGTTCTGCTATATTTTTGTGCGATCACTCTGAAATCAGTGAGCCAATCAGAAGAGAGAATCAGAGCCTCCTCTCTTCTGATTGGCTCACTGACCTGTTGTTACTAGAGCTCCAGAGAGAATCCTGAGAGAGAAGATGTTAAACTACACTGAGATGGTTTTTGGTTCTTTAAACCACAAATACATCTTCATATGATCAGTCGTGCTTATGAAATGACCTATTCCAATTTTACTGTTGATTGTTAATATGTAGACTTAGCTAACATTAGCTACTAAACTGACATCTGTTGGGGCTGTTGTTCGCTGGTTGTTTCTAAGAATACTCAGTTATTGCTGAAATATTAAGTAATCGCACACAAACCCAGTTTAAATTGTAGATGTTCAGCTGACAACCCTATTCACTGTAACTCAGGTGTTCAGCACACCTCGTTAGTAATCGACCAGACCCTGCATAAATTCTTCACTGTGAAAATGTGTGAAAGCAGAAATATTGCAGTAAATATTTAAACCAGTGGCTGACACCTCACAACACGATGGTTTCATGTGTGACATCGGAAACGCTTTGTTCTCTGCTCTCTGGTGGAGGGAGTGGCTCTCTGGAGGCATCTAACTCTGTCAGCTTGAGTGTTTGTCATGGGCAGAGAACTGTTGCTTTTGTATCTAGAGACGTAGTTAATTATTCAGGAGGAGGATTCAGCTACTTAATTCTTTGTTGATGTGACACCACTGCTCATTACTGTAAAAATCAAAATGGGAAGGACTTGATAAGGGTAGATTAGACCTTTGTTATCATAATGGTCAGAATGATGAACACCTGTTTAGCAGCCATTTGTGCAGCATAAAAGATACAGATCAATAAATACAAGCAAATATAAACTCAACTTTCTTTATGATTTCTCACATTCACCCACCCCTGGCACCCCTGTGTAAATCTGTCTGACTCACCCACAATAAAAATATTGATTTAATCATGACACAAATGGGAACTGGTTGTCATCAAGTCTCCCTGAGGGGTTCAACCTGGTTAGATGTCAGATTTGTTTATGTAGTCACTTCAGCGTATGAACAAAGTCCCCGCTGTAGTCGTTCTCGTGTGTGGGTGCTGACAAATTCCTGTGGAAGATCAAGACTTCACTGACTCATTCTCCAGTTTCTCCAGAGGCACGTTTATTTATATAAAACACATCACACATAAAGACAATTAACTGATATTCATACGTCATAAAAAGACGTTTAATAAAGAAACACAGCATAAGATTCTCAGAATATAGAAATATAGAATATATCAAAAAGATACGAGAAACAAAAAGAGATGAGTGTAGCACGCAAGCACTGGGTTGGTAATTGGTGAATTAGAAGTAATCGCAATTATTTTTAACCTGCTTTTAAAGGTGACTAGGTCTTTTATCCTCTAGATGTTTGTTCCAACTTTGTCCTATAAGTAAATGCAGCTTCTTGGTGTTTTGTATGGTTGAGAGAACAGTTAGCAGACTGCTAGCAGATGATCTGCGAGCGTCAGGACTCGAGCAACAAGCTTCTGAAAGAGGTGAAGTTGCCTAAGAGTGTTTTTTGGGAGGACCTGACTGTTTCAGTTATATGTCGTAAAAATACAAGTGTGGATAAATTTAAAAAAAAAAAGAAAAGAAAAAAGTCTTAGTCTCCCCATAATCCTCTGATTCTACCCTCTTGTTCTAAGAGCATAGTAGGCAGAAAAAGAATCTCAATACTCTAGCTCTAGAAATGGTAATGTCGGTCCGTCAGTCTGTCAGTCTGCCTGTCTGCCTGTCTGCCTGTCTATCCACCCCTTTGTTCCAGACTGAAACATTTCAATAACTGTCAGATGGATTGCCATGAAAATTTATTCCCAGGTTCCGAGATGATGAATTCTACTGACTTTGGTAAACCCCTCACTTTTCTCCGTGGACTTTAAATAAAGATGGATGTAGCCTTGGTGACATCACCCACAGATTTCTGAGGAGTGATTTTGACACTTTGACACACTGTTGCCATCTTGGGCAGTGCCTGACTCCACCTAACTCTCGGTTAATACAAAAATGGCTAAAGCCAAGACTTCGGTGCATGCCTGTTTGTGGCGGATACGCTCACCCACCTGGCACTCAAAGTGGCAACGCCCTCAATGATGCAGAACTTTACGCTTGAATAAAATGTGAGTGAGTGAATTATAGAAAAATTCACCCCCCGTACAGTTGTCATGACAGAGAAAATTAGTAATAGTGACCAAAACTGCTTTTGTACCAGGCTGTAAACGCATTTATTTCTGCTGTAAAGTTGGACATTTTAACATGGGAGTCTATGGGGATTGACTCACTGCTGGAATCAGTGACCCTAGTGGCCATTTGAGGAACTGCAGTTTTATCACTTTCGTTGGCTTAATTTTTCAGCCAGAGAGGATGCTGCTTGCTTTTCTCTGGCACCTCTATGAAATTGACATTTTAGATTTGCAAAAACTTTTGTGACCCCTTCAGTTGCGCCTGCTCAATACTTTGGTTTATGACCAAATGAATGTAGAACAAATTAGATTCCCATCAGCCTCAGCTTATTTTGAAACACAAAGATATGTGAGTTATTACCACACAAGTAGGGATGGGAATTGATAAGATTTTATTTATACCAATACCATTATCGATTCTGCATCTTAGATCGATTTTTTTTCCCTTGATGATTCCTGATTTCCTGTGTGATTAAATTAAACAGGCCTGCACAGGTTTTCAGCGTCAGTGCAACTGTTTTATTATCTGTGAATGTGAACATAGTGTAGTAAGAGTAAGAGTAGGAGAAAAGCATGCATGCATCTGTTTCTTCCTCTCCGCCATGACTCCTTGTTTACAGCAGCATAACATATGAGTTTAACATCATTGTTTTGCATTGTTCCACTGTCAGGAAAACATGCTGGCATTGAAGGAATTGATAAACTCAGTCCTGATGGGACAAACAATTTGGACTGATATGATAGATAGCAGATGGAGAAAGGGGCAGTTTTTGCATGGGCTGTACAGTTGCTCTGCTCATGAAAACTGTTATAGAAATTTGAATTACCTCTGTCAGAAATTAGAAGTCACAAAAAACATTACTGGCACTTTGACAGGTGGCTGTTTTACATTATAATTATTGCAATATCTGCAGAGGATGTTTCTGCATTATCGATACAGAATTGATACAGTTTCCTGCAACACTCCAAAAAGCCTCTCTTGTACTGTATGTCGTGCAAAAATAGTTCACCAAGCAACCGTGACACAGAAACATCAGTCACACGTTTCAGTGTCAGTGTTTTTGCCTGACAGGCTGTCTACTCATTGGCCTGCCTGCTTGGTATTCAGGCCGTGAATCAGCTCCTTGGTTGCCGCCGAGCTCTGTGTGTTTGACTGAATCAGGTTAGCAGTAAAAAGCAGTCCATTAGTAAAAGAACTGCTTTTGTCCAGTCCCCTGGGGTATTGTAATGATAAACCAAACACTGTGGCAGCAGCCAGTTAGATAGACATGTTTTTTTTTTTCCAGTTTCATTCTGTGAATTTTTACACCTCAGAATCTATAAAAGTGATAACAGGATATTTTGAAGTAGACTTTTTTAAATCTTGATTGTACGGCATACAGCGTTCACAAAGATAACAAAATAGTGGCTGTTCCAGTATGAATGACAACTATAACACACCATATTGCTACCATGTAGTATGTAGTATATGTACGCTTAGTTAGAGGTGGGCGATTTGGCCAAAACATCATATCACAATCTTTTTAGGTTGAATCCCGATCCACCATCTGAATCATGAGTCTCCCCACAGATTTTATTGAGTTCGTGACCACATGACTAGTCACTTCAACTCAAAGGCCCAACTCACAAATCTTTGCATTCTGGTTCCGCTCTGATTTTAGTCTGAAAAGTTCTGACCAGAAAATGTGATTTGTATCTTTCCACCGCTTTAACACTTCTTTTTGTTGTTTGTCTACTCGCTGCTACTCTTTGCCTTGCCTTGTGTTTGCCTGCCTGGCAGGTCTCTTGTCCAGCAGACAGACTGCAACTCCACCATCTTGGACTGCAGCTGGTTACAGTGGTTCTTGTTGTGCTCCGGTGGAGAACTGATACATGTGCCTCTATGCCAAGCTTGCAGAGGCTCCAGAGCAGAACAAGGACCGGCGTCTCCAGCTGCAGTTAGCGGGCTCGCTGTTAAACATTTAACTTTGGGCTCGTAAGCAGTCACTGAACTTTTAAAATGAATATCTAAATATAGCACCTTTTTAATGACACAATCTGTTCGATTTATCTGAAAAGTAGATGCTATGCCAAAGTAAGATTGTCAATGATGTAAGATCGTCAGATCGCCCACCCCTTCCTGCCAGTTTATTAGTCACACATAGCTAAAAAATAATGTTGAGCAATAAATCCAACTTCATGAAGATTAGAATATTCAGTTGTTGTTGAACCTGTTTTAAAGAGGTGTTAGTTCAACAATAAGTTTATTTTGAGGCTATACATATTTGTCTGCCCTTATTGATATAAGTAAAGAGGACAAAATGTTGAAGAAATGTCTGAGTGTAACACAACAGAATTCAACAGCACACATTCACACTACAGCCTTCATCATGACCACAAGGACTGTTGTATGAACTGCATCAGCTGTGTTTAGGTGTACTTAACTGTCAACTGAGTGACTGACATGTATTTGCTGACTGTCAGCTTGTAAGCCACTCATTAACTGCTCATTAACTGATCGATCCGTCTGTCAGTAAAATGTCAGAAATTTGTCAAAAATGACCCTCTGTTATTTTCAGTTTGACATATTCATGTTGCTTGTTTTATCTGCCAAACTTAAGCACAAGGTGTTTAGTTTACAATGATGTGAAACAGAGAAAGTACCCGGAGAGGTTCACATCGGCAAAGATTTGTCTGATCTTTTCAGCTATAGTACAATTCCTGCTCCTCTATTCATCCAGCATGTTATCTATAGATGGCACTGACACACAGTGATGCAAAATCTATTTCACTCACTCACCTCAGATAATGGGTGTGTTGCACATGACTTAAGTAAAGTTGGTTGTAAAGCACTTCTGAGTCATCAGTTTTGTAATGAGGATCTGTATGGTACCTTTTTTTTGAAAGGCTGCAGTCACCATCTCCACGCAGCTATTCTGGTATTGACTCTAGGACATGATGTGTTTGCTTTACTGATTGCTGCACATGCAAGGTATAATGATAAATGCAGGTTGCTTCTGCTGATGTATTTTGTGACCAAATGTGTATTAGCATTTCATTGCACACAATGGCTCATACTGGTGCATATAGAATTCATCCATATGAAGTAGGAATGAGTAGGGAAACAGTTTGAAAGAAATTGTGTGTAAATGAATTAGTTGGTTCGTGGTCCATTTGATGACACCGTAAAAGTTTTATTTCCACCCCCAGTCTGAGACAAAACTCCTATTTCCCTGATTGAGGTGCTGAAGATTTGCTCTGTTTGTCTTCATAAAACTATCTGTCACGGCCACTTCTTCACTCACAAGAGGTGGTGAATTGGAAACGTAGTAGAGAAATAAAAACTTCCTAACAGCTTGAGTGAGTAATTTATGCAAGAAACCTGGAGTTAGAACAACAGAATTCTGGCACTTCTTGCTGCTGTGATATATTTTGGTACAAATCATCACAGACTGGCTGGATCGGTAAACATGAATATGCAGTTGATTGATTTCTGGTTCAAAACTTTTCACATAGTTACTTTACTTCTCGTTGTTAGTCCTCCAACATTTAAATTAGCCTACACCTTACACCGTCTCTATTTCATCAAAGGACAATCAGATGTAGAGTTTAGCTTTATTATTAAATAATAGCATATATATGGTATGCATATATATATACTGCAAATAAAAAAAAATAAAAAAACTGATTGTTGATTATAAATTGTGATTGGCCTGTGACCCCAGTCCAGGCAGCACGCTCCACGCACCCTGAATGACAGGCACACAGAAAGGCCTGGTAAAGAGACAGACAGAGACAAAACTTTATGGATTTTTGAAGGTGCACTGGCAAACTGATGCTGTGGGGTTTATCTTGGTGCTCCTGATGACCAGTCCAACTGTGACAGATGGGTCCGTTGTCAATGTGTTTGAGAGAGAGACGGAGGGGGGAGGAAGAGCTGAGTGAATCAATGCGCTGTGCACAGCTCTACAATGAAATAAGATTTTACTCAATTGAAATAGGAAACAAAAAAGAATAGAAAATCAGGGCATGGGGTGGCGGGCTGCCACAAATAAATCAATGTATGGGTCTGTCTCATCTTTGACTGATGTGCATGAACCATTTATTCCACCCTGAGTAATGTCTGCAGGTACTTGTTCAGGCTTAAGGCTGAATACAGCCACAGCAACCTTTACTAATAAGATAGAGCAGCTTTATGTGGTCGGAAACTCAGTGAAGCACTTGCTGCTGATGGTTAAGCTCTTTGCTTTGTGCACAAGGTCCTAACTGAAGGTGACTGAGATGAACTTATCAACATTTGCCTTTAGTCTGATCTTCTCTCAGAGAATGATGTTCAGAGCAACTTTAGTTAGAAAGACAACCTGAAACAATGAAATCAAGGGGGAGAAAAATAGAATTTTGAAAAGTGAGGAAGATATGCCTTTGGCTCCATTAAAGAAAAGAATACATTGTCGTTATAAATTGTATGTTACAGATATGCATTTGTCCCAGTTTTTGGCAATTTAAATAGAAAGTACAGATGTCTTTTTATGTGTTCTCTGTCTTTTAGTGACTGTTGGAGACATTTAAAGCGATGAACCAAGACTTTCTCCACTAAGCAGTTCTGCCTTTTCAATTTGCCTGCGATTAAAAGTCAAATATTGACCTTCACTGGATGACCATGTGACATTTCCAAACAATGGGGAGGCGATGACAGAAAAGATGAGCGAGTGGAGAATTCCCCCGATTTTTTCCTCAAAGCTAAAGGCTTTGCTGAGCCTGAATGCTTCCAGAAACACTCTTGGCCTTTGTTCAGGTGTAATTCTCCCTGCCTGATTTTGAATGGCTCATTACCACAGCCGCCACCCAAAAACAGGCTCATTATAGCGCACGCTGAATGGTCTTTTAAAAAATGACACCACTTAACAAATGCTATGTGCAATTTAATCAACAGAGAAAGTATTTGTCCTCGAAACCTTACTGTATTTATCCTGTCTTGAGTTGTAAACACATGATTACTTATTTTGCGCTTTTGGTGTTATTGTAATATTTCTGCTCTGTTCTTTTATTGTCTTTATCTAAGTCTTACAGTTTTATTATTCTACTGATGATAACCCCTATATATCTGTCTGTCTGACCTCCTCAGTGACATGTTTTCACACTTAAGCGGAAATAGTAAAGCTCAACCTTGAATTTCCATTCGTGTCACCACTGCCAGTGATGGACTGACAGTGAGCTCTTCTTCTGTTCCTGGCAGTAACTGTCGGGCCATTCACTGACAGTGCCCTTTGAAGGCTAACTGAAAGGGGTCACTTTTGGGTGGGGAGGTTGAGCTGCATCGTTCCTCACTCGGAGAGAAGCAGCGAGGGACCGGTCATTACCATTTCAGAGAGAGTCAAAGTGAATCCAGTTCATAAAGCAGAGTAAAGGAGATACATACGATATAATACCTTTTTATAGTATTAGTTCAGACGCAAAGTTAACGGATTGCAAATTATATCATTTTCAGATGCTCTTATCTACAGCACATCAAAAAGGGCATGGTTTTCAGATCCCACTGCAGAGTCAATAAGCATTGTGAGAGCAAATTAATCTTCATCTTTTGTTTGATTGTCTCCATTGGTGTAAAGAGATAATATTCAGTGTCATGATTTTAATGTCTGCTTCCTATAAAGGGCAATTTTTCATGTTCCAGCTTCAGAAAGTATTCAGACACCCTCACTTTTTGCATAATTTATTGTGTTGTAGGTTTAATGTCTATATTAACCCATCCATCCCCTTAATGTCAATGTGAAAACATGTTTTTAGAAATTGAAATGTCTCATTTACAGAACTTGTGGTCAGGTGCATCCTGTTTGAATGAATGTTTGTATTTATCTACCACCTTTCATGCAAATAATGCAGCTCAAAGTGCTTTACAATGGGGAAATTAAATTGATTGGACATAGTTTAGTGAGGCACATAAGGTCCCACAATTCACACTGAATGTCAAGACAAGAACCAAACCATAAAGTCCAAGAGCTCTCTGCAGACCTCTTCGATAAAACTGTGGTGAGGCATATATCAGGGCAAGAGTATAAAATCATTTCTAAAGTTGTGAGTGTTCCCAGGAGAACAGTGGTCTCAATAACTGTGAAGTGGAAGAAGTTTGAAAATGCACAGAATGTTCCCAGAGTTGGCTGTCTGACCAAACTGAGTAAGTAACAAAGGATTGCAACTAACAGAGCTTCAGAGGTCCTCTGCACAGATGGGAGATCTTGCCTGAAGGATGACCATCTCAGGAGCTCTCCATCAGTCAGGCCTTTATGGTAGACTGGCAGCTAGACAGAAGCCACTTTGAATAAAAGGGATGACAACCAACTTGGAGTTTGCCAGACAGCATTTAAAGGAAGAAGAGACAAAAACTGAATCCTTTGCAGAGCTCCAAACACTGTCTGGCGAACACCCAACACTGCTCATCACCTGACTAACACCATCCATAAGGTGAAGCATGGTGGTAGCAGCATCATGGTATGGGAGACCTGAGACTCAGACGATGGTTCACCTTTTCAGCATGACAATGACCTGAAGCACACAGCCAGGAAAATGATGGAGTGGTTTCAGGACAAGTCTCTGTCTGTCCTTGAGTGGCCCAGCCAAAGCCCAGGTTTAAACCCCATAAAACATCTGTGGAGAGGCCTGAAGAAGGCAGCTCACAGACACTTCCCAGCCAATGTGACAGAGCTTGAGAGGATCTGTCAGGAATAATGGGATAAACTGACCAGATCCAGGTGTGCAAAGCTTGTACAAACTTCCCCAAAAAGACTTGAAACTGTAACTGCTGCCAAAGGAGCTTCCTCAAAGGACTGGATTAAGGGTCTGAATACTGAGAGATTTTAGTTTTTGATGTTAAATTAATTTGAAAAAATTTCCCAAAACATGTTTTCACTTTGTCATTACATGCTATTGAGTGTAGATTGATGGGAAAATGTAGTTTTATCTCTTTACAATTAAATCTTACACCAAAAAGTATGTGCTTAAAGTGAAGGGCCTGAATAGTTTCTGAAACCACTATAGAATAATACAACAGAATAAAATCCACTCCAGTCTAATTTAAGTAATTTTATTAGAATTACAGTAGCAAGAAATAGAGTTTTCAATTACCCTAGCAGAATGACTAGAATAATTATGCAAGTAAAATACATTTTAGAAATAGGTGTCTCGATACAGTGAGTGTTTGAAGGGATTTTTTTTCCTTCCAAGATAAGATCACATTATAAGTAATAGAGGGGAGGAATGAGCCGATGGAAATGATTTCAGCGCTTGAATAGATTAGATTCAACGTCGATGGAGGGAGCAGAAAATGAACCTGCTGCCCTGTCTGCAGCAGAACTGCAGGCTTACAGACACACAGCTGCCCCAAATAAGCAAATGCTGTCTGATAGGGATGTGTGACCCGGGCAATACTACAGATTATTATTTATTATTATAAACTCTGCACATCCCCAGTTCCATCAAATTCATTAATTTTTTGATTAGTCATTAAAATCATTTGTTCCTCAATGAAAGCTTCATTTAAACAGTTGAAATAGGCCGTTTGTGGCCACCATGTGTCTAGGATTTGAAAATTTCTTTGGACACCTCACTGTTGTACAAATAAGACACACAGCAGTACATGCTGCTATCACCCAAACCGTGTCAGTTGGGTTTTGACTGATAGAACATCAAAACTGTATTTTACTGAAGTCAGTTTTGTACCTGTTCACTAAATCTCAACTTAGAAAGAGCACATACTCCGGCTCACCTGGTAGAGCTCATACCATTTAGGCTCGGTCCTTAATGCAGCAGCCGGGTTCCAATCTAACCTGGGCCTTCATCCCCTCCCTCTCTCTCCCCCAACTTTCCTGTCTCTCTCTCACTCTCCCTATCACAATAAAGGCAAAAATGTCCCAAAAAGTAACTTAAAGAAATGGCAAAAACGCCCAAATCCCATTGAGACTTGCTATTGTTGGTTGACAAGGCAGAGATACCAAAGCTGACAGCTGAGATTACCCAATCATTAACTAATTATTAGCATCCCTAGTTTTGTTCATACATCTGACACATATTTATACAAAAAGTGACAGAATTGATGCCACTTTCGTGCCTCTGCGCCATTGACAGCCAGGGCCAGAGGTATTATGTTTTCGAGTTGTCTGTATGTACGTACCATTCTCACAAACGCGATATCTTAGTAAAGTCTTAAGGGAATTTCTTTAAATTTTGCACATGCATTGACTTGGACTCAAGGATGAACTGATTAGATTATGGTGGTCAAAGGTCAAAGGCGCAGTGGCCTCACAAAATATGGTTATGGCCTAGTGAACGCGGCATCTCGGGAACTACAACCACGAGGGGGTAATTCTAGTTTTTTCTTTGTTAAAAAGAGGTGGTGTAGTGATTAGAGAGCTACTTCTTCACCAACAGCAGTAGTTTTGTCCACCGACAGCTTCTCTACAAGTTCTCACACAAGGATCAATGTGGCGTTATGTTTCCACTTTCCTATTTCTGAAACACAGTATTATAGCTGCAGGAACTGAGCGAGCTGTCGAGGGGTTTGGGGTTTAGGAACTGATCAGAATCTCGTGGTGCCGTTAGCGACCTTTCGCTCCAAACCCAGACCAATCAGTCAAGCTCTGAGTGACAGCTGGGTTTCAGAAGAAAAAAGAAAAAACGCCTTGACGCACAGAAGTTCAAACGCAAATACAGTCACTCAAGTTTCTGTGTGTGATGAAAATTCTTCAGTAAAAAGCATTTTTTTGCCAGGATACAGTGAACTCTCCAGTCTGTCTGTGTGGCTGTAAAAACTCCTGAACCTGAGCCACTTTGTAGAGCAGGAATGCTTAAGTGCTTTGATTATTATAAGAGGAGAGTCCTGCCATTTCTCTCCTTTGTGTATTAGATTCTGAGTGCATAAAGGGATGTGTGTTATTTTTGGTGTGAAGTATTGTGCTGTGTGCTGGAGCGGAGAAATATGATGCACATTAGTCTGCTATTGTGCCAGCAGCTGATCTCATTATGACGGTCCACACCTAATAAGCTACACCCATTCAAACCTTCACACATACATTCCTACATTTGCAGTGTCGGTGATGCAATTATCCTTTGTATCTGTTAACGTGTCCCACAGGTTGATAGGCTGCTGTTCATATTCTATTCCCCTTGTTGTATCTCATCACTGTTTACTGCTGCGACGCCCCAATTTTCTCAACAGAACAGAATCATTACAGTCTCATTCTGTCTTTGTGGACCACGCATGCCTCGCATACCAATAGAGATGTTCACTGTGTGTGTGAGTGAGGAGCTTGTTGTCAGTTTTGCCAATCAAATATGATATAGCAACAGAGAAACGTTATCAATAGAAGCAATAAAACTTGAAAAAAGTGCTAACAGCTAAGCTACATTTCCTTTTCATCTCGAGCTGAACAGATGGTTTTTATATTAAGAGTGCTGTGTTAAAGGCCTGTGATTTTAATCATAACTGCTATTGTCAACAGTGTTAACAAGCATATAACAAATATTGTCCTGAAATGTTAAATTTTAAATCAGCGGTGTGCAAAGTAGGGTCTGGGGACCCTCAGGGGTCCTTGAGGGGGTTCCTGGGGAGTAGTTCACTTTCATAACACAATGAAAGAATGAATGGTTTCAAACACTTTCTGTAATGAAATATCTAAAAGCAGAACTCTTCTCAGCTGGGGGTCTGAGGTCTGAGAACCTCTGCTGAAAACGATCGTCACTGCCACTAGATGTCACACTAGACCACCAACATCTCAGACCTAAACAAACGCTCCGTCGGCCGCGCCTCCGGCCTTCGTTCTGACAGTCAGTAAAAACCTTAAAAACTTCTCGGATGTTTCCTTCTTCGTCGGAGGAACTTTTTAGCCGAAAACATGGATTCTTCAGTGGAGGAAATTCTTGAAGGTCGCTATCGCCTTGTGTGTCCCTGCGTCTTTATAAACATTGGGGAGAGCCAACGGCGTAATAGGAGGGACTCACATGCGCTAACATGAACACCTACATGCACACGCTGCCAGACCGGCTACCAAAACAAAGAACAGAGAAACTCGGATTACAACGCACACAGAGGGGGGTGTGACTTTGTTCAGGACGCCAGTACTCCGCTATGTGTGTGCTATGCACGCTGTGTGCTGCTGTATTATTGTTTAAAATCTCGTTTACAGAACCTTTAAACCCGCTCTTGAAAAATAGCAAAGTTTATTTTGAAGCACAGTTTCAATATTCTTTTCATGTAGCAACTATGCGATTACACTTACCTAACACCCTCAACATTTCAGCTCTACCTTACTCTGCTCCTTAACATGACAAATGTCGCTAACAGACAAGTTGTCTCGTTTCCTCTTAATATTCTTCTGTTGTTTGATTTGACGACGCTGTGATGAGCCTCAGGGTGTGACTCCTGTTGTTCAGCACCAAAGCGTGCCACGCTAATCAGATACAGGGAGACAAATCAAATCCAGCAAATCCAAATCTTTTGAAGAAACATGTCTTTGCATTTCTCTCTGCACTCTGGATCGGATCCAGCATATGAAGGATTTCTCCTAATTGTGGTGTCGTACTTTTAGCTGGTGAGATGGAGAGATGCGAGGCCTCAAGACACGATGAAAGGAAAGAGCTCAGAGGAGGTGTATTAATAGTAGGGCTGCGTCTTGTGTGTTGTGTGTGTGTGTGTGTGAGACTGAAGATTGAAGAATCTGGATCAAAAGGTCCCCTGGGATATTGACACATACACACACACACACATATGCACGCGCACACACAACACACATGGATACACACAAAAGTTATTGCGTCATTCGAGCCAGCAAAGCTTCTCCCAAGACAGTCGAGCACGTTCTTGAATTATATGAGGCAGATAATAGTCCATCCACTAGTGGAGTTCATCCAGCTTTTCTCAGTGACAACACATGTAGCCCTCCATCCTCAAACACACATACATGAGGATACATATCTCCTGTTTCCATAGCCCCTCTCCGGACTCATAAATATACTTTTTTTCCAATGATTTTTTTCTTTGCTATCTGTTCATTTTTCATCTAGAGACATGCAGCTCATGCTGGCCAGCTCAATGATTGATCAAATCCTCCTGAGAAAACTAATATGGAGTCCCACCAGGTGGTGACTGAGCACAGGCAAGGTGGAGGAAAGGAAGGAGCTAGAGAGTCTGTGTGAGATTGTGTCTCATTTTAGAAAAGGAGAGAGTGTGTGCACGGGAGAAAAAAAAAAAGGCCTAAATGAAAATTGCTCTTGGCAACTTTTTACAATAGTAGTGGGAGTAATTGCTTAAATTTTGCAGAACCTAAGCAGAATTTCTGCTTTTTTAGCTGCTGGTGAGGGGATAGGTATAGGAGAGGTTTACTGAGTCTGTGTCTTAATGGATGATGTGCTCACTAGAGTTTTGTGTTGGAAATATTTTACAGTTTTTTTGTGATTTCTGAGGGAGAGACGGCCAAATAAATAATGTCAGGTCCTGGAGGCTTTTACTGCCAAAAACAGAGACTGGGCTGCAGAGTCAGATTTTAAAGCCAGAAATCTTAAGTTATCACTAAATCAATGGTATTGATCAACAATTAGGTCTGTTATGTTTGTGCTGGCGGGCAGTAGTTTGCCCTCAGAGAGAGATGGAGAGAAGGAAAGAGTGCAGGGGAGTCTATTTTTTTTAAAAGTATTTTTCAGAAATAAAGGCCCAGATGTGACCTTGACAGTGGACATAAGGAGGTGTGTGTGTGTGTGTGTGTGCGTGTGTGTGTGTGCATTTTAAAGGTGAGTGGCGGTGGAGGGATTTAGGCTGTAAAAGCGTGATAAGCTGAACCACAGGCCCAATCACACTCCTGCCATCTCACCCACTGACATAATGATTCAATACCGCTGTCAACTGTCTGCAAGACGACATCTGCTGAATGTGTGTGACGCATGTGCATGTATGTGTTTGTGTGTCCTTGTGCATTTATCTGTCATCTCTTTGCATGTGTGTGGATGGATGAAAGTGAACATTAATAGTCAGGCCGTGCAGAAGATTGTTTGTGTGTGGGTGGATTGGCGAGCAGGTGGAGTCAGTCCACCTGCCTCTTCAGACAGGGAGAGCAAAGGCAGAGACAGAGGAGGGTGGAGAAAGGGAAGGTAGCAGGGTCCCCTGTGTTTCCTAACCCTGATTAGATTGTGCTGGAATTAAATTTCACAACAAAAACAAACAGCGGGAGACGGGCAGGCCCAACACCCCCTCCTCTCCTCTCTACCTTCTTTTCATCCCTCCCCTCCTCTCCCCTCCCCTCCCCTCTCCTTGCTTTTGCTTCTCAGCCACCTTCCTCTTTTTTTCCCTACCTGTTTTTCTCTTTTTGTGTTCTCACCACAGCAAAGGGGTATAATGTAACCAGCCAATTACACCTCTGATGATGATGATGTCCCTTCAGGCGATGCTCATAAATTCAAGTCTGTATGATGTCAGAGGTCATCAGGCATGGATGTTCGACTCCTCCCACACAGTATCTGGCAAACTGTGTCAGATGTAGAGCAGTTACCAGTTTAACCCTGTTAATACTTATACTAATGCTACTAACCAAAACATCTGGAGACCTTTGATCCAAAATTAAATGTGCATAACTATAATATGAAGAAAACCAGCTACCAGAGAACTGATTTATCTTATTTAAAAAAAACAATTTCTGCAGTAACCCACAATTATTTTCATTACCAATGAATCTGCTTTTTATTTTCTTGATTAATTGATGAAAGCTCCATATTTTAAACTTTTCCTGTGTTTTATTTGAAGTGTTGATCCATAAGAAGATATATGTTTTGGTTTTAAGAAACAAAAAACATATCAAAGTAGTTTTACATCTCTTCTCTCGGGATTCTCTCTGGAGCTCTAGTAACAACAGATCAATGAGCCAATCAGAAGAGAGGAGGGTCTGAGCTTCTCTTCTGATTGGCTCACTGTTTTCTGAGTGAGCTAATAAAAATATAGCAGATTTCAGGTAAATCCTGCAAGGTTGGATGGTGGGTCCAGGTGGGCGGGGCTTGGGGCATGGCTGAGAGCGGTGACTGCTTTGTTGTGACATCACAAAGTTACAGAAGTCCTGACGGCTGGTTTTAAGGCTCAGTTTCTGAATACAGGCTGTGTGCATTTCTCTGTGGACTGAAGTTTTGATACTTTCACAGTATTAATATAGAACCTAGCCCTGCTTTATGATCAAAGAACACATGGACATCTACCTTTATACAACATGGGACCTTTAATGGTGATAAGATGACACTCTTAAGCTGCTTTTTTTTTTTTTTTTGTTCATGACAAAAGCAACTGTTTGTCAGTTTTACTTTTAAAAATATCAATTATCAAAATAGTTCCCGATAATCTTTTCTGCTATTGAAGCGATGTCTCCTTGCGACTCACCTCTATCACCCATACGTCAATAAGCCATGAATAGTTCAATGAGTGACCTTTAGATTGTTACATGTGAATATTTTTCAGAAGCCAAAGAGAAAAAACTGCTCACAGATACGTTAAAGTCAAAGAAAAGTCAGAAAAACTTTTGTTCCCGTTGATCACCTCGTGGCCTCCATGTTGGAAGCCACTGTAAGTGACTTTTTGTGTTCCTTGCTCGCCATATTGAGAAATCAATTGGTATGATTGTTAATGTTACTTCTGTTGGACTCTCTGTGAAATATCTTGAGGGAAGATCCATCAGTGTGTTTTTATTGGATAAAATGAGTTGAATTCTGCCTGAGCTGGACACTTATGAAAGCTTCATGATGCTTTTTGATAATGACTAAAGGTTGTCTAGCAGGTGATGAATGCCATGACCAAACCTTCCCATGCTGTGTGGGTGTTTTTTCCACAGCTGATTGGAAACAGTCTCTTGCAGATGTGACTGCCAGAGGCTTGTGAAATGAGCCCCTGCTCTCATTAGGCTGAGTGATTCTAACTTCACACGGGACAGTGATGCAAGATGATAGTAAGAGTGTCAACGCAGGGTGTAAGATCTCCTACATGAGTGAGCAGACATGCTCCAAAGGGAAAAGCTCAACCGGTAAACATTCACTTTTCCACTTATTATCTGGGAAGACTTCCTGTCACGCTTCTGCGCTAATTAACAACTTTTATCATCAAATTATCAGGGTTGGGAAACTAATCCAGTGGCTACATGGTTTTAGCTTTTCAAACCACTGCATCCCTGTGCGAGCCCTCTTTTTTATCAGATTACACGTCTGGGCTTTGACCTGCTCTGAGTGAAGCTGTCATTTTGCCAGCACCGCGGCCGTGTCACTCTCCGTTCCCCAGGTGCGGCAGAGTCGTCCTTGCAACAGGGTCACGGCGGTGCTTTGCTTAGTAGGGCACTGGAGTAGTCCAGCTCTCCGGGGAGACAGCACAGCTCTGTTTAGCTGCACAGAGGTGACCTCTCACCTGCAGGCCTCATGTGCTGATTGGGAGGTTTAAGTCAGGCTGTGAATAACCTGCTGTGGATGAAAACAGACCGACTGTGTCTGCTTTCAGCTCGCGTTTCTGTTTATCTGTCTGGCTTCTCTTCCCATCAGAGCTTCCTGTACTGCAGCTTCTCTGTCTCTTTAATTTGTTTTTTTTTTAGCTTTTTCCAGACGGGCTGCGTTTACATGCAATCAATAATGTGACTTATTAAATATTCTGTGCAACTTTTAGGCCTGAACAGTGTCAATATCATGATATTATTAGTAGCAAGATAGTATCTCTGTGGTATCAGTGTATGTCAGGACATGGCAAAGGTTTGCAAAATCACTTATAATGGTTATTTTCTGCAAGTGCAAAAAAGGCCAAAATTTAATTTGGCAATGCCTGGTTAATGATTATAACATAAAATACATGATATATAAATTAAACTGAAATTACAGTCCGTTTCTCAGTTTGCCATTTTTCTTTGTGATAGTGAGAGAAATATATGTTGGGTGGAGAAAACAAGCAAACTGAAGACATGAGGCTTTGAGAAATTCTGGCGGCCATTTTTCACCAGTTTCCTACATTTTATACACAAAACGTTAAATTTATTAATTTATTTCAGATGAATCACATGGAAGTAGTTGTTGCAGTTGTTGCAGCCTTAGTTATGAAGATATCAGATGAAACTCTTGACCAATACAAAACAAAACATGCTTGGTTGTTACAGACCCCGACAAAAATCACATCATCATTTTCATATTTTTTTTCAGTGAAAGTGAAAAAATGACCAATGTCACTAAAATCGTCACTTATATCCCAATCACGAATAACTGCCAGAATAATCGCAATATGATCTTTTTTTGCACATCGCTCAGCCCTTTTGATTAGTTTATCAGTTTATACTTGTACTCATTGTAAGATTGTGAAAACAGTATGGTTCTGTTATTGGGGCAGAAAGTTTCACATGATTAGCCCCAACCTTAGCGCCTGGGGTTATTAAGTTTTATCATCTGATCTGCATCTTCCTGATTGAACGAGTCTGTGTGACAGCGACTGTTAAATGCAGTTAAACATTGGCAGGTTTAAATGTTGATTCTGGCCTCAGTTTGCAAAACCAGAGTACTCAACATATTTTACTGTGATTATGTAACCACACCTGACTACAGTCATAATTGCCCTGGCAAAGGTAAGAGCATGTAAGGTGTTAACATTCAGCTCCTAATCTCTACTGTAATCGCATTGTTTGTGGTTACTGTGTAATTACTTCACTCTCAATCACTGCCCCCCCCTTTCCCCCCCTCTCTCTCTCTCTCTCTCTCTCTCTCTCTCTCTCTCTCTCTCTCTCTCTCTCTCTCTCTCTCAAGTCAACTTTTATTTACTCTACACAGCCCAAAATCACAAAATTGCCTCAAGGGGCTCAACAATCTGTCATCAGCATACGACACCCTCTGTCCTTCGACCCCTGGAGTCGGACCAGGAAAAACTCCCCAAAAAACCCTTTAACGGGGGGAGGAAGAGCAACTGAGGAGAGATCCTCCTCGTGGACGCACAGACATGCGGTAGATGTCGTGCGTACAGAAGAGAGGACAGCATTGTCTCTGTCTCCCTTCCTCCTCTCAGCGGTGTGTATCCTGCCAGATTAGCATGAGGCGGGAAAAGGAATGCAGCTCCGCTCTGTTTACCTCTTCCTCGTTCTCTCTCACTCTTTCCTCTGATACTCTCACTCTCTCACTGCCACCTCCCGTGTCTCTCTCTCTCTCCCACTCTCTCCCACTCTCTCTCTCTCTCTCTCTCTCTCTCTCTCTCTCTCTCTCTCTCTCTCTCTCTCTCTCTCTCTCTCTCTCTCTCTCTGTGAGTATGCTCAGTCATTCAGCTCCGTGCACCGCTGTTGTTTCGTGAGGCTGGAGAGCCGGTGGGGAGCCTGTGGTTGGGGAAATAAGCGCTTGTGCCGGCACTGGCTACCTCAGAGACAAACTAGACACAGAGGAGGGACGCCGGGACTGTGGATTTTCACCTGCTTGTGTCAAGAAGAGATGGATTTGTGGTGCCTGTGAACTTTGGAGAGAATATACTGCACGTGTAATAGACATAAACAGCTCCTATTTGGCATCAGGGGTTGCTGGAGGAGAGGAAGTCTCTGAAATCTGCTGCAAATCCTGAACACGGTCTGATGTAGATCTGCGCCCGAGAAGTCGGAACAACCCCTGGAAGTGTGAGTGAAATCACTGAGATGTAAGGTGGAGATACGCATGATTTAACAGGCAAAAGATAGAGCTCAGCAAGGTTAACCTCAAAGACATCTGTTCTACCTGATCACACCTGAGACGTGAGGGGGAAATGACTGGCTCGAGGCGGGATTAAAGGAGCAACCTGTGATGTCAGACTTCACCTGGGGCAGTTGTCTGAGACTCTGCTGAATAGCTGTGGTGGTGTTGAGGGGGAGGGAGGGAGGGAGGGAGGGAGGTGGGGGAGGCAGCGGGAACAGGCTTCATTTTCCAGGTGTGTAAACCACATCAGACTTGACTCACCTGACATCATCTCCTCTCTCTTGTTTGGGCTCAGCCCCCCTCGTCTCATTCTTTCAGTAATCCCTGCTCTCAAACCCACCGCCGCCTCTCGTTTTCTCGCCATGGAGCCGCTGGAGAGAGGAGACGCTGATTAATGTTACTCCCAGCAGCCTGAGTCTGATTCCACGGCACTAGAAATAGAAAGCAGAGAAGAAACAGCCTGTGAACACTTGTGAACTGTCATCACGTGAAACAAGAGAAGCACCATGTGGAATCAGTCCGGATACTGCAATCACATACCTCACGCCGGATATCCCTTCTACCATGCACCCTGCAGGTAATCTATCAATACGCGTACCCAAACTCTGCCTCTACTTTGCTGCAACTTGTTAAAGTCGCTTACCTCTTGTTTTGAAGTCAGTTTGCTCAAGTTTTCATTATTTTTGCAATATATGGTGATTAAATTGATTCTGATCACTTTAATCTTTGGTGTCCATCAAGGATCCACACGTGGTATGCTATTTTTTTAAAAACTTTTTGCATTTTGGAAAATTGTTATTGCCATTAGGAACAGCTGTTGATCCAGTGAGTCTGGTTTGTTGTAGATCAAGGCAGGAAGTTTTAGTATTTTCAAAGCTGAGGTTGGGACCAAACTGGTTTGTCTGGAATATTGTTTTTAACAGAACCAGGAAACTGGTTTTACCTGTGCAGAATAATAGTTGGTGCATAGGCAGGTTTGTTGGTGAATGTGACAAAAGAGGAAGACTGTGGTGCATTTTTTCAACACTGATCTGATGTTAACCTAAAAACACTCCCACAGGAAAAGTGTCAAATGAACAAATGACTAGAACCTGTTTTTGTCTTGTCTTAAAAACACTAGATGCCAACAGAGATTACATAAGATTTTACTGGACCTCTTCCATTATGTCCCCCCCACCCCACCCCCCACCCCCTTGCAGCATTAATGACATCATTACATTTATCACACGGTTTCAGATGTGACCCACTCTCAAATGAACACCATCAATCCTCATTCCCTGGGGGGAGAGCAGACCCCTGCCTACGCCTCTTTTTCTGTCGGATACTGTAATAGTCTCCAACCTCTAAAGGCTGCTGGAGCTCAACCACCAGAATACTGATTCACCATTGTTAGTTATTTATAAAACCCCTGTGTGTTTCAGTATAATGAGGAGAAATTTTAAACATGAATAACATGATAAATGACAAACATGTAACATGAAAGCTGCTTTTGTGCTATTGTGTATGTGAGTTCACGTGCATTATAAAAGCTTGGTACTTGTATATTTTTGTCTTTCCATGTTGTTCATATAGTTCATGTGAATTTGCTAGTCAGCCACAGGAGCGGTAGGGGTGGTCTGCACCAGGGGGGGGCATAGGGATTTAGTTGATGAGTGAGTCACACTTCAGACCACTGGGCAGGTCAATGACCTGTCAGATCAGCCAGCTCACGGCAGAGAGAGAGAGAGAGAGTGGTAGAGAGTACAGAGGAATCCAGGAAAGAGCCCTGAGCTCCAAAACAAACTAACCATCGCTATTCCACTCCCACTCCAGTCTCTTATGGTGAAGCACTCTGACTCACACTATGAATGTTCCACCTGTAGCCTAATCACCTCCTGGATTCAAGTCATTTTTTTCATTTTGCTGCATAAATGCGACATCTGACATGCTTAAGATGCAGTAGAGATAAACTGGATGGCTGCAGGGGATTCTCTTCTTCTTTCACTGCTTATTCTTGTTAACAAACGAGTGTCCTCCTCGTTGCTTCATTGTCATTTGTTGTGTGTTTCCCATCGTCTCATCTTGATTTTTAATCCTCTTTTTGGATTTACTGTCCTCTGAGGGGATTTTCTGTTCACCTGCACATGCTTCCATATTGGAAAACTGACTGCTGTGTAAAATATCAAGGTTAACAGCGAGGAAAGAAAAGAGGAAAAATCTTTTTTTTATATATACTCTTTATTTTATTTCTTAAGTAGCACTCCCTTACAGTAGTTATTTCACAGAAACGAACAAAAGGAAGTAACCACTTTGTGATAGCTACTGTATATGTCCTTCCCACCCACCTCCCAGGAAAAAAATCTTCCTAGTTTCAGTTAGGGTTAAAGGTCCTGCATAGTCTAAAGGCAGATGTCCATGTGTTGTTTGATTATAAAGCAGGTCTAGGTTCTATATTAATACTGTGAAAGTATCAAAGCCTCAGTCCACAGAGAAATGCACAGGATTTGGTTTCTCTGAATATTTACCTGAAATCTGACATATTTTTATTAGATCATTCGGAGTGAGCCAATCAAAAGAGAGTCTCCTCTCTTCTGATTGGCTCACCGACCTGTTGTTACTAGAGCTCCAGAGAGAAGCCAGAGAGAGGAGATGTAAAACTACACTGAGATGGTTTTTGGTTCTTAAAACCACAAAAATATCTTCTTATGGATCAACACTTCAAATAAAACACAGGAGAAGAGGAAAATATGGAGCTTTTAAGGGAAGTTTTTTTAGGATATGAGGAAGAGGACTGCAACTAAATAGATCCTTGTTTATCTTGGGGAAAGAAGTGATAAGGCTTCAATATTGCATTTGCCACTCCAATAAAATGATAAAGTTTTATTTATGAGCACCTCTCTTAACTGTCAAACCGCCCCTCATGTCAATTCAAAATGCGTTTTTTATAAATAATGAATGTTAAAAATGAAAATAACACATTGCACGGGAGAGAGAGAAGCACTGGCAGGATAATGAAGCTCGCTCTGTGAACTCAGTAAAAGTTCAGCAATCCCTCGCTCATGCCGCTCTAGTTAATGATTCCCTCACCTGTCAACAGGCGCGCCATTGACACCGCCTGTTGGACTCCACCTCCGTTCTCCTGCTTAATCCACAGTGTTTACATTCAGATGACAGGCCGTTCATTCGCTGTTTGAGGAAGTCCTTAGCCGGACTCCGTTGTTTGGTTCTGCAAATCCAGCATAAGCCAGCAGCGTCAGTCAACCGTGGAGGCTTGAGGTGAGCGTGAAAGCTTAATGAGGCCCTGCCTGTGTGCCTCAGAGTATAGATTGTATTTGTGTGTGTGTGTGTGTGTGTGGTCATAGCGTGGCGGGCTGGTAATTGAGTGTCGTGCTTGCTGATTGGGTGTGTCTGCTGTGTTTGACCTATTGATCAAAGGTGTCAATATGGTGGAAATATGTGGTAAGTGTCAGAAATTCTACTGTGTGATATGATTTCACAGATGAATGAGTTATTAGTATTTCCATACTGTATGTTGCAGTGCTTACAGAGAGTATTCAGCGGGTAGAACCAGAGAAAATACACAACAGTGACGGGGAGTGACGCCTCAAAGGTCATGGCACAGATTCAAACTCACAACACTGCGTGTGCAGAGTTACCCAGATACCCCAGAGGTGTGTGCTTTCAAGCTGCATGAGAGGATTTCGCTCTGTATATACTGTTGTGTGTGTGTGTGTGTGTGTGTGTGTGTGCGTGTGCGCGCACGCGTGTGCGCAGGGCTCTCAGCCTCACGACGGCTCAGGGATGTAAATGGATTTGGGCTGGTGGCACAGCAGGGGGTGAACAGAGCAGATTGTCTGAAAGCCTTTGCCTCATTCCTACACACACACACACACACACACACACACGCAGACATGCATATAGTACACTGCTACGCTTGTTCCTACACCTTTACATATACACGCACACACACAATCATTTCATAATGCAACTTTCAACAACTCATAATCGACTGGTTTAACTTAAAAGCCGCTCTTAACCTCTCTCAAATATTTAAAAGTGTGTGTGTGTGTGTGTCTGTGATCGCCTGCTAATCTCTAAACGTGGACAGAATAATGTGTGTGACAAATGAAACTCAGCAAGAAGAAAATCTATTACAGTGGTGCCATCCCTGTCAGCTTTAGTTTAGGTCATGAAATAAATTTGTGTAAAAGGACTCCTTGCCTGTGAGTGTTTAACTTCATGTGAAAGCAGAGCAGAGAGGAGAGTGTGACAGGTAATAAAGAGAGAGACAGTCTAATGATACAAGAGGTTGTAAGGTGAATGAGTGTGGGGAAAAAAGAATGAAAATGGATGCTCTTGATGATTCAGATGACTCTTTTTCACATTTTTCCTCTGTGAACTATCAAATATTACCATATTTTCTCTTTATCACAAGCCACAGTGCTCCACAGTAGGTGGTTCAAATGAGCATTGATTGAGATATTCTTGCCCAGTATGTTCAGGGCAAGAAAAATGGCGGCGTCTGTAATAAGGAAACAGCTGAATACTTGGCCTGCAGCAGTGTAAATGTTGGCAGCGTGCAGCCAGGAATTAGATAATGTGCCGACCTCACATTACTAACCTGCATAAACTGTCGATAAGACGATTGAGAGCAAAGATTATTTTTGGACAAAGAAATTGAGAAAACAAACTTAGATGCTTAAATCAACCAAAAATCTGATTATGTGTGTGACCAAAAGTTGATTTACCAACCTGATACACACTCACACTTGAATGCCTCTTGTATTTTTTGTTTTGGAATAGCACTGGAAATATGCAAAGAAAAGGGAACAGTAAAAACATCTGACCAAGCATCTTATCTCTGGAGCCTCCAGGAGAACCTGTCATTCGGTCTCTAGCTGTCCTCTCCTCCTCCGGAGCGTTGACACTGAAGGGTGGATGCGACTGACACTTAGACAAAATGAATTCCCCACAAGTCACTCTGAGGGTTGGCGCCCTTATGTCACAAAGTGTCCGGCTGTCACAGCAGCACGCTCGGATGGAGCTGCACCGAAGAGAGACAGCTGTCATGGCTGCGGTTTCTTTGACACTGCGGTTTGTCTCTGGCAGCGGTGATTTGGCATGAAGATGCGCGAGTTAACTGTCAGTGTTCGAAACAAAGTCTGAAACCACAGGAACGCAGCACTCCTGGTTTCTCATTGAACAGGAAAATGAAAGTGACAAAAGCCGCTGCAGAGGAAAATATAAGACCTTATACATTGTAAAGACAAAACAGACAGAGAGGTGATGTATCAAGAGGTAACAATTCATTTTTGTTCGACATTTCCTGGTTTCATGTTGCGTTTGTAGTGATGAAAGACTTCCTGATAGACCGAAAACTAACAAAAGTACCAAACATTTGCCCGTCCAGCTTCTCAAATGTGAGAATTTGCTATTTCCTTTGTTTTGTATCATTATAATTTGAACATGTTTTGGACTGTTCGTGAGACTCATTTGGGCTGTGGGAAAGATTGAAATCACCCATAGGTTTCTAAAGAGCTGTTGTGAAGCTCAGAGTGAGTTGCTTCACCAGTTTTTGGCTTCATTTTTCAGCCCTGGAAGTTGCTGCTTGTCTTATTTTGCACAATTTTGCACAAAGACTGAATTCATCTAAAATTAAAAAAAAAGAAACGAAAAGAAAAAAGAATCAAATATTTGATCGATAAAGAAAAGATGCCTGACCAGTTGTAGCTTTAATCAACTTATTCTACAAAAAAATTGTTGTCCAGTAATAATTCTGAGCTATTTTGAATAAAAATAAAAATATGTGTTTGTTTGGTTTTTTAAGGTTTACTGATAAGAACTTATATTAAAAATATTAGCAGTAACTTGATATTGATGCCACCCATAGCACCAGTGGGGCCCCGGGCAAAGAAGCCCATAGAAGAAAGCCCTCCCCCACATGCAGACTATTGGCAGATGCTGCAATTTACAGATGTTCCCTGAATGCCTTACGTGCAGGCGATGAGTAGACACTAGCTACAGCACACGTCATCAGGGGTTTTGGGGCAACAGCAGTGCACTTGATGGGTTTCTTTATGGGAGGATAGTTGTCATTGCAAGATGTGTCAATATGAGGGGCCATCAGGGGCCCTTTTCTAGCCCGAAGCATTTGCCTGGTTTGCCTCTCCTGGTGGTGCGCCTCTGCATATCACCGTGACTTGCAGTGTAAAGTATTTTAAACGGAATCAGAAGATTTTGATCAGTGTATTATCAGAGTGTGAATTTGCACAATGAAGATTTAAATTAGTTTCATTATGTGGATGATTTAGCTGCTTCTCTGGAGTTGGTCTAACATTGTTTTTGTTGGGCCTAAATACTGCGCATTGTTCACATCAGTCGAAGAGCCACGGAGCCGCCTGTGGGGGGAAGAACGTAAACCCGGAATTCAAATTAAAACATAAATGACGTGGCTGACATTTTTTCTAATGTCAGCAATTTCCCTGCGCTCATTAGTCAGATTAACTCAGTTTACAGACAGTACATTGTGCTCGGACAGGGTGGTAAATTAGCATGATGTTCAGCCCTACGAGCTCATTTCACATTCTTAGATGGGACACTGTCCAAATGTCATCCTTCTTGTAATGCTAGACTTGTTCTTGTTTCAGCCTGCCGCATTCAGGAGAAGTGGGAGGAAATAAAAGCAAGCAAAGTTGTTTCCGTTACGTAGCAGGGACATGGGAGAGTTCACTGAAGGTTTGGTGGCTAAATCCTGCCCAGAAATCTGCTGGTGGCAAGTGTAATCTGTGTGTGTATTTTAGTTTTTTTTTTTTTTTTCAAAGCTTCATCAGCTGTAGTGTGTGTGCCGTGGCAGGAGTTAGAGGATCAGGGCCGGAGGGTAGAAAACAGCTGTGAACGTGAACAGTTTGAATTACAGCGAGGATGAGAAGATATCTCTACCATCCTGTAAAACTGCCCCTAAAATCTTGCAGGATATGGGTTCATTAGAGTCAAATGGTGGCGTGCAGATGGAGGGACGGTAGCCGGAGCACACCTCTCCAAGGCTGCTGGCTTCAAACGCTTCACATCTGTTGATTTTGGCTGAACTGGAGAGCAGCAGGGATGCTGAGCACTTGTTGGGGAAATGTGGGCGTCTGTTTGGGCCTCGGCCTCAGAAGGTAGGAGAGAACCAGAGTCAATTGTCAAGAGCAATATCGATGCACATCAGGATTCCTGGTGTCAGTGGAGATGTGTATGAGTCATGTCGGCAGTGTATAGTAATCGTTCAACAGTGTAAATCTTGGCTGGCTCTTTACCTTCTTTATCTTTCATCATTACATCATTGCAAATTATTATCTTCTTTTAAATCACTTCTAAAAACACATTTCTCTCACAAGGCTTTTGAAGAATCTCTTTTCAATATTTCACATATTTTTACATTTCTCATTTTTCTTTTTCTTGTTTTGCTTCTGAAGACGTGTTTTCTTCACCTTATTCCCTCAGTTCTCACTCATTTGTCTGCATGTGTTTGTTGCTTGTTTTGTAGTTTTATCCTTGTGAAGCACTTTGTTAGCTGTGGTTTTGATAAGTGCTGTATAAGTAAACTTTATTACTATTATTATTATAGAGGTGTGTGTTTAAATGAAAGGCAAACAGTAACAATAGATGGTTAGAAACTATGAGGAAAGTGTATCTTCAATGAGAGACACAGATATTTATATTTTAAAAATCATTTTATCCACTCAGCCCTCTGTAGGAGAAAACACAGCACGGCCTCGTATTACATCACTTTTGATGATGGATAATCGCCATATTCAGGTTTAGTAACTTTCATGGTTAACACTCCTTGCTTGTGTGCGACCACAGTGAACTGATGTGCCACAGTTTATTTTTAAACAAAGTGAGGACAGTGAAGAAGACTACACGTGAAACCTGAGAAACTTGTTGGCAGGGTTTGTGTTATATGCTGTATAACAGCTGATATTAAACTATTGGAGGTATTAGTTTTGGCCAATAGAAATATCAGAAATAGATATTTACAATTGCGATATGAGTCATTGTTTCTGTTGGAATGGTCGTTTTTAAATAATTTTTACTGAAAGAAATATAAAAAAGATGCTGATGTGATTTTTGTTGGGGTTTGTACCAAAGCAGCTTGTTCCTTTACATCTGTAGAATGTGATTTGTAGGCCGGGGCGTCTCTGTACCAACACGACGCTTCATTTATGGTCTGTTGTGACACACAAATCGCAGCTCCTGTGATTTGGATATTGCACTTGCCATATTGTGATTTTGATCACTATCAGAAATATCAGTATATTCATGTGTGAGGTCATTCAGAAACAGTGTCCCCATTACACAGTTTGTCCACCAGCGAAGCACTGACGGGTTTTCAGACAGTAACGTTCAGGTTCAAAGTTCCAGGAAACCTTATGCGTGTTTATGTTAAAAAAATAATATTGACCAATATATTGTAATTCAATTTTCTTAATTCTCAAATGCTTTTGGTATCATCTTCAAAAGTCCAGTTTCAGTCTCGCTCCAGTTTGTATTAGGGATGCAATGATCCCAACCCTATAAGGATAAGTGGTATGGATGATGAATGAATGAATGAATGAGTGATCCCATGCTTCACCGTCAGGGTATTTGTAAATACTGAATTCCCATCTGAATTACGTGCTCTGCGTAAATTGAAAATCCTTGTATCACATTGTGTGAAACTCAGTTGGACCATTGTCGATAACAGGAGCTTGTAACTACATGTAATTTATGAAATAGAGACTATCATTTATTCTTTAAAAGCTTTTTTGCTCAAATACGTTTGTGAAAGTTTTAGAGCAACTTTTTTTAAGGTAAAAATGTCTCATCTGGTCGACTCCTGAAACTATTGATACGTTCATTAATGGTACAGATCCGGTGTTCATAATCGCTGCATTAATGAATTCATTGTCAGTGTGTCGAGCAGTGCTGTGTAAAGTCATTTAGACTGTGAATGCACATTCATTCTGTTTTGTCTCATTCTTTTGTAACTCAAGGGTTACAGTCTCAGGGGAAATTAGACTAAATTGTATTTTTTTGATGTAATTATCTTATTAAAGAGTGACTGGTGTTCACACACTGATAATGTAGATGGAGTCCACAGAGTCTGCGCTCTCTGCAGAGTAGCAGTTTTATCAGTGATGTGGGTTGGAGAAGAAGCCATCCCATGCTTCCATCACAGAGCTGGAGGTGTGGGATTTTAGATATCAGCCTGCTCCCCATTCTCTAACTGTGTGTCTCTGAAACCCTTTGAGCTCGCCAATCCCTCAGGTCTCACATTACATCCCAGCTGGCCCGGTCCCTGTCGGCAGCACAGCTCTAATCCCTGCCTAATCTGAGACAGCTTTATGTGTAATCAAAGAATCAACTGTACATGCATGGGGCTGTGAGAAACACACACACACACACACACACACACACACACACACACACACACACACAGATGCACGCATACATGTTACACACTATATGGTTCCCATTTTGATTTTTGTATAATGTTGACTTTTTAACCTTCAACAGACTCAGTAATAGATTTGAATGGAGGTCCACTCTGTGACCGTGTTGTCTGTACTTCATATGACCTTGTCTGTTTGCAGTATATACTTACAGACATGTGAAACCCCAGTCCACAACTGCTGTTAATGCAGATTGACTCATCATTTCTTTATATAAATGCTCAAGAGTCGGTACTTGCCAGTGCTGTCCACTCTTCAGCATAACCAGGACTGACTGTACTGACCAATGAATATTTTATAGTCATAAACACCATCATTGCACCTGATTTCAAGTGAGTACTTCATGTTTTTGTTAAGTACAAATGTTGACTTTACCTTCAACATTTCCTCTCATGTCTGTACTTCCAGGACAAAGCTGGAGTGTGGATGTGTTTAGTCCAGTTAGAATTAAAACTATAAATAAAGGGCAACAGCAAATTTGGTTCTGTCCAAAGTGAAAAATAATGGCAGTCAAAACTTCACTGTCTCTCATGTTAACTTGGCAATTATCTTGTTGTCCATCAGTTGGCTGCTTCCACATCCATCAGACCTGCGGCATCATTAATCATCATTCTTTTGGACTCATTTTAAAATTAAGTACAATGTTTCCTCTCCTTTTAGCTCTGCGGAGGACTGTTCAGTATTTTTGGAACCATAAGCGACTCTTTTACATTAGAGAGCAATTTGATTCAATGTTAATACAAAAATGTATGAATTCTGGTTTAAAGACGAATTTCACGTGTTTAAATGTCTGAAGTTTGGTGGAGACCTGTCAGGTGTATATGGCGTATAAAACCATTACAGCTATTTTTATGTGTGCTTTCATGAAGCCCATGTTAGTATGTTTGGCACATCTGCTGCAGAGAAAAACAGTTAAGTAGGACAAATGGGACAAACCCAAACACATTTCCATTGCGTGTTTTTCACTTCCCACATTGACAGCTCCAAATAAGAAGAAACAATTGTCTCGCTACAGTCTCAGCGGACCCGGCGAGGGAAGCGTGGGCTGGACCAGAACTGGAGAGATTCTCCTTAGTGTCAGTGGGCAGAGCGGATTCCTCTCTCCACCCCCTAATGAGGCATAAAGTGCCATTGTATACCTGCGTTTTCGCCATGGAGGTCCGTACCTTCGAATATTTCTGCAGCGGTTGCTCCTAAAAATAGATTCAGACCATTGTATCCAGTAAATTAAAAAAAGAACATGTGCAACCTGAGATTCAAATGATTCAGAGATGGATTTATTTTTAGTGGCTCAGTTTCTCTGCTGCGCTCTAAAACTTTTTTTTTTTTTGCTGTAGTTTAAAGGCACATTTGCTTCCGAGGTTATGAATGCTGCTGCAGATCTGTGCGTCCCTGGCGGCGGAGGAAATGTTCACGTCTTTGAAGCCATGTTTCAGTGAAGTGATGAATGATGCCGTAGTGGCCAGCAGTGCAAACCTAACACTGATAAAAGCAGTAATTTCTGCTAGTTTTACTTTGAATCATGACTTAAAGTTAATTTTGGATTTTATACTTTCTTGTCTGAAGGAATCTGAGGGTTCATATTTGGATTGTCGCCTGCTGCTGTCTTTAACTTCATCTTGTAAGTAGAACGGACTTGTTTCATTCAGATTAGTGCAGCTGACTACGAACTATCAATTTACATACTAAAATACTGGAATAATGTTATTTTCATGGATTACACAAGTAGCTGATGGATGATGCACACAGCCCACAAACATTTCTGCTGTTTTCTCAGGACCTTCTGCAAAATTTCACACAGCCCCGTCTCACCAACAATCACTCTGCCATTCCCTGAGATTTTCTAATTCTCTCGCTTCCTCCTTCTTACTCTTCTCCCACTGTGACTCACAGCCTTATTTTGCAGTATAGTGCTGATCATACATCTTTTCTACATGGGCTGCACAGCAGATAAAGCACGTTGGCAGCACAACAGCAACAGCTGTGGGTCCATGTATGTCCTGGATCTGTTTGGCCACAGTACTGCATCCACAAATGTGGTGACAGAGCTCACACCCCAATACACAGGAATAGATTTAAAGTGTTAAGAGATGCTTTGGTTTGCAATCGCGCATGGAAGCATGGCTGAAGCGTGAGCTGAGGCAGCTGCAGACAAGACAGCGTATTTGTCCTTAAGACAGACGTCAGATGGACTGAAAAACGTGTGAAGTGTAAACATCTTATTTGCTCTGGTACGTTTGTGTTAAGGAAGATCAGTGCGGTTGCACTGCTAAACTTTTAAGTGATATATTTTACCCTCTATTAGAGGTTGGATTTTCACTCCTGTCCCATCCCACTCCCACAAAAATAATCCTGTCCTGCCCCAATCCCATGACAGCATTAAAAAACCTGTCCCGCCCAATCCCAGAAGAATGACTCCTGTCTCATCCTGTCCCATTAGGGGACTGTGACTCCATTGTTGGTGGTGGCATTTTTCCGTCAGATGGTGGTGGGTGGTGCCATGTGTGAGCGATGTGCATGCAGTTTACAGGGGGGAGACTGTAACCAAGGTTCTGTAGCTGCAGTTTACAGATGTCCCCTAAACGCGTCACATGGCACTGCACTCAGAGAAGCCTCTAGTCTCCATGTGTGAAGCGCAGCCAGCAACCCAGACCGCTGTGGCCAAAACTTATGTTTCATTTAAAAAGAGTGAAATAAGGTTCTGATGTCAGATTTGTTGGCTCTGCTCCACACGTCATGCACCGGTCAGGTGGCTGCCTCCAGCCAACCAGCCACCAGAGCAGACAGGAGAGAATCAAAAAGAATAAAAAAAGAGACAAGAGAATGACTAGTATTGTGTTAAACATAAAAGAAATGGCATTTATTAACATCAGAACTGCATATCTATTTATAAAGATTGACCTATTTATGATTGCTGTCCCGCCCGCTCCAGACATGTGATGAAAAGTGAAATTGACTTCCATCCTGCTGGAATCCTGAAAAATTGTCAGCCTCTACTCTCTGTCGTGCTGGGACAGATTACACCATATTTGTCATAAGTCAGAAATTTGTTCAACATCATTCTGTGCCATCGCAGACATTTTTTAGACCAGGGACCCCGACCAATCATGACTTTCCGTCTTTCACAACTTGCATGATGTACATAGGTGATCTTTCAGGTTCCAGGGACAGCACCAACCAACAACAAATGATGTCATTCGTAAAACTATGATGAAGTATGTAATCATGGTTTTAAGCAACTGTGATACCCAACACTCCTTTTCTTGTTCCTGACGCCCCATGTCGGGTGGGTAGTGCTGTTATCAGGCTGGTATTTGGTAGATCACTACAGTTTATAAGACAGCTGGCCAAAGTTGAAAAACCACATAAGTGTCTGACAGCCTGAGCCTTGATTGTTCAGATTGTCATGTCGAGGTTGTCACCCTCCTCAAACCGATCAGAAATAAATTCTGCCCAGTTCTATAAATCAGTTCTGTAATGAGTCTGGGTTGAGTAAAGACGAGCAGGTCGTCACTGCTGATCATATATAATATTTAGCAAGCCCAAGTAACCACCTCCAGGCTCTGATTCTGAACTTCTCTTGAAGGTTTTGGGATGTATCATCATCACTCATTGAAATTTCAACCGGCTGATCAGTTTGGGTTTGTTTATTCTGTTTGTTTCTAATCTGTTTGGGCTTTTAAACCCATTATAATCTGCAAATTAGGCTCCATGTAAATGTACCTAGTAACTGTATACTCTGTATTCAAGTGTCTTGTTATGTTCAGAGCCTGAGGCGAAGCTCAGAGAGTTTCATTAATATTTGCTTTGTTACTGCTCTGAGATTTGGTGTTACGACTTCTAACCACCCAGATTAAGCGCACTACATTACCTGAATGAGATGTGGGAGCCAGTGGTTTGATGTAGTCATATTAAAATGCCACAGGGTTCTGCGGAGTCAGATCAGGGTGTCGCTCCATGGCATTTAGAAGCATTTCTCAGCTAAATCAATAACGTGCACGTCAGCTTGGCCTCAAGAGGGAAATGTCTGGGTGTTTGTGTGGGCGTGGTCGTGTCTGTCTCCGTGTGACTGAGTTGTTTTTATCTCTGCCTCTCCCACTTTATTGTCCGTCTCTCATTGCACATTAAACTCTATAATCTATTCCTTTCTCTTTCACACTCATTTAAACACATGAATCAAACACTGCCTCTGAAGATACCCATCTGTCTTGAATAGCTGCCTCTGCTATCTTGGAGCTTGAACTGGAGCCTCAAACACATTATTTTCTTAACAGGTCGCTCCATCGTGCCACCATTTTGTCGTCTGCCTCTCTCTCTCATTCAGAGGCCGCGCACCTTGGTGCATTTCTGTCACGTTGTTGAGCCTAAAATGCGCCGGCCCTCTCAGATTCTGTTGAAACCCTTGTAACAAGAAATGTATATTTCTGGCACCTTTTGTTACTCAGTCATTTTCAGGGATGACTACAAAGCCGAGTCCTTTCAACAAGATTTTCAGAGCAGATTTCTGATGTCCTGCTCTTACATCAGAAACTCAATTATACATATGTTTTCATCTGGAGATTGTGTAGCTTCATACTCACAGAAACTGTCACAGGTTTGATGCTGAACGTTGCTTTATATGCAAAGGATATATGGAACCTGTTCGCCGGTTGAGTTTACAACCAGTGACCAGGTTTGGCTTCCCTGTTTCACCACTGATGCATCATAGAGTTGGGCAGTATGGTTGACATTAATGCTATGATGTACTGTACGTCATGATCAGTGGCGGCTGCTGGTCTTATAAGGAGGGGAAGCTCATTTTCGGCCTACATCATAAAATCGTCCGTTTATTTAAATGTAAATTCGCAGAGTGACAGAAGAGAGTCGCCAAACACAACGCTAGTCGTTTTTAACAAAGACAAAGTCGCTGAGGATCAGTAATGTCTCCAGATCAACTCCGAACAACGGAATGAAAAACTTGAAAACTGCTCCGGTGGATGCTTATACTTCAAGATCGCTGATTCGCTCATTTCGCTGTCAATCAAAAAGGGACTCAGCCTCAGACAGATCATCCAATCATCATGCAGAAGCCGAGCGTCCGGGCCTGCCCACTGTCCCATAGACCCCCAGAGACGCTGAGCGTCTGATGGGCGGGACAAAGCCCAGCATTTATCCAATGACCATCTAGTTTCGCTGCAGTGGAACAACCCACTCTCTGCTTCCCCATTGAAGTCAGTAGATGCTCGGCGTCTACACTGTGTAAAGGTCTGTGGCGCTGCGGGGATGAATGAGAAGAAGTCGTGCGGTTACCTGTGATAAGTAGCTGATTCTGAAGAAAAGATGAACATGTTCTAGCGCATATTTAGTCAGTGAAATGTTCACACAACAGCACATATTTGACCACTTATTTTGTTGACATTTTAGGGGAAGCTGAGCTTCCCTTGCAGTCTTAGAGCACTGGTCATGATATGGCAAAATGTGTGAGAAATCACTGACATACTGTACATCACTAACACTGTCACTGCTGTTCAGGCCGGTGAATGGGATTTCGTGGCTTTTATTTCATAGAGACGGCAGAGACACACACAGGAAGTGCAGGAAGAGACGTGCGACAAAGATCAGTGAATGGAGTTGAACTGGGGACAGTGTAGAGCTGAAATGATGAGCTGATTAATTGATTAGCTGATTCATCTGTACCTATTTTGATAATGGATAAATCCCTGAAGTTACTTTTCAAGCAAAAATACCAACCATTACTTGGTTCCTGCAAATCAATTGGGAGGATTTTCTGCTTTTTCATTTTTTTTAATGATATTTTATCGAACAAATGATTAAAAATAATATCTAATTAACTAATAATGAAAATAATGATTAGTTGCAGCCCAACTGAGATGATGTGCGTCTTAACGCCTTAGAAGATGTAGAACAAAAACAATATGTAGTTTGCTTGGATCACAGGACGATACAATATGGTGCCATTCCAGTTTGATCCCAGTGAAAGACGATAAAAGATATTGAATTATATTGTATTATTGACTATCACAAGTTCACTCTGAAATATAAGAAAGAGCTCATCTGGAAAGAATTCTGTCTGATATTTTTAACTCATTTTTTGAGTATGTTTGTGATGATTTGATAGTGACAGTAGAGAGCTGTTGTATTTTAGTAACATTACAGCTCTGCATGTTCTGTGTCCATGTATTTGTTGTTGAGTTAATTAGTTAAACTGTTTGCTTTCCTCTTTTTTTTCTTTCTGTCTTTTCTGCTGGCTTTGAATCGACTCCCATTAACACTTGGACGCACACACACACACACACACACACGCACACACACATGCACACACACAAAATCTCTACAGGACACTGTCAAGTGTTTTGAATGTGAATGCAGTGTGGACTTGTCTTCCATTAGCATGCCGGGCTGTCGGCCTCCGTGTCGACTCCCTCTCTGTCCGGCTGAAAGCTGCTCTCCTGTTGTATGTACACACACACACACACACAACACACACACACACACACACACACACACACACACACACACACACACACACAAACAGACGCACACAGTTTTAGAAGAAGTGCTGCTTGCAGTAAACACTCTAATCTCATTCTTTTGCAAAAGCCCACTCTAAAATCCCAGCGCTATTTGGCAATATTTATTGCAACGGACAAGAGTGGGGGCTTATTTAAAGCCAAAGATGGCCATATCTCCATGTTGCCATAGCAACAAAATGTCCCGAAGCAGTCTCTTGAGGGCTTTGGGGGGGGGGGGGGGGGGGTGTGTGTTTGCCTCTGCCTTGTAGCATCACCAGTAGCAACAGAGGTGGACGCCACTCTGTCTGCTGTCTGATTGGTTGTGATGGACGTATCTATTACACCACCAATTCACCCCCATCACCCCACCCCCCCCACCGCCGCCATCACCCGTCCACCCCATCCTCCCAAATACAGACACAATCAAGATGGAACAGCTCATCAGGGTTGAAGAATCCCAATCCTGCTACTTGATGGGGCTGCAATTAACTGTCAGGGCCGCTTTGTAACCCGTGTGTCTCGTCTGGGGAGTGTCGTGGAGGGAGGTGGGGCAGCAGCTGTCGCGATTGGACAAAAAAAAAAAGAAAAGAGTTTGAGTTTGTTGAAAAAGCATTCTTAAATAAGTGTTAAAAGCTGGATGTTGAGGAATGTGAAGAAAGGAAATGATGTAAAGATTATAGCGTGGTCAGACGAGGGCAGGGAAAGAAAGAAAAAAAGGACTAAATGAGAGAGTGGGAAGAAAGGTCGTGCGCTGCAGACTACGGCTGCGAGGTAGCGTTAGCCTGCCAAGCTGGCCGGATGCTCTATAAATAGTTCTGTCGACGCACTTTTGAGGGGCACAAAGGTTGATTTTGCTGGAATCAATGAAAATATGATCACCTCAAAGAGAAGGGCAACATCAGTGACTCATGTGGCACAAGAGATTTAATTAACGTGGTTTTAGAGGATACTTGTCCTGCTCATGTTCTGGACCCGAGGAATGAACACAAGCTGCTCTTCCTTGCTGGGACCCACACAAGCTTCACAATACTTTTTTTTTTCTTTTTACTTTCTTAATAATTTGTGATTTTTTTTAATTTAGCAGTTTTCCTTCATTTGAGAGCTGACAGTGGAGACATGGACAGCAGAGAGCTGGGGAGATGATATCGGCTGAAATCAAACAGTGACTGTTGTTAATATGGATTTCTGTGGGAGAAAAAAAAGATTGAATGTATCTGTCTCAACAGACGTGAATGGCCACATTTCATTTCTGTGCCGTTTGGACTTTAGGAGTCATAGATGTTAATTAGGTTGTGCCTATCATCAGTATTTCAGTGTGTCAGCTGGATCTCATGGTATCTGCTGTAATATTTTGAAAATATTACAGAAAGGCATTCAGCCACTATGCTGCCCACTGCTGGAACCAGCTCTCAGTGGATATCACATCTGCCCAAACTGTAACTGGCTTTAAGAAGCAGCTCAAATCTGCTCTATTCTCCAATGCCTTCATTTAATCTTACACTACACTATAATCTGTTTTTAATACTGTAGCCTAATTATGCTTTTTACTTTTATTTTTTCTGCTTCTTTAACTTCTGTTAAGCACATTGAATGACCTCTGTGTGATAATGTGCTATACAAACATATTCTCCTTGCCTAGTGTAGCTAGTAAGTGTAGTACAGCATGAAAACTGAAAATGAAAATGTCTGCCTAGTAAAGTAAATCTTGGGATTCTCAACTCAAAGTCCACTTACTATCTTCCTCCAGAACTTTCCACTCCATTATTCAGTCTTCATCTTCAGATAAGGTTTGCTCAGTTGTCATGGAAGTAGATCTTCACTGCTACTTTCAGGATCTTTTATCCATAAATTCTTGCTGTTTGTAAGGTCAGTGTTTAGTCAGTGGAAGTCAAAATGCTGCTGAGGTTTCCATAACAGTTATTCATAAGAGCAAATGTAGCCTATAAAAGTTTTTTCATTTTTCCTTGGGGAACTCCTGTGAGAACCGTATAAAAAAAAAAAAACCCTGCACTGTAACAGCCCCTGAATATGATCTACATTTAATATGACTACTGCTGTATCTCTGTCAGTTCCCTTTGTTTTTCCTGTTATGAATATTTAATCTCCACATTGAATTATTCATGTATTTACTATTTAATCATCTATGAGATGTTATCTGGTTATCAGTTGTAGGCCGTTGTCTCTACAGTTACAGTTTTTGTTGTCATCGGCATGTTTGCATCAGCTCTGTTTACTCTGATCCCTCATGTTTGTCTGAACAGGAGTTCTCCCATGTCCACATGCTGTCAGGACAGACGGGACGAGAGATGGTGGAGCGAGATACTGTAGATCAACAGCAGTGCAAGTGCTACCTGTCGCTCTGTCAGTGTGACTGATGGCTCTGTGGTCTTTTCTTCTTCTGCTCTGTCCGTAACAAGCTGCTCAGCAGCCGGAGAGATCACAGTAAAGAGAAACAGCTCTTCACTTTTAATGATGGTCATATTTTAAATATGGTACTATTTAGTTTCCTTATTGTATTGCCATGCTACACAATCTTAACTATTGGATGGATTGACAGGAGGATTTGTGCACATTCATGTTCCTCTCAAAATGAATTGTAAAAACTTTTTTTTTTGTTTAGATGACTTTTCATGCACCAAAATTGAAACTTGTCAAATGAAGCAAATACCTGAAGAATGACATTCCCATCAGCCTCAGCTCTACTTTGTGTTTAGTGCTAATTAATGTGCTAATGCTAACACTAAACACATGGTGAACATTATATCGAGTTCCTGTTCGGAACATCTACTCGCCCACCATGTAGTCCACTATATAACGAACCAGCCTTTTTATAGGGCTGTAGAAGAAGAAGTCATTTCGCTAACAGGTCAGGCGCCAATGTTAGCTGCTAGTTAATGTTTTAATTCATTACCGGTAGGTGCCTGGCTGGCGAGCATAACACTCCTCAGACATCTTGACCCTCCCCGTGGTTCATCTCCTCCTCAGCCTGAGCAGCAGGATTCCAAAATAAAACGCCTGTCAGGACCATATTTGAAAACAACACAAACAGACAAAAGTAAAGATCGCTCTGTGGACGCAAATCAAAACATAAAAAAAACCCCATAAATGATGCATAAAAACTGCACGGCTTGTAAGATAGCTTGTGTTTTAATGTATTTTGTGTCACACGATGCAGATGCTCTCGTTTGTTTATTTGTCGTGAGGTTTTGGTCCTGATGAACCGCAGCCTCCCGCCAAAGGGGAGTGACTTAAAAAGTTTGTGTCCGTGATGGGAGGGGTCAGCTTCAATCTTTACTGCTCGCCTCAGGGTCCCGGTCCTGGAGGTGTCCAGGTCCTGGAGGGTTGGCAGATTGCAGCCAATCACCTTCTCAGCGAAGTGAGTGAATTATACGCTGCAGTCTGCTCTCGTCCTTGGCAGCAGCAGCAGCGTAGCAGGTGGTGATGGAGGAGGCGAGGACTGGCGGTGTAGAAGTGCACCATCATTGTCTCCCACTTGAGGTCCTGTGTGAGGATGTTGCCCAGGAAGCAGAGGTACTCCACAGTGTCCACAGGGGGAGTCACACAGGGTGATGGTGGCGGATAGGGCTGAGCTCTTCCTGAAGTCTCTGCTGCTGTTGAGACTTCTAGTGAGTTAGCAGTCATTTAGCTCAAAGCACCATTGTGCCAACGTGTAGTGCTCACAGAGCTGCTACTGTGGGTAAAGACTCTGTACATTATTGTCTTACCTGTAGAGAGAAAGCCAATAAGAATAAAGCCCGGCTGCCTCAAGCAATTATTCTCAAGTTTTAGTTTGATTTTATTGCAGCATTAAACTGCATCAGGTGCCCTTCAGCAAACCCCTAAATCCCAGCCCACTGCAGCAGAGCTTTTCTGTAGGTGTCCAAACAAAAAGGGAGTTTGCCAACAGGGATCAATGAAGTATCACATTATGTTATTAACCCTGAGGACTGTAGGCAGAAATCCAGCAGCTCTGAGGCTCGGAACAACCGCTTGTGCCACGGATACGGCACCACTGACACGTTTTTCCCTCTACTTTACCTCTCGATGTTGACCTGCGCCCACATCGCCCAGGCGCAGCTGAAGAGCAGCCAGTGGATGGGATGCCTTGTTACTATGTCGATTATGTTAACTTGGCACTTATGTCCTACATCCTTGTCCTCTGTTACTTTACAGTCCTCACTCTCACCCGGTAACTGATGGCCTTATTGTCTGAGAGAAGGTTTGACTCGCGCAGAAGTGGTTTGTAATTATAAAACCCATAAACGGCACCTCTTTTGCAACATATTCTGTGCCCCCTAAATAGCCTCCCAAAATCCCCCCCTCTCACAACGGATCCCATTTGCTGTGAAGGCACAAACCGCCGTGTGAAGGCTGATTTTTTTTCTTTTTTAGTCGGTGCAGGCACTTTCGTAATGAGCCTAAGCATTGTTCACTCTTCTGCATGCTCTCCCCAATCACAGGGCTCCATTCCGCTGCCATTCCTGTTTATGCTAATGCAAAATATTTTCATTATCTCTGCAATAAGACATTTAATAGGCACTCTGCTCCTCAGCCCGGGTGGAGAGCGGCTATAAATAGAGCGAGCCAGGCGCTGAGGCAGGGGGCCAAAACGTCACAGCTGATTTGAATGTGGACAAGTGTCGCACAAGCAGGGATCTGATTTCCGTAGAGCTATCAGGAAATGCTCCTGCAAGTGGTCTGGATAATTAGACTGGGTTTATTCTCAACAGTACAACAGCAGATGTGGTAATATAAAAGCGTTAAATGCGTACTGTGTGTCATTCCGTTCATTTTAGATGTCACTCTACCCGCATCTGTCCTGCTTTAGTGTCACAACCACAGTTTTGGATGATAAATTGGAGTTTTAATGTTAAACTTTGAGACTTGAGACCTACAGTAAGTCTTAGTCCTGGACTTGGATTTGGACCTATTTTTCAGTCATGCACGAAACTAGAAAACATTTTTTCTAATTGCACACCTTAAGGATGGAGTGATGAGTCACATTTTTAGTTTTAGAATGCATCTGTTTTGCTACGTTTAAACCTGTCGTCCACACTACTCTGGAGTTTTCAAGCTCCTAAAACAGACTCTTGGAAACGCTGGCGTTGTGTTGTGTTCTGGACGAGCAGAAACAGAGACCTTTGGAAACGATGACGTAGACTCCCATGGTCGCTCCCTGATTGGGTCTCATCAGCCTCGACTACCAGCGGCGAATACAACATGAATAACGAATTACAAGCGTCACCGACCTTGTTGTCTTTGCTGTTGTGCAGTTAAATTCTGCACCTTAACGCTGCAACTGCTTTTGCTCTTCCTTGTTTGTAGTATTTCCTCCAACTAATTCCTGTTTACACTGGCTCATGCATGTAGTGTACGTGAATGGTCATGTGCTGTATGTGTAGCGTGTGTGTTTTCAGGTGTGATTGTAGGGACAGACATCTTTTCTGATACAGAGCTGAAACGCTCGTCCGGGTGGAGATCGCTTTCATTTTATCAGTGTGGGCGTAGCCGGAGTCCACAGCCATGCCAGCAGCTCTGAGACTGTATGTAGGCATAGTACAAAGCAAATTTTGACCTGATGAACCGAGATGAAAATTCATTGGAATCACAAACGTTATTATACACAGTTCATCCTGAGGGTGACATGAACGTCTGCACCAAATTTCATGGTAATCCATCCAATAGTTCAGCAGGCAGGTCCCTCAAAACTAAAAACAAGCCATTAATGGCTGAAGCTAATGGTTGCAATGGCACTAATGGCCGCGGCAACCATTAGCGTGGTAGAAGAAGCTGGTTGTTTATTGCACCCACCTTTTTCCGCAGCAACAAAAATGAGGCCCCTCGTTCACTGCAGAGGACGATAGAGACCACGTCTGTTCAACCTGAAAAACACACATGATTTAATCCAGGGCTTGTGAAATGAGATTCAGTGGGAGGACAAAGCTCTGATTTAGGCAAAACTGAACTTGAGACGTAAAACTCATGTGTTGCTGATATGTGAAGATTAATATGTGCACTTTCATAGCTGGAACAAAACAACCGAGATCTGTAGTAAATAAACAGAAATGAAAACCGTGTGCAGCCTTCATGTGCTGATATTTTACTCTTTCAACATACTTTTCTGCTCCTGCAACCATGTGCTGAAAATGAAACCAGCTTGTTAACATTTCTTATTCCAACAGATGAGCTCTGTTTGCTCCAAGCCTGTTCACCCATTGCACCCGTTTTTAATAATGGATACTGATCATTTTCTCAATCCATTTTTGGGGGAGGGGGATGCTCGGGGGCAAATGGAAACATATTTATCAGAACATTCAAAGTGTCATTCAAGATACATTCAAATTCTGCTCATTTGTCTTTCAGCTTTTCTGAAGGCGACTGCAGTGTTGAGTTACTGTGGAGTAAAATGTGTTTGATGCTAGAAAAAGGTTTAACATATGCCGTGGAAAATAAACATAACGTGTGTTAGTGTAGCAGTTCTATAAAAACATGCATCTGCCTCTCATATGGCGCCAGGACTCTTTTTGTCGCCATACGATGCGTTGGAGTTTGGTTTGTGTTGTTGTTGAAAGGCTCCTCTTCAGCCGCACTGGGGGGGGGGGGCATCTGTGTTACATCAGTATCAAACTACTGATGTTCTGGTTTAACTTTGTTTTTGCGGGATAATAAATATTATTGTAAAGTTTTATGAAAGAGGGATAATCAGGCTGGTGGATTTCATTTTCCTTATATTAATATTTTACATATTTTAAATATCTTGTGAGTGTGTAACAATACACCTACAAGGTAATAAACTCAATACAACTAATGGCCATGATATGATTTTATTTGCCAAATGTGTATAATTCAATTCAAATCGATCCATATTAATTGTAGCTGAAGTGTTTCATGATTTTAATAAACTTTTTATTAGCGATGGAACTTGTTTTCCTTTAGTCGTGAAGACGTCATAAACCTAAACAACATTAGAGTCGTGTCAGGTGCCTAATAAATGTTTAAGGCAGATCTCATTGTGAGTTTATTAAAAATGAAAACGGAATGCAACAATAGTTTGCCTGATACTGTATATTGATCTCATAGTTATATATAATAGATGGTGTTGCAGGAACATTTGAAACATTGCTAAATATTGAATGAGTCAGAATTACGTCCCTGATATGCTGCGTCATCGCTGTTTATTCTGCTTCCCAGCTCAGTACTGAAACATCTGGACTGTGTAGGTTGGAATCTTTCTTCTTTAACCTGGACACATCATAATAAACAGCTACAGATGCTAGAGCTGGTATAGTTCCTACCAGTGTTGTTTGCAGTTATCACACGGCTGTATACCTCATGTCAATACTTTGTGATCCAGGAGTAAATTACCTGTTGTAGAGGGTACGAAAGGTGGCATGTGGAGCTCGTGTCCATTTGGGCCTTGGCAGCAGGGTCCAGTGATGTCAGCGCCTGCCTCGCCTTGCTGCTGGCACCATGTTGTTCTCTGTCTGCCAGCGGTGCCCAGCGACCGGCCTGCCCCCGTCACTCTCACCTCATCCCCTCTGTGCTGCTGGAGATGCTCCTTATTTCACCGGGTCACGTCGAAACCAGAGATTGGGGGGGGGGGGGCTGCCTGGCAACATAAAAGCTCTGTGATATATAATGATGCTTTGTGCATCAGCTGCTGGGGCCTCGAGGTCACACACACACTGCTGTTGTAGCAGTGTAGCACTTTACCTGTAGTTCCCGTCTGAAGGATAAATAATTGGTGGAAGCTGAGGCAGGGGTCCAGTCTGTGATGAGCTGAAGAGCAAAGTGCATTATGCAGGCTGCTTATGCATCTCTAGTTAGTCATCTTTGTGATAAGACTCTTGTTGTATGTACACAAGGGAAAACTTAATTTGAAGTAGTGATGCTTTTTGCAATAACCTCCCCTGGCACAACTTAGAAAGCCTTGCACAATTTGTGATAAAGCACCAGTTTTATGTAACTTAAAAGCTTAGCTGTCACAACTGAGAGGGAATTGTGTCCAACACTTTCCAGGCACAATGGGTATTAAACAGGCCTTGTTCATCAGCCTGATAAACTGAAGTGTGAAATAACAGATGTATAAAACCGCCTTTACACTGATTTCCGTGCCGCTGGGCACACTGGTAACATTCAGCTCTCACTCTGTCAGATTCGTCTGGTTTCGCCACTTAACCTGATGGAACCTCTGCGGACTTGTATGCACTTTGATTTAATCACACAAGGGGGGGGGGGGCTCAATGTTTTACAGCCTGAGTGGGAGTGAAGGGGGAGAGTGTGAGATGGAGATGGAGAGTGTGAGAAAATGACATGAGCGAGGCTGTTTGTGTTTGTGATGTGGGTGGGTAGGTGGTAGATGTGGCCGTTGATGGCTGTGAAACCTGAACAAGTGATGGTGGCAGCAGCAGCAGCAGCAGCAGCAGCAACATGCAGCTGAACCAAATGTGTCACTGCCTCATGGGCCGAGGAAGGAATTTACTGGCAGCAGCGGCCTGCTAGGAATTCGGCAGGGTGACTGTGTGTGCAAAGAGTGTGTATGTGTGTGCGTGTGTGACTTTGTGTGTTTGTAGTGGTCAGATTGTATTCCATCTCTTTACCCCCTGGCCAGTTATAAGCTAGCATGCTGGCACTCCCTCCTCCTTGTTACAGACAGGAAGAGCGTGCAGTGCATGCTGCATTCGTCCACATTCACAAGCTTGGAGAGGAGCAAAAGTAATGAAGCCACAGCAGTGACGGCGTGGACACAGGTAAAAAAAAAAGAAAAGAAAAAATTACAGAAAACTCTCTGCGCTTTTGTGTTTCCCAGCTTTTCATGATTCTGTGGAAGCTTCCTGCATCTTTTCATGTTTTATTTTTGCAGTGCCAGTGGCAGAACAAGGTGGAAGTGGGCTCTAATGTTACAGCAGCAGCACTGAGCTGCTGCCAGGGCCGCTCTGTGTCCACGGCCAGTTACTAACACAGCAACAGTGTCTCGCAGATGTTGCTTTGACTGTTAAGAGTAAGGTGCTTAGTAGCTCTGTCAGTGTGAGTTTATATGATTTTGTGGCGCTGGCTGTGGGTCGTATGTTGGTGGAAAGTCACATTTCACTCATGCTGGTTACTCTTTAAGATGTAGTAACTGGAGAAATATGAAATCTCATTGAAACATAAGCTGAATTAACTTCGACTGTGAGAGATGTTTTGCTTGAGCTTTGTAAGATGTTGCATTAAATTGATTAGATGTGGTTGTAATGTCCCACACGCTTCTGTGTATAAAAGTTTTGATGTATTGTGTGCCAGGTTTCACGGACTGGTGCAGTTTATTTATATATTTTGATTGTGATATGAGTCACGATTTCAACCTCATTTCATTTCCACTGAAAAAAATCTAAAAATAATAATGATGATGATGTGATTTCTGTTGGGTCTTGTACCAAACAAACACGTTCCTTTTCATGTGCAGAATATGATCTGTAGGCCTGGGGACCACCACGCTTCATTTATGACCATTATAATATTTTTGATGAAATATTCAGTCCTGATTTACAGTGATGTGAATCGGAGAAAAACAATTAAATATCACGTATTGTGAAGCTGTAACAACAAGTGTTTGGTCTGCTAACTTGATATGTAATTTAAATGTAATTTGATCATTAAAATTGCCCCTGATTGAACATATTACTAATATAAACTAATTAAGAAGTTGCCTAATTGTTGGCACTGAGATTAAGCAGCTGCAGCTGCTCTGGGAATCTTGTTAATGTAAAAATATGTTTGAGCCTAAAGTTCACGTGTGTGTTGAGAGCTGGAGGCTGAGCATCATCAGGGAGCACTTCGGACTCTCGGTGGCTGTTAAATAATCGCGGCTGCTGTGCCAGCGGCTCGCTCTGCACGCCGCCAAAAATCAACTCTGATAATGTTTTAACCTACTTCTGCTCTGCAGCCAAATCAACACCCCTTTTTGCAGCTATGGCGATGTGTAACTCAATTAGGTGATGTTTATTTAAACATTGGGCCATGCACCAAAGTGTTATTTAGTTCTTGGCAGCGGGGTGTGAGTGTGTGAGTGTACATCCCTATTTGTGTGAGTGTGTTTTCGAATCAGTGAAAAGAAGTGACCGGTGTTGCTCTGTGAGATTTTAAATGACATTCTTCCCAGAGAGCACATTTAGTTGGCTCTCCATCAGAGACTAAAGCCAGATGAAATGTAGAGTTGATTCAGTGTTTGGGTCAATTAGTCTAGAAGAGAAAAACTAATGGGGCTTTAGATTTTTTTTATTTTTCCAATTATAGTTTGAAACCCGTCCTTAGCTTTAGGTTTGAAATGGAAAAGGTCACATGTAGCCGTGTTCTTGTTAATGAAAAGTAAATTAACTTCTACCTCAGCGTATTTTAAACCAGATTTTTGCAGCTGGGATGTTTGTTCAGAGTAAAAAATGGGGCGGCTGTGGCTCGAGAGGTGGAGCGGGTCGTCCACTGACCGGCCCACTGGTGGTTCCAGCCCATGTTCCTCCAGTCTGCGTGTTGCAGTATCCAAGGACACTAAATTCCTATTGTGTACATGCGTATGGGTGTGATGTGTGAGTGAATGGGTGAATGTGGCAAGTATTGTAAAGCACTTTCAGTGGTTGATAAGACTAGAGAAGCTTTATATACTGTAAGCGCAGTCCATTTACCATTTCAGTTTGAGCTTAAATAGAAAATGGACTGCACTAATTGCAGTGCAGTTCGTCTGGTGCAATCACATCATCATTATTTTTAGATTTTTTTCAGTCACCGTTCCAACAGAAATTGTAACTCGTATCACAATCACAATATCTGCCATAATAATCACAAAATTTCTTTTTTTGCATTTTATATTTGCTTTATTTAATCTTTATTTAATCAGGCAGTCTCATTTAGATTAAAATCTCTTTTCCAAAAGAGACCTGAGAACAAGAAGCAGTCACAACAAAGACAACAGAACTACACAACACAAGAAACTAAGAAAAAAGCATATTGTTCAGCCCTACTGTAAACCGAAAACCTTTACAATGAACTAAATGATTTACCTTTTATTAAGCTAAGTAGTAAGTTAGTATTTGTGATGGCAGTTATCACTGATTGCAGGATTACTCATTGCAAAATAATAACTTATAAGAAGAAGAAAAAGATCATTGACTTCCATGAGGTATAGATATTAAAAATATTGGTCAAAATTGGACCACACCAGTCAATGAAAACTAGTAGATAATACATGATCAAAAGTCACTTTTATGCACAGAAGAGTGTGGGACATTAAAACCACATCAAATTAATTTAATTCAACATTTTAGAAAGTTCAAGCTTTTTATAGCAAGGTATTAATGCTGTTCCTGTATCTGACAAACAAACACACGCTTTTGCGCTCTCACCCACGTACACTGCACACACACACATCTCTGCTCTCCCCCCTCTCTCTCTCTCTCTCTGTCTTTCTCTCTCTCTCCCCATGAGACCACTTTCTCAATAGGGATGGGACGCTGCTCTCAGACTCATGGACCTCACTGTACGTTGCTAAACATGTACAGTGCACTCTGAATGGGAATGACCTTGCCGTGTTTCCCCACACTGCACCGGCAGCGCTCCTCCCTCGCTGCACTTCAAACACATTTCACGTGGAAAAACCCTTTAAATAGACGTGACCTTTGACTGAGAGAACACCCACTCACCAAATCATCCAGAAACACTCTCAGTCTGTTAAAACACAGGCGAGGTGAGCAGCGGCGAACGTCACAAAGACGGTTTATCAGAGATCAAAGCCGACAGCTCTGCGTCCTGAAGCATCAGTCACAGTCAGATGGAGGTGTGGTTCATCAGTGACGGCGACACATGCATCAGTCCATCATCGATAAAATGAAAATGTCAAAGTGCCATGTGTCGCGTTTTAACTTCAGGAAGTCATTGTCAGAGTCGTTAGATAATACATGAACACAAAACACATCTGAGGAGACGGGCGGGCCTCACTCAGCCTCTTACATAATATAATCATCTGGATTTCTTTATCAACTTAACCTGCTTTTGAACTTCAAGTCAGACTATCTCACTCTAATGATGGCTCATTAGTATCAAGTGCTTTCACCGGCTTTCATCTCCCATGCTCTTCAAAATAAATCCAAGAATACATCGGCAAATAGCAACATCCTGTTTGTATCAAGAAGCAACAGGGTTTCGTGCAAATGTGACTGATCTTGGAGACTCTTCTCAACTTCAGATGAGTGATATTCATGTTAAACAGACTATTATTGAATCTGTTAATGTGTTGTTGCGGCAGATTGTTGGAATATATTGGCAAACCACCTAGTGTATATCTGTCCTTTATTTTGAGAACGTGGCAGGTGGTATGAGATTTTATGTCTCCCTGCTGCTCTTAGGTCTGTTTATATCTTAGATTATTATCTCTTATGGCCTCACTGTGCATGTGTGTGCACAGCTATGCAGCCGACTGCCTTTGTTCCTGGAAGCAACAAGTGTTTGACAAAACACACTGAATTCAGTGATAGTGATTACACATCGTAAACGGACCTAAACAAGGCGTATGAAGTGGAATTATTACAGTGACAAGGAAAACTGGATCCACTAACTGTCAGATTAGCTTCGTTCCTCAAATTCCTTTCAAATCTCTGTAGAAAGTGCAACACGGTAACTTTCCATGCACTCATATTTATTTTATGCAATTATATTTATTGGAGCTTATTTAGTGTTTTATGCCATGTTGGATTCCTGTCTGTTGCTCCCGTGTTTTTCATTTCTGTTGTACAGTGTCCTTCAGTGCCTTGAAAGGTGCCTATAAATGAAATGTATTATTATTGTATTTATTATTTTTAGTGAGTAATCTAGGAAAGATGCACATATGAGAGAAATCCACAAGCGTTAAAAAGTTAAAAAGTTAAAAAGAGTGAAATGGAAAGCTCAAGATTACCGTGTTGAAACCACTGAAAACACTAGTTATGTTGTATTGAGACCTAATCTCAGTAAAGAGTCACAGCTTGTAAAGTGAGTTTCATAGTTTGTTGTTGCAAATCAACCTCCGTGTAAAACAGATCTGCATGAGACATTTAGGTTTGTGCATTTGCGGAAAAGATTTTTACATTTACTTATCATCACCATTTTGTATCATCACTGACAGCTGTTGAGTCGCACAGCTGTAATTTTAACATCTATAAAATGCAGAGCTTTGCATTGTGGGATTGTTAGCAGCATGGCTGGACACCACTCCTTTAGTTTCATTGTGGAGTTAAACTGACTTGACCTGATCAACTATACAGTAAAAGGTGAGTGATTTCCTCCTATCAGTGACTTCTGTGTGAGTCTCAGGCTGCAGTTATAGTCCGGCTAACTCCCCAAAAAAACATGTACATTTCATTTGAAATCACATAAACTTTTGGCCATTATATATTTCAATTTAATAAAGTCAATAAGGAGCAAAAACATTAAACTGAAGAAATACATTGCTAAAGTGGAATAAACTTCACTCCAAATAAATCCTCTTTGTTCCTTCACCACCCAAAAACCAAAAACAGTTTTGTAATGAGCTTATCAACAGACAGTTAGAGAGATGATGTCAGACCACCATGAATCATAGTGTGAACTAACAACAGAATAAATATCTGAAAAACAAAAAAAACAAAGCCCCGGTGACAGTTTGGTATCTGACCATGAAGGTATTGGCACAGTTTCACTCAGGCTCTGAGCGGACATTGATTATCATGACATGCCAACAGTTTCTGGCAGCAGGACGGAGAGGAAGAAAGAGCCAGAGACTTTCATTTGGTTTTAGAGCTGCGACTAATGATTATGTTTACTACTGTAAAATCTTTCTGATTCTGATTCTGAGATGTCCATCACAATATAATATCTTCAAACTCTTCAATTTATAATGATACAAAGCAGCACTTCTTCTTGATAACTACAATTAATAAAATATGAAATGTGTTGGTGATTACTTTCCATTGGGCTGACTGATCAGTTAATCATTTCAGTACTGCTTAGTTTTATTGTAACATGGCTACAGGGACAAACAGGAGTAAAATAACCGGACCTCCTGGAGAAGAAGCGTGACATCCAAGTCATATGACACAGCAGGTGCACTGTGCACTAGTGAGAGAGATCATGTGTGGTATGTGTGATCATGCGTGATTACACGAGAGGTGTGTTGTGATGTGTGAGTGCTGACAGTGGCGTGTTTATGTAACCTCTGCAGGTTTTACTGCCCGTCCTTCATAAATGTCATGTGGATACGGACAGGGTCAAAAAGGTCAAGCACAGAGGCTCAGAGCGTACCAGCTGACTGCAGGCCAGTGGTCAAGACTGTCTTGTAAGGAAAGTTCAGTTTAATTCCCTAATGTCACGGTTGTGTTTGAGTCGGGGAAGTCTGCCTCAGCTGCAGGGGAGCTGTTCTGATGAATGCAGATCCACAGGGCGCCAGAAAAATCACAAAATTGAAGCATTAAACTGGCCCGAGAGGCAGAGTGGTCTTTGGATCTCTGCTTTTTCTCAGATGACAAAGTAATGAGCCGTTTTGTGTGAACAGCTTGTTTGGCTTTCAGTGTTTGGTCAAGAATTATATGCATGAAAGCGCTAGTTATATATCTTCTTTTAGATCTTTCAATCTCGTGTCACAAAACCTCAAATTAATGTCTTGGTGGTGGAGTGGGTGCTGGTGTGAAAGGGAGGGCTTCTCTCAGACAGCAAACTAATGAGCCACTTTGTCTGAAAAGTTTATCTCTGTTCTATGTCAGAGTCCTGAATCCTGTAACACGAGCTGCTGTATCAATGACGAAGTAACGTGATGGTTTGGTGGTGTGATGGTTTTGATAGAGGCATATGTTCCGTGCTGGGATCTGCGAAGGAACAGATGCCAGAATCACAAATAAATCAATGGACTATATACAGTATGTCTGAGCTCAGCTGATTGTTGCATCTGAGTGACCATGCTGAAGCAGATGGAGCTGAACTTGTTGTTATAAATCTGGCTTTTGGATTTGAGAATTCAAACGAACGCTAATGATGAAAAGAAGCAAGTTTGATTAATGTTGTGGATTAATTTGTTGCAGACAGCCTGGGGGAAATGATTAATGCTAACTTGTTTTGTGTAGCAAGCTTGACATCTTTTTTATGAGTGACAGTCTTTGCGTACGCAGTAAAACTGATGGAACTTCTCTTCCCATGGGCTGCAGGGGAAATGTTATTCTTGCTTGTAAATCACATTCAGGCTACATGTTGTGTTTGGGTTTCACATCATTGTAGCATTGGTTTCAGCCTTAAATGAAACAATGTGTGCCATCACCAACCTATAGTTGATGCAGAAACTGAAGAAGTTCCCATTAATGCATTGATCCTGCATTACAAAATATTACACGCATTTCTTTCTCTCAGATGTTTTGCAGTTGAAACTAATTAACATAAAAAATAAAACTTTTTAGTTGCCCTGCCCCATATTTTCCCAAATGTTGCCTTTTTTTGGCAAAGTTGTTGCACGGCTGATTGTCTTCAGTCAATGTTAAAACTTAATGGTCCTGCAGATTTCTGTTCTGGTTGATTTTGAGAGGCCCATGATTACTGGTCGTAACACCATGTTCCCACGAGCAGCTGCTCCGTCAGAAACACAACAAAAGAGAAACTGGTGCATTTGCCCTTACAGTGCAGCCAAACAAATGCATGTTGTTTTAATCAAGAAGTCAGTCAATAATTAACCTTTTCCCATCTTGCCATTAGCAGTCCTGATCTGATTTCATGCTGCACATGGTGTGAGTAGTTTTCCACCCAACTACAGGAGCAGGAAGTTACCCTACTGAGATATCACTCCCTTTAGTATTTAAAACTGATCCTATTCCCATGTTACGTTAGCATTAGCTGTCATTTAATACAGGCCTGGCGTGGCTGTAAAGAGTAAAGCTGTGAGACGGTGAGTGAATTTTGGGACCAACAATAAAAACTACTATAATATAGAGAGAGATTGGTAATCATTGAATGTAAATACTCTAACAGGTTATTGTAGAATAAGAGGTGGGATTATAATTTCACCACTGAAAACGTTGGCTTCACTTGTTGGATGAAAAACAGGGTTTTTAGGAAAAAGTTATATTTAACATTTTTGAAAGTAAAGTATCCAGAAAATGTAGGATATATATATATTTGTACATAACTTAAGTATCACATCAGCACTACTAAAAATGTTCATACATTAACCGCCTCTATAAACATATCACCCTCTTCTGTATTGGCATGCTGGGCCTCCTCTGGCCAGTCTATATCGTGGAGCTGTCATGCCTCCTGCCACCCTGCAGGTGAACACCACATAGTGTCAGCATCTAGTGAGCTATTTTAATCAGAGGGTGTTGGGCTTTTTTGAGAGGTAGCTCTTTTAATGTTATTGTTGTTATGCAAGTCTCTCATAGCTGGAGGGCCAGCAGGAGAAGGTAGAGTGGTGCCTCATTTGTCCTTGGAGATGAAAGTTTACGGGACACCAGAAATGTTTGGTTGTTTGAGTGGAATACATTTTTACTGTTGCATTGTATGCTTTTAGCTGATGCTGTGTTTGAGGTGCACTTATACCTCTCAGCCACAGTGAGCTGCAGAAAAATAATGGGAGATATAATGCATGAAGAACACAATGAAAGACTGAGCAGGGTCCTTGAATTCAAATCCTTCAAGCACTTATATTCCGATTTGAGCCACATGCCCTACATTTTGAATTGTCTGTTTATCCCAACTTCATTTCTACTTCACTAAGTGAGACAATGTGAAATGAGATAATGTACCTTATTAGCACTCCAGGTACTACCACATAAGAGGACACGTCACACATACTAATATTGAAACTTGAATACAAGGATATGTTCTGTCATTTGATAACAGTCAGTCAGCCAATCAGAAGACAGGAGGCTCAGAGCCTCCTGTCTTCTGATTGGCTCACTGACCTGTTGTTACTAGAGCTCCAGAGAGAAGCCTGAGAGAGGAGATGTAAAACTACATTGAGATGGTGTTTGGTTCTTAAAACCACAAATATATATTGTTCAGCCGTAGTTGTGGCACTTGTGACTTCAGAGTCAGGTGATATTTGTCTTTTGGTTTGTGCAATGTCACAGCACACATGGTGATTTGACCCTCTGTTGATAGAAGAATATTGATTGGTGCAGTTTTAACTTTTTAAGTTATTCCCTTTCCTTTTCCCTGCCTAATGTACTTCAACTTCAGTTATTTACCAATCCCCAGAGAAGGACAATGAGATGGATAAAGACAACTTTAGCAACTTTTTCTATACGTCTTGTGCCTGTATTACTTTCTTATCTACTGATATTACTCTTGCGGTTGATTTTTTTTGATGAATTTCCTTTTGTATGACCGTGTAGAAGGTAGGAGGAGAGGAGGAGTTTTAGACACGGATATTTTTATTGTCCAACTCTGATGAACCTACACTGGACACATCCCTCTATGAAAGTGAGACTAAGAAAAAATACACAAAATTCACCACACAGCAAATGGACCCAGAGATGTAAGGCAGATGAACAGGTCTTTTATAGCGAGTGTTAAAGGGCATTGTTAAGAGGGTACTATGTAAAGCTTTTAGTGCTACTTTTCAACATTTTTCGCTCACAGCTCAGGTCAGCGTTGCCCCCGCTCTCCTGAAATGACACTATCACATCTATTATATCTGGTACTATTTTGAACCTTGCTGCAGAATGAAATCACAGCCGCTGATAAACAACCTCTCACGACACTGACATGCTGTTCCCATTCATATTCTGTGAGCAATCAGAGATTGATATCAGTTTTCCAGGAGAAGTGCTTCACATATCAGCCCCGAAATAAACAGCCCTTTGTTTTAATTCGCGCGATCAATATCTGCATTAACTGAGAGAGTGAGAGGAGTCATAAATACCTCATCATCATTTAATAGTCTGGCAAAGAGATCGGGGTTAATAGGTTAACATAAATAACATACTGCATTTCATTTGATGAGAATTCTGCATGCATCTGATAGTTCATTACACACTTGTGTGAATGAGAGATGGTCTTAATGGCTGTCATCACCACGTAATGAACACAATTTTTAATGCATGTGTATCACGTGTTGATTTATTGTCTTTACGTCACCTGGCTTCGTGTAATATTTCATGAGACAGAGTTGTGTGAGCGCGACTTGCCTCACACATTCACTCTTGGAGGATGGTCGCTGTCCTCCGGAGCAGTGCCTCACTGAAGAGCACCGCTTTTAGTGGAATACATTCAGATTAACATAATAAACCATTAATGTGATAATGACATTAATGGTGTGTTGATCCTGTTCCATAATTTCTTACTAATGTAATTTAGTTCCTATTTATGTAAATATAAATTTCCTACCCATGTAATTCAAATCTTTTAATGTAATCCATTTTTATTATCCACCGAAGAACCTCTTCCATACATATTCATCCCTTTTTAAAATGTACCACCATAGACAGACAGAGTTGTTTAATGTTTCTGTTTTTAGAGTTATGAGTTATGAGTTGTGTTATTTTCCTTTTTGGAGGAAGAAAAACTAATGAAAGTAATGGTAAGAAGACCAGGTCAAACCCTGGTATCTGGCTGGACCGTGTAAGGTCAATGTCTGAAATTGAGGACGTCGATGAAAATTGTTGTAAATCCATTGTAAACTACTGACATCATCACGTCATATTTAGTCAGACAGTTTCAGCTGTTTCATCTGTTTGCTTCTCTCCTCCTCTCTGTGCTCACATACAGTATTTTAATACAGCTGTCACTTACATGTTTTTCTGTTTCTGTTTTTTTGAAAAAAGTCTTAAAATCTAGTGACAAATGCGCTAAGTTAACAACACTGCAGGCTGTAAACGCCCCCCCTAATAAACTATTCACTTTGAAAGAGCAACGACCAATAGGGAAACTCCAAATCAGTCACATGACATTCGGCTGACCTGGAACTCTGATCACTTAACTATGTCACTCAGTCAGTCACGGAAGTTTGTATACATGTTTGTATTTTAAGTCAGCCAGATGCATGAAATAATACACGTGAGAAAGTACAACACTAAAATGTGAAATGTTTAATTGTCTTCTATCATTGATATTGGATAAAAAGAAAAAATCTTTAAAAGAATAAAGGGATTATTGAGAAAGATGAATAAATGGAGTACTTTGTTAATCCCAAATAGCAATAGTCATGTTGCTTACAGCAGCCAATCACATGTAAGAATCAGAAAACAAACAATATAAGGACACTCAAAGGGAAAGATAGGAAAGAAATAATGAAAATATCATTAACTAAAATCTTGACAATGATTAATGAAGTCTAGAAGATACTGCAAACTGTAAATTGATATGGCAAGGTGTACCACTGAAATTGTATAACCATTAAAATATAAACTTTGTATTTTTATCTCGGCCTTTTACAACCGTCAACAGGTTGTAACCACTTCCTGCAGATTCGTAACCATAATGCAAATAAATGACATCACCGGCATCGACCTTGGTGGGTGTTTGTCAGTGAAACCGCACTGACACATGGCTGCAGTGCATTTAGCATCTGCTGTTGAATTTGTCGCAGCTGTGTGAGGAGTCATAACTCACGGCTCATAGGGCTGTCAGGACGATCTGTTTTCCTTTTCATGCTACAACTGATCAATTATAACTCCGTCCTATTCAGACAGTTATTAATTCGTAGAGCTTGAAACAGTGAGTGTATCCCCCTGACAGATGTTACTATCTAGAGCACTTTTTGTCCAGTAAGACTCACTCCTCTGACAGCATGACTAACACCATCTCCAGCACTGTGTTGCTCTCCTCCCTCGTGCATCGGGAGCAAAGGTTCTTCGTGCTCCTCAACAGCCCTTTTTTTTTTTGCATTTTACTCTGCAGAGATTTTTTATGGCCAGCTGTCAAACATTCATGTGTAAATGTGAGTACAGTCCCCTGTAGGCAGTTGTAGGTGCTTCATCTGGGCTTAAGAAACCTCGAAATTCTTTACGTTATGTACTGGATGTGCTTGTTGGTTTTTTTTTTTTTTTGCTTAGTGCCCGACAACTAAACACACAGCCTGTGCACAATGTCATTGTTGTGCTGCCAGCAGTACTGCTCCAAACCACAGTAGAAACAAATATCATACAAAGAAATACAGTAACTGGATAGTTGGTGGAACACCTTTTGTGAACGTTAAGAGATCTTTATGCCTCCAGGCCAAGCGACAGCCAGGCCGGAGACATTATGTTTCTGGATTGTCCGTCCGTCCGTCAGTCCGTCCCATTCTCGTGAATGTGATGTCTCAGTAACGCCTAGAGGGACTTTCTTTAAATTTGACACAAACATTCACTTGGACTCAAGGATTCAGAGGTCAAAAGTCAAAGGTCACTGTGACCTCAAAACATATTTTTGTCCATAACTCACAAATTCGTACGCTAATTGTGACACAGTTGAACTCAAATATCTATAAGGATAAAATGAAGTGATGACATTTTATATCCAAAAGGTCAAAGGTCAACTTCACTGTGACATCATAATGTTCTGCAAAAACATTTCTGGCTGTTATTCAGTGCTGTAACTCAGCAAGGGGAGATTTATATTTCCTGCAACTTGGCTGGTTGGTAAAGACAAACAACGATGAGGCGGTCATTTTAGTTCATGTTGTGTTAGTTTAAACCCTGCTCTCTAACATACATTTCTGTCTCTTTTTCTGACTGGTGTATATTCTCTGTCTTGTGTGTACTGTGTTTAGTTGCCGCTCCTCCTCCTTGCCTCTAGATATTTGCTCAGGGAAAACTTTAACTGACTCACAACAAGTCATTCTGCACATGACTGTCTTAGTGTTTTAACTCTCTCATTTTCCTTTTTCCATTTTCCTTTAAGATGCATATTGGTTAAAGATGCTTACATCTTAATGTGACCTAAAGGGGTAGTATTCTTGCTTTCTTCATTGACAAGTACATCAGCCTCTCACACCCACATAAACACCTACTATTAGCAACTGTTTTTCCAGTTACTTGGAAAAAACAAGATTGTGGCAAGCTGTTAATTCAACATGAGGCAAAATGTTCCTTAAGTAAGTAACAGACATGAAGGTCGTGTTTTATTTTTACAGCCTCTGTAAGTGTTACTGTCATTAGCGCCAGGATTAATAGAAGTAGTAGTAGGAGTAACCCACCTGACAGGAGGGAACAGTGCATCAGCATGAGCTAACGAGAAGGCGTCTACATGGAGTGCATTTAGATGTAACCAGTTTCATTTGGCAAGTTGTGTTGAGGTCTTGTGCTGTGAGCTAATAATGGCGTTGTAAGTCCCTGTTGTGGAACCTGCTGCTGCCATGTCACTGGGTCTCCTGGTAAACCTCGCTGCCCTGTGGGGTTTGATCTTCTGCTACATCAGGCGGGAATTGGTACAGCGTGAGTAATGTGAGCTGCAAGTGAATGGAAAACAGTGTGCCTACGTATTGATTGTTGTCAGAGATGGGAAAGGGGCTCTGAACCTTTCAACACATGCAGTGTATTTGCTGAGTGTGCACAGTGCTCCTCGTCAATGTTGTGCTTCTGCTGGTGACTACTAAGCAGAACTACTGGAGAACTTTAGAGGGCAGGAACTTTTCTCAGAGTTTGTTTGTCTGTGCCACTAGAGATTCTGCTTCAGGCTGCAGCACTGAAGCTATTTTTGCATGTTTGTGAGGCCCTGTTGCCCCTGCACATAAACTTCTTGACGATGTGAATACACTCGTCTAACACCACTGTTACACTAGTATCTAAAGGGTGTATATTTATTAAATAAGCAGGAGAAGTGCTGATAGACTTTCTGCCTTATTGTGGCAACAATAAGGCAGAAATTCTTATTTATATCATCTCATATTTTAGGACAGGTACAGGTTGTTCTTACTAATCTTTAATTTGTTGATAATCTTTAGTTAATTAGTTGAATTTCCTTCTCTTCTTTGATTATAAAGCAGGTCTAGGTTCTATATTAACACTGTGAAAGTATCAAAGCCTCAGTCCACAGAGAAATACACACAGCCTGTATTCAGAAACTGATCCTTAAAACCAGCCGTCAGGACTTATGTAACTTTGTGATGTCACAACAAAGCAGTCACCACTCTCAGCCATGCCCCAAGCCGGCTATATTTTTATTTGATCGCTCAGAAAACAGTCAGCCAATCAGATAGGAAGCTCAAAGCCTCCTCTCTTCTGATTGGCTTACTGACCTGTTGTTACCAGAGCTCCAGAGAGAAGCCTGAGAGAAGATACATTAAGATGGTTTTTGGTTCTTAAAACCACAAATATATCTAAAATATATAAAAATGTCATCATGTTAACAGTCAAGGAAGCATATCAACTATCCTTTATAAAATGTCTTTTTCTTTTGTTATAACTATGTGCTGTCACTCGTTGTGTACGAGGTGTCTGTTTTTTAGAGATGAGAAACTAATTTAGCCCAATAACCTCTGTGTTCATTCACATCAGAGCTGCTGAAACTTGATTATAAAGATCAAAAGACACAGCAGTCTTTGTCAGCTTTCTCTTAACTCCCCAGCACACACACACACACACACACACACACACACACACACACACACACACACACACACACACACACACTGTGACCCTCCATGCCTCCCTGTGTTGTTTACCCAGCCAAATGCTTTTACACCCTGGCTGAGGCTTAGAATGACTGACTGACTCAGTCTATAACTGATGGAGGCCCAGGCCTGCGCTGTCCAGCTTTTTGTGCTGAGCCCAACACTTTCATCCACACAGGCTGTACAGGACAGGCTGGGTGGGGTTGAGTGGGTGGTGGTCCTGCAGTCACCCCTCACATTCTACACAAGGCTGGGAAAGTCAGGGACGAAGGCCCATCAGGGTGTGGAGGTTGGACAGAATCTCCTAAGCCTGCTACTCCTCTGGGGAATGATTGGCCTGTGTGTGCTGTACTTGTGAACAGAGTGGGGGGGGTGAAAATCCAGGGTGATGCCTTCAACATGTTTACAGTGCAACCGAGGTTGCTAATTTTGTCTCCTCTCTCTCCTCCCTCTGTCACTTCAGTCATAACCAGAGGACCACGGCGTTTCGCCATCCTGTGACGGGACAGATTTCTCCAGAGAACGTGGATTTTATCCTGCAAGAACAGTGAGTGATTGACTTCTTTACTTCTCTGCAGCCACATCCATCCATCCAAAAAAAAAAAAAAACTCAGCTGTTGAAATAAAAACATTGATTTGTTGTCAGATCCTTTGGGCTACATTGACTTTCTCCTGCTGTTTTGAGATACAGTATATCAACACTAAAATTGGCTGAAGTTTTTTGTTTCTGTCTTAATATTTGGGGTGAATGTTATAATGTGAGCTATTTATTCACAGTCTGAGTCTGAAAAAAAATCCACAGCTCTTATAGTGAGGGCTGTTTTATGGTTTGTTATAGTCTCTGTTATACTGCAGTTGTCTGACCTTTTATTTAACTATGCCTTTGAAAGTATCTTACCTATACCTGAGAGTTATCACTGACATATTTTCTTATACATCTTTACTGAGTGGATGGAGAGCAGGTTCTGTGAAAGGCTGTCTGTTGATTAAGTGAAGATGTGGGCGTTTCATTTCACCATGGTTGCTTTTTGAACTTTACAACACAATATGGAAGTGAAAGTAGAAGGACAAACAGAGCTGTTGGAGCGATCTCACTGTCTGGTGGTGTTATAGCAGGAGTCAGTCAGGTCTGTCTCTCTCCATTAGAGTTGGAAAGTGCAGCTAAATGTACTTTTAGTTGCATCTGTTTTTCTTGTCTCCTTCCTTGCCCAGAGTTACAGGAGAAGATTAATACCACTCACACATTTTTCTGTTAAATATGAAAGCCAACAGCTAGTTAGCTCAGCTTAGCGTTAAGATTGGAGGCAGGGGGAGACAGCTAACCTTCCTCTGTCCTAAGGTAAAATACATGTGCTGGTTGCCTGGTAACCTCAAGGTAAGTCACTGCAACTTGTCGGAAAATAGTACAGCACATAACCCCCTGTAAAATCACAACTTGTTGCTTGAAGCTTTTTTTTTTTTGTCCAGATTAAACGAACTAGATGTAATGTGTTGATTTATAATCTTCAGAGGTGCTGGTTGTCTGATTTCTAACCTTCGGATCGAGACAGGCTAGCTGTTGGACCCTGTTCCAGGCTTTATGCTAAACTAAGCTCACCTGCTCCTGGCTGTACTTTCAATCTTTTCGAACTTTCATCTATCTCTCGACAAGAAAGTAAATAAGTGTATTTCTCAAAATGTGTAACTATGAGACTCTTCCTTTAATCCTAAACTGGAGGGAGTTTTAGTGTTAATGCTAGGTTCGATTCTCTGATATTCAATTATATTGAATATTGTGATGTTTCCCAATATACACAATGTTTTTCATAATATCAAAACAAAAGTTGTTGAAACATAAAATACAATGATATAATTACATTTTAACCCCCTCCCCCCAGCAATAAAATTGTATATAGCGATATTTGGGCTGGGCTGTATTGAGATAATAAATTTTGGATATCATCCAAGTCTAACTTAGTTTTGTAAAACCAATAAAAACAAATTTGAATAAATAAAAATACAAATATTTGAATAAAAAAAATCAGGATGGAGACTTAGGACACCAAGTCACCGCTTGGAAATGTTTTATTCCAAATTTCTTATTGTAAGTGCAGCTGAGACAAACACAAAGACGTTGGCTTGAGAAATTTTAAAGTTGCAATTTGACACATTTGTTTGTTTGTCAGTGAGAGGAATTATCATCTTTACTCAGCTATGACAGTGTAACCAATTAGGTTAACTGCTCTCAGCCTTCTGATGTTTACCGTCACTTGCCAGCTGATGATGCTTTGTCACTTTAAGAGACCTGGCAAGTGCAGGTCTCTCTGGGATAAACAAGTCAGAGTGTTCACTCACGCCTGTTTAGTCTACAGTTTGTATTGCACTCTAAGGGCTTTGTTTGGGCAAAGATTTCCTGCCAGGGACTAAACCCGACACCAGACTTTCTCCACGATAGCGAGACTGTCTGAAGTCTCAGTTACAAGAGATGGGACACTCTTTTCTCTCGCTGCCCCAGATTGTGATATAGGTCAATACGACAGGTGAATTAGCATGAACACATCCTGTAGCCTGAATATAGAATTAAACAAAAACAAACAAGATAAAAAGTCAAGCAAAGTGTAGCTTCACTTTTAAGAGCTTTTTAGGCACATTTGCACAGGGGGTCTGGTTTGTTTAGAGGCTGTGTGCATTCCTGGGCCCTGCGAGGAAAAATAATTCCACATCTTGCTTCGGGCACTTTTCTGTAAACCAGTTTGGGAAGAATATAACTGAAAATGCAGTTATATGTTTGTCAGTGTTACCATGTTCTCGGATGTTTGTTTTACGGCTTTAGTCGACTGTCTGGAACCAGACTGCAGCTCTGATTATTCCAGTCCTCCTTCCATTTCTTTTCACTCTTCATACCCACCTGCATACACCCTTGAGGTGAAGCTGAATCTGAATGTCAGCTTGCAGCATACATTTGGTAAAAGCATAAAACTGGCACAAAAGAAAAAAAATCAATACTGAATTCATTCCTTTGCAGCAGTCATATGGTACAGTGGAGCATCAGTGCACTTGGGTCAAAGCCCAAGGTCACTGACACTGTTCATCACGACTGTCCTCCTGTAATAAACAAAGCCATAGGTCGTCTGTGTAGCAGCTTATTATGAAGCAGCTTATTACATTTTATTGTTAGATGACCTCTAACTGCTGTAGTAATTATGAAAAGAGCAAAGGAGGAAGTCAGTTGACGCAGTGTGTAGAGCGACAAAATCGGCCTGAGAAGGTGGCTGAGGTGGATAGGTCAACAAAACACAGGAGCGTAACCCAGGAGACCGCTGTTGGTTTCCCCATGAAACATTATTTCTTGTATCCATGACCGTTTCACAGCCTTTACCGTCTGACATATAAAAAAAACACATATATACTGTATATTACATTAAAACAGGTGACTGGTTTTAATGTTGTGACTGATCTGTGTATTTTTTGCCATGAAGCCGTGAAAAATTATTGAAACTACACATTAAGTTTTGAATCAAATTACTAATGGTTCAGAATGAACTCTTAAAATAATAAAAACAGTTACTTGTTTTAATGTTGTGGCTTATTGGTGTATAATAGCAACCATGACAACGAAGGTCCATTAAGCCAAACCACAAACCTTTCCTCAACCTAACCAAAATGTGACCAATCTTCAACCATAACTGTATTTTTATTAGTGTAGGACTCGTTGGTTTATGAGACAAAAAAATACAGCAGCAATAAAGCCGTGTTCTGCCCGGTCTGTTGTCATAGTAAGATAACAGCTTTATTGAATTCTTGTAGCTCTTGTAAGTGACATTATACTCTGTTTTGATAAGAGGCAACATTGTACTGCCCTCTGTGGATCTGTCTATGGCTGTTAATGCCACCATATCATAACACACTGTTTCACAGCCAGTGTAAAACATGAACATGTAGTGACACAAAACAACCTGTAAACAGTAAGTAAAACAGACAAAGGATTGTGCATAAAACCGAAGCATGACGCAGGAGAAAAACACTAAACGTTATAATAATGTATTTCCATAGTGGTCCTGTTCCTCTCCAATCAACGGACTGCTGTTCCCCTGCTACATTACTGACTGAAAGGTGTGACATGCAGATTATAGCAGACAGAACATTACTCATTATACATATTTCACCCTTAAGCTCCAACACAAACCTTCTCCAGGCTGCGGTCTATTTTTACTGACCTGCAGAACTCTTTCATTAATGTAATTAGAATGGCTCGTGTAATTAATACACAGTGTTATGAATACAGAGCAGTTTGGTTGGATTAAAGATTCCTATATCACTCATGGTGATCACCTCACTTATAACTAAAAAATCAAAAACTGTGTGTGTGTGTGTGTGTGTGTGTGTGTGTGTGTGTGTGTGTGTGTGAGTGTGTGAGTGAGTGAAGTGATTGTTTTGTTTAACTGCTTAGTCATGCTGTGATCTTCTGTGTATGTAATTTTCAGGCAAAATAAATAATGGGATTTCCTGAATAAATAAAACTTAACATAATGGTCTTTACTTATTTTGGCTGATGAGACCTGTGTGAGTGTGAACACACCGTGGGACAACTCACAACCTAATGCTTTTTTTTGTGTGTATGGAGTTTGGCAGCTTCAGTTTCACTGATCTTAAACCTGAAGAAAATTCTCATCAGCCAGAATAACTGAAAACATCATCACCTTTTGCAGGATCTTTATCACTGTACAAGTGTATCAAATGACAGAATAGCTTTTATTTCAAGAGGGCCAGAGGAGACTTTCATGTGACTCCCTGCTTCAACTTTCACTTCACCTCCGTCTGGATCTAGGACCCCGCAGCTCCAGTGAAGCTCCGACCTTCACCTGCAGCTCAGGGACCTGAGATCAGTGCTGTCAACCTCTAAAAGACCTAAAGGCCGAGTCCTTCACTCAGCCTCAGAGCTTCAGAGGACACGTTGTTACAGGGGGATATTTCTAAATTAAACTCCTCTAGCAGACTCCTCACAGAGCCTGTCATTCAGCTGAGTGAATACTCCGAGTGTTCTTCAGATTCAATAAATGAGTCTTGATCATTTATATTCATTAAGTCACGGCTTCATGATCAGCGCCACAGTTTGGCAAGAAGTCATGATTATTGTTGCTGATGATTTTAGGAATTAAAGGAGCTATTCGTAAGTTTAGCTATTGCTCTATAGCTAACATTAGCATTACCAGCTGTTTACTTACCAGTCTAGAAGAAACATTGTGAGTTCATAATCAAACTTCATTCCTTTACTCGCCAACAGCTGTCAGCAGAGGTGGAAAGCAACACCAGCTGTCTTCTTGTCTTGTCTTGTCTGTCTCTTGTCTCTATCACATCTTTTCTTCCACTGAAGTTAGCATGCTAACCAGCTAGCCCTAGCCTGTCTCATCATCATTCTTATAGCGACTCACTGTAGCCTCCAACCTGCCCTGAAGGCGTAGCACTGCTCAGAGGGCGTTTATAACCTTTTGTCTTGTAAACACAAAGATGGCTGAAGCTCTTGTCAATAGACAATCACCACCACCTGCTCCCACCAAGAAACCACGTTCAGCGGCAGAGAAAACTTATACACAGCCTCTTTTAACTGTTTTAAACTAAAACAAAGATAGACTAAATTTGTATTTTTTTTTTTTAAATATTACTGCTATGTCAACATTCTGTTTGTGGTAAAATGAAGTTGTGCCATCAAATAGACGAGGCATCACCTAATACATTTCTTATGACCTTTCTCTTCTCTTACATTCTTCATTCACAACCTTTTGCTGGCATTTTGTCATTCTTTTTAAGAATCCGCTCTGACTGTTGCCTGTTTGTTTACTTGTAGGAACTGTAGAGAATCCTGTTGGTGCTTTTATTGCCTTGAATGAAACATATGATCCCATATTCAGAAAGTGTTTGAATGAAGGAATGCAATTTGGCTGCACTTGACACACGTCACTGCTGCACAAGTTTTTATGCCTCCGCGCCGGCGACAGCCAGGACTGGAGGCATCATGTTTTGGTGTTGTCCATCTGTCTCGTGAACGCGATATCTCAGTAACACCTTGATGAACTTCTTCAAAGACACAAATCTCTGATTAGATGTTGGTGGTCAAAGGTCAAGCTCTGTGTGACCTCACAAAAAACAGTTTTGGCCTCTTGAATGTGATATCTCACGACCACCTTGAGGTCATTTCTTTAGATTTGACACAAACATTCCCTTGGACTCAAAGATGTAGCTGATTAGATTTTGGTGGTCAAAGGTTAAATGTCACTGTGACCTCACAAAACATGTTTTTGGCCAATACTTAGGAATTCATACACTAATTATGACACAATTTAACACAAATGTCAAAGAGTTAAAATGAAGTGATGAAATTTTATATCCAGAAGGTCAAGTTCAACTTCAATGTGACACATAATGTTCTGCAAAAACACACCAGGCTGTTATTCAGTGCTGTAACTCAGGAAGAGGAGACTGTGAACATATTTCCTGCGACTGGTTGGCAGAGGTGCTAATTTTATATATTTATTTTAAACAAAACACAAAAACTATACAATAAAGCCTATGGCCAAACAACAGCATGGAAGAATAAAACTGGAAATATATTCTTTGTGTTATGAGACTTAATTATTTCAGAGATTTAAATCTCTCACAGAGAACCTCTCACTGTGGTGAAAAGCATATAAAACTTTCAACATCCACTTTCCCCCTCAGAACTCAGTAAAAGAAAGGTTTTCAGCACTTGGGGAACAATTATGAAAGAAAGATGATCATAGTTATTGTGTGTCCCATTGTAAAAGCTATTTCAAAGTGTTATTGCAGGTGCACTGGACAGTAACATCAGCTTATCATGTTTTAATTCTTCTTGAGCAAATTTGAGCCAAATTCAGTCGCTAGTTCAGTGAAGAACAATTAATAGAGCTTTTGTAGCTGCTAATCTAATGAAGACACACATTAAAATATAATGAAGTTTGACTGCAGAGGCTCCATTTCTAGAAACCTATTTTCCCTTCTCATTTTTTCCCCTTTTGGTCACCATCTCATTGTTTTTCCATTTCCTGTTCTCTCTATTTCCATCAGTCCCACCCAATCACTTCTTCTGCCATTTTGCTTTTCCTGCCTTCCCTGCTTCTCTCAGTACTCTGCCTGCTTCATTCTTCTTCTTTTTCTTCTATCTTATCTTCAGTCTCACCTTATTTACACCCCTTTATCCCTCGTCTTTCTTCACACTTGCATCTTGCCGTCGTTCTGTTGTGTATAATTTTGAATGTATCAAGTTAAATCAATTTAAATTGACTCATTAATGCAGCCTAACTCAATGTTCTTTTCATTTTGACGTGCGTGGTACATGAGAGACAATAAATGTGACCTTGTCACTCCAGGATGGATCCGACTAGTGTCAGAAAAACATTGAAAATCACACGTAGATGCAGTTTAAAAAAAAAAAAAAAAAAAAAGCAGTAATAGAAATGTGTATTATTGATGCTCAGATGAAACCATGTCTTATTTGGTGGCAGACTTCAGTGTACCTCGCTTCCAGGCAAGTGTGAGTTGTTTCCTTTTCTTTTATTCTTAGCATTCAAAGTCTCTTTTCACATGTGGGCATTTCTGCCAGCCTCCCTTTTCTGGCGTTGTGTCTTTTTCATGTATCCACAGTGTTTGGTCACTGAGCTTCAACACCTCTCCCAGTCTGATATTGGTCTCTCTCTTCACTCTCCTTTCTACATCTCATGTTTTTCTTTTACCTAATGCCCTTTCTCTCTGCATCACTCCCCCAGACTCTCCTATTTTTTTTTAATCTGTCCCTCATCCCTCTTTCCCTCTCTTCCCTCCATCTCTCTGTTGTAGATGAGGTGGGTGCAGGTTACATTTCCCCTCGCTATGTTCTGATGGATCTGTCTTATTAGCAGCTGCGTAGGCGTGAAGCAGGCCTGTCCAAACCACTATGATAATGTGTCGGCTATACACACACACACACTTCACTCGTGTGTGTGTGTATATTTGGCTATTATACTTGCATTATAGTCTGTCTCAGTGTAATATTGATGTATTACACTCAAGGATGTTCTTTGCTGTAACACCTGCCAACGTAATAACAGCGCACAAACGTAAAACAAAATCTGAGGCTTTTAATGTAATAATCGCACAAATGTGATACATTTCCCACAAACCTAATAGCGGTTGCCTACTACAAACGTTATACGTAATTCTACATTTGCAAGGATTTTTTACATTTGTGGGACGGTGAAAATCTTCAGCTTTCAAAATTGTAACAACATCCCACAAATGTTCCACTTTCTCTGTCTTTCTTTCTCTCTCTCTCTCTCTCTCTGCAACACGCATGCTGCTTTATCATTCTTTGTCAGTTCACAGAATTGTTTTGAGGCACATAAATATCTTGTTTAAATAGATGTTTTTTTCGCCTCTTGTAATGTAGATTTCTCTGCAGCAGCGTCATCTGTGTTTCAGTAGCCTACCTGTCCAGCACCACGGACAGCGCATGGACAGGTCGATGGCCGAGACCCTGACAGGCTGAAAAGTCTCTTGTCACACTCTTAAGAACATTCAGGTCAAGCTCGGGTAGGATGGGTACGGGTCTTAAAAACCCCTGACATCACTACTTTTGACATAGCCTTTTCTTGTATAGGTTCTTAACTGTTTAGACCCTATCACATCACCTGCTACTATGTTTGTGGGAAATGTGTTATGTTTGTGGGATTATTACATTAAAAGCTGCAGATTTGCATTACATTTGTGGTTTATTATGTTTGTGGGCTGTTGTTGTTAAGTTGGCAGATGTTACACTGTCACTCAAAATACCAGCTTCATAAAGGAAGTCGTCGAGGGTGATGCATTATGGGTTCATTAGACCAATTAAATTCATACGTGAATATTCAATACAGAATCTACCAGAAACAAGCAATTCATAAATCTAAATCACAGTGTGTCAGACTGATGGGCTGGAAATTCAGCACCGGCTCTATATTTAATTGAACTCTGTTATTTTGTGTTCATAGGTTCAAAAATGTGTAATGAAGATGTACAAACTGTCCTGGGCTACATTTATAGAAAACAGTGCTTTAACTGAACCTTTTCAGCTAACCTGGGTCATTGCTCATGGTATACATGTGACACTTGGACTGAAAAAATAGTGTACGCTTGTTTTTAAGAAGCTTAATTTTATATACAATATCTGTGACATACATTGTAAGCTTCAAAAGACCTTAGATCGTACTTTGCAAAGTGGTGAGGACTTGGAAACGTAAATTTATGGCATAGTTACAGTATGCTCAAATTGGTGTATGAATCAAAGTAAATATTTCTCTGGTACGGTGGCCCTGAGAGCTCAACACATTGCAAACGCAAGAAAACACATGCAAATAGACAAAAAAAAAGAGCTCATTCAAAAACGTGCTGCAAATACTCACAAAACCAGCAAGTCCCAGCCTGGTTCATCACGTTTTAGTGTCCCCCGGAAACACTTGCACTGTAGTCTGTGCTGCTTGATGTATGTTTCTGTATTGGCTTGTGTTGTGTGTATTTGCAGCACATGTGCTGTCAAATTAATGATGTTTTCTGAATTTGCTTGTTTTCTTAAGTTGCAGTTACTTTTGAGATGACAGTGACAAATATGATGATTCTGAATATACAGTATAGAAACGGCAATATATAAGAATATAGGAAGCCTGGAGCCAGAGGGCTAATAGCTTAGCATTAAGACTTGTATCAGGGAAAAGCAGCTGCCAGAGTTCAAAAAGATGCCCAACAAAACCTCTAAACTCACCCATTAACTAGTGTTTCATTTTTTAGTCTGCACACAAACAAAAATATAAGCAGTTTGTGGTTTCACTGGAAGTAATGTGTCAGAAAATATCGAGCCAAGCTAGCTGTTTCCCCCTGTTTTCAGTCTAAGCTAACTGCATCCTGCCTCTAGCTCTATAGCTAACACACATAAAACATAAGACTGGTATCGATCTTTCCATCTCTTTGAAAGAAAGCGATTTAACATATTTCCCAAAATGTCAAAGTTTCTTTTAAATTGAAATTTGTTTTAAGTCGTATTTTGTAAATAAGACTGCCAGTCTTGATTGCCTCCTCACATAGAGGAAATATTGAAACTGCTCTTAACAGACATTTCTGTTGTATTTGAGTCTATAGAGCTGAAATTTGAATCCAGTCTTTTAATCACATTACACCATTGCCAGTAATATTTAAATTTGATGATCTTGTGTGTGTTATTGCTATTGGGTTTTAGTTTAATACTTCTAAATTCCCTTCAAATAATTTGTGCTTGTGTCATTCATCTATAATAATGGATGATAATGTTTATATAATGATTTCCATGTTTGGTTGTAAATACTCATAAAATGCTTCTTAATCAACTACAATGCACATTTCAAAACAAAGACTTTGTACTTACTGTTAATGTATGTGGGAGTCTGGGATTATTTATATCCACCTTCTCTTAGCTGTGAACCCTAATTATCGAATTACCATCGCACCACTGCAAACAATGCAATAGAAACCATTTCAGCTGTTGCCCCAGATGCTATCAAAAACATCTGTTGTGCTGTTTATTTAAAGCTTCAAAGAGGCCTTGAAGCACGTGAGGTTTCACTGAGGCCAGAGCTCTTTTTCAAACTTTTATATTCATTCAAGGATGGAGCTTTTTACTCAACCAAGCTGGTCTTTTTCAGCATCACCCTGCTTCACCTTCATGTACTTACACACACATTCATTCCTTATTTCTGTCGGCCACCGAGCCTCTCAGCTGGAGCTGAGCTAACCTTTGAGATTACTGCTGCCCTGTCGACGCCACATGCTGGCACATAAGTTGTGGAGTTCACTGGAGCTGATATTCTGGTATATATATGTCATCGCCACCATCCTCAGCATCGGCTCCAGCTCCATCAGCCAGACCCCCACTCCTTTTTTTTATTTTTCATTATTTGATGTCAATGTCAACTTTGATGGAGGCATAAGCTCACAGTCCATCAAAGCAAAGATGAAACTCCATCTGAGAGCGTTAGTAGCAGCAGGGTGCGGCGTGTATGTGTGTGTATGGGGGCTGGCGTTGGAAGGCCTGCTCACGAGGGGTTATCACGGATTAAAGGGGCTAAAGTGTCAGGACTTTACAGCTCCTAGGAGTGCGTTATCAACTCTTATTTTGGCAGCAGGAGAGATGGAATAACTTCCTTGGCTGCTGCTGTCTCGGTCTCAGTATCTGTCTGCATCTCAAGTGTGTCTAAGTCTATTCGCACCACGTCTGTCTTTCCTCTCGTCAGCGGCTTTAGGGTCGTGGAAAACCTGGAAATTAGCATCATTGAAACAATCGGAACGTTTCGTTTTCCTGGATAGCCCGAGGAAATGTCAATTTTAGGTTTCTTACTGTGTTCCCATATATACTGTGTTATTCCAGGCTTTATTGATAATTCTAATAAAGAAATTTCTTCAGACTTTTTAATTTCCTGCACAACGCTGTGGGAGGGCATGATTTAAATCTCTCATCTCCTGTTTGTCATGCACTATAGTCTAGATTTAAAGAGAACAAAAAAAAATATTTTTCCCTTAATATTCATATTGTTTAATCTTTCATGGTGGTTTTAGCTTTTTAAAAAATGTTACTGCCTCAGCTGCTGAACTGATTTTCCTTGCAAGCATCTCAGGAAGTTTTTGTCAACTTGTCATGTTTAAATAGTAGCTGAGTTTCACTGACACAGGGCCAGCCTGCCTGGTGTAGCTCTTCACTATATAAATGGAGATGAACTGAATTCCTGGCTGGCGATTGGCACGTCTCTTCCCTTTGTCACATTTGTGTCTTTCAAGTTCTTCCTCCATGTTACTCCACTCTGTCCCTCTTTGTGTTCTTGTCTGTTCTCCCTCTAGCTCTCCAGATATTTTACTGTCTCTGACCCTTCCCCTGCTCATTGGTATGGGATCTGGTGATTTTTAAGGAAGCTACGCCAGCAATGTGATGAGTGCTTCGCCAGGGGCGCAGCATGGCAACGCTTTGGTTGACTGTTGCCATAGCAGCAGTGTGGAATTGAAACCGAGGGATACAGTTGTAGATGGAATGTGTGGTTGGGTTAAAGAGTGCCTCTCTCACTCACTCTGAGTATTTAAATCAACTATTAACTATTTTGGTAGTGCACAGATGTGTTTAGCCTAGCTTAGCATGAATATTACTCTAGCTATACTCTGCATAGGTTTCCAGCATTATGGGATGGTAACAATGGTATCAGTGTGACAGACTGCAGAAAACGAGCCCTGTGCAGAAGCTTGTTGGGGTGAATGGATGGGTCAACAAAACAACAAGCAATTCACTCAGCAGACGATTCGACTCCTGTGCAAAACCAGCAGTTTATGTTGTTTCTATTATCCATGACCGTCCCACAACTGCAACCTCATTGTTATTATTGTAACCATGACAATGAAGATGGTCTAATCTTAAGGAAGTACTTATCTTAACTCAAAACACAATCTTTTCCAAAACCTAAACAAGTAGTTTTTGTGGCTAAAGCTGTCCAAACCCTCAGTGTTCCATAAGGTTAGCTGCATGTTTAACCAGGGTCCGGCACACCTGCTGCCGCAGCGGCACTATTTTAGGAAACACTCCTATGGGTTGTATTAGAGGGTTGGAGCAAACGACCTATATGTTGTTGAGGTTGGAGGAGTTTTACATTTCTGTTTAAGTACAAACAAGACACAAGATCTTAGTTAGTGAGCTCTAAAGGTACTTGTCGGCATATTTTTCGTCAGAGCCAGGTTAGCTGCTTAGACTAAACTCATTGCTCCACAAGATTGATATTGATCTTTTCATATTACTCTTGGGTGAAGAAAAAAAGCGGAACTTTTTCTTTCTTTCTTTTTGTCTTTTTTTCTGAAACACATTAACTCATAGGTCTGCAACCGTCAGAGACAAAGAAGTTTTAAAAGTATTTTTAAAAAACTGACTGAAAAACTGACAGTCAAAACGAACCACAAGTAAGTCACCAATGAAAGACTTTCCTGCAGCGGAGTGGGCATGCAGCATAAGACAATTTTGCCCCATCAACATCATGGAGTAAGATCACACTGAAGGATTTGTTAAGACACAAGTGTCAGGGAAAAACACTTTGTGGGAAATGGAGATGCAGTAGGTGGATTTTTTTTTTGGAGAATTGTTATTCCAAGTAATATTCTTCTGAAATGGGGACCCTGGATCTCCATACCAACATATTTAAAAGGAACTTTTTAAGTTCTTACTGTTCGTCCTGACATAAAATTGGGGGGACTTGGGGTTAACAGTGTGTCAGTGCTGAAATAATGATCTCCACACTGCTTGGATTTGGGGTACCTGTGTTTTTCTTCCAGAAAATCTATTGTACCTCTGAATGTTTTGGTCTGCAGCATTCGTCAATTCATACAGTGAGAGTCTAACTGTATTTAAATGTCAGCTGTACCTGTGTGGGCTGCCAGCTACATATATCTTTTTTTCTCCATATTTTTCCACATTATTTTTTCAATATAACACTGTTGCTGTTATATGTGTGTGTTTTACATGTGGCTGTGGTTGTGGGAGTTTGCAAAGTTTTTTAGTGTCTTGAGTGACTTTAACTGTTTTCTTGAGAGTTATCATTAAAATACAGGAAAAGCCTTGTTGTAAAATGTCAGAATCCTTTCGACAATTATTTTTTCCTGCATGACTAAATCTTCCTCTTGGCCTTCTTTGTTGTGTGCATGGCCGCTTTCTCCTCCCACAGACAAGCAAACTGCTTTCCTACTGAGGAGACAATACATGACCTCCCATCCATACTGTACTGTCACTCTTGACTCATGGCCAATATCACTGAGTGAGATTAATATGCAATATTTTTTGGATCTGGGTTGCTGCCCTGTCGTGTTCTCACTGGGGCTGTTGTAAGTGTTGGTCGTCCTTATTTTCAGTAATGTATGCACATGAGAGTCGGAGAAGCACTACGCACATTTCCAGCAAGACCAGAAGGAAAATGACTTAAAGATTTTTTGCAGAAGCTGAACATGGTGTTTTGCACTGTTTGTCTTGAGCTGTCATTAGTGATATCTGGTCCCATATTTCCATGTATTTTTTTTAATGATGGGCTGTGAGTATTAGGCTTGCACAGTTTATTTTCAAGCTTCTAACTTTTGAAGTCACTTCAAAGGATTGTCTTTGGGTTGGGGTGAAATAACAGCCCAGTGCATTTTGGGTAGATAAGTTGATTTCTCTGAAGTGATTGCCCCATTAGGTTCCATCCCTGCATCACTTCCTTTCATTTGTCAAAATTCGTCCTTCAGTGAAGTGTTATTAAGAGGGTTCTCCAGTGATTTAGTATTGCACTTCAATGAAGCTGGGTGACTCTTAAGAGACAGATATTAAAAAAGAAAAACTGAAGCAGCAGAGAATGAGATATCTTGATTTTTATGCCTCTGGTCCAGCAACAACCAGCGGCATTATGTTCTCAAGTTGTCCATCCATACGCCAGTCCATACTAACATACGTCCGGCCCATTCTCATGAACGCGATTTCTCAACGCCTGGAGGGACTTTCTTCAAATTTGGTGCAAACATTCACTTGGATTCAAGGATGAACTGATTAGAATTTGATGGTCAAAGGTCAAGGTCATTGTAACCTCTCAAAAGGCATTTTAGCCATACCTCAAGAATTCATACACAATCTAACACTAATTTCTAATAGTATAAAATTATGACATTCTATATCCAAAAGGTCAAAGGTAAACTTCACAGTGACGACATAATATTTTCCAAACCACTTCTGGCTATTATTCAAGAGAGAGATTGTGACCATATTTCCTAAGACTTCACTGCTTGGTGGAGGCATACAACTGCAAGGTGCTAATTCTAATCTCTAGTATTGGTGAAACCTGATGTAACACATCTCTAGATGGCTTTGGTTTCAAGTGGTTTCCAGAGCCACAGAAGATGCTGATTAGTTAAGTACTCGATTAGTTGCGATGAGTGAACTGAAGTTCAAAAGGTGTGAGCCGCTGACTGTGGCTTTGATGGTGTAACAGGAATATACAGCAGCACCTTCGAAAGACAGAAATGGTGTCATTTGTCTGTTTGCTATTACCTCTCAGCTCTCTGGTCTCCTGCATCCATCAGTCATCAACCAGAGGGGGGGGACGCTGCCTCGATAGGCAATGAAACCTGCATCACTGCCTGCATTGTCTTATGTTGTTGTGTGCAATGGAGGCATCCAAGCTCAAAGATTGTATGTTTCACTTTGTAATTACTGATCTTCATGATTATTTCAGTTTATTACACGGCTTTGTTGATGCCTACATTCTGATTGGGTGGCGGTGGATTCTGTTTTGTTTTACTCAGCGACTCACGACTGCTGTCGTATCTGAATCTTGTTGTTGATTTCTAATCAGAATAAACCGCCCACACACTGAACATGTGACTGTGTGTCACATGGAGACATTGATAGAAAGGCTGTAAATCAATTTAACTTGGGCTTAACTCGTGTGTTTGTGCCCTGAGGTCAGAATTGCTGGATTGTAACTGGATATTTTATATTTTTAACAATAAGACCAGCTGGGAAAATCATGGCAGGGAAATAAAACATATCAAGCTTTTGCCCCCAACTGCATCTACTACAATGTTCACGCCCTTGAGCAGAGTACTTAAATCAAAGCTGCTCCACTGGAACTGCTTTGTAAACTCCCCAAATGTGATTTTAAAACTTACTGCATGTTGACTTACTGAATGATGTCTCACAGTGCAATCACCCAAACTAGAAATTTCATGTCTTTTCTATTTAAGCAATCAGAAACTCATTGTTGATTCTCCTTGTTGGTTGCACCACAAGGACAATACATCTTGAATTATTGCGGATTGAAGACATTAAACTGATATTGTTTTGTCTAGGGTGGACTACAAATCTTAACTTTTATAGCAGTGAATTTAGGATATGATGGTTAATCAATTTTTTAATCAAACTTCTTCAGACACAGCACACAAACAAACAAAAAGAATAAATAACATTTAAAGTAGACTGACAGAATAAAAAAAAAAAAAAAAACATAAATCATTAGTGAGGACAAGACACTGCAAATAACCAAGACTTCCTTGAGAGGCTGATTGGTTGAACTCCTATATAACTCCTTGACATTGACAGTGTGCTGTTCAAAGAAAGCTGCCAAAGCTTTAAGAAACTGATGTCTGGTGCATTTTAAAGTGTCACACGAACACACCACAAATCAGCAAAATCAACAAAGTCTGTATAAAATGTCAGACTTTTAATGTGTACTTTCCAAGCAGCAAAAATGAAGCCAACAGTGAGTCAATCCCCATAGAGTCCCATGTTAAATGCCAAACTTTACAGCAGAAATGTTTACTGCCTGGTACAAAAAATAGTTTTCGTCTCTATAGGAAATTTCCTCCTTCATGACAACCGTACAGGGGGTGAATTATTATATAACTCTCCTGTTCAAATTTTTATTAAGGCTTAAAGTTATGCATAATTGAGGGGGTGGCCACTTTGAGTGACAGGTGGGTGAGTCTCGGCTCCACACACGCCCCACCTCTTTGCCCATTTTTGGATTCGCTGGGAGTTCGGCGGAGTCAGACGCTGCCAAAGTGGCGATGGCAGAGCAGCTCACTCTGAACTTCAAAACTGCTCTTCAAAAACCTGTGGGTGACATCACAGTGGCTCCGCCCATCTCTATTTACAGTCTATGGTAATGTCATGCTCTGATTGTTTACACAGTGGAAAAAATATAAAATCAGTAGTGAGAGTACCACTTTTCGATCTGCTACTTTTCTGTTTTTTTTTTTAAGTGTGTCACTCTCCTTTCGTGCTGTCGCTCTTGAATTACTCAATCCCTTCATCTTTTCCCTTTTTTTTCCTTCTTTTTACTTCTTCTCTTGTCCTCAGTTGAATTTGTTTCACTTCGATCAGATTCAGAGAGGCTTGTTGGCTCAGTGAAAGTTGCCTAAATTGGTTTTGAAACCAGCAATGAAGCCCATGAAACATAATATAAAAAAAAGAATTGTAAGTAGTTGAAAAATCTGTAATGAAAGCTGGGTTTAAATAAAGGGATATAGTCCTGATTTACTCTTCACTGTGGCAGGTTATAGTACGATGGGTTGTCACTTATTTTGCTTTCGCTCTTGAGTTCCCTCTTTGAGCTCCTTCTAGCTTTCTCTATTTATCTGCAAGTGTTTCCCTCTGTGCTTCTTTCTCTCCTCTTCCTCCCTGTTTGCTGCAAAGAGGTAAACAGTTTACCACCAACAACCTCGTCCTCTAATGGCATTTGAAGTAAATGAGTGGGTTGTGTTGTTTTGAACCTCCAGGAACTTTGTCACTTATGAATTAATTCATGAAAAGAGGAGGCCTGCAGTCCTCCTGAGTGAGCGCTAGCTAACACTCAAAGGCTAAATTGTCTCCCTTAAGACTGAACTTCAGGATCTGCTTTTTTCTTCAGTGAAGGAAGTTGAACTCACGTAGGAAACTCCCAGTAGAATCTGTCCTTTATGGCAGACAGAGAAAGTGAGCCTTGTATACTAGAAAGCAAAAGTCTAATTTCTCTGGTTTTCTAATATTTCTGTGCAGAAATCTTTTACGTCATCTCGCTTTCCATCTCGGTCTCTTTGTCCAGAAACGCTCTTGTCGTTCTCTTGCTATGCTCTGCAAATGGAAGCACATCAAAAGCTGAATAATATGACAAAATGTCCCCAAAGCCTTAAACAACAAGAAAAACTTATTATCGGCCAGCAGTGCCTGTCTATGTTTTGCTGTTTGGAGAGCGTAAAGTTTGCCCAACATTAGCTCTTAATCACAGAACAATGACTTTCCCTGATACCAGTCATTTAAAAAAAAAAAATCACTTCTATTTAAATCTTTCCAGTGAATACATTATTTTGACTCAGACTTTGATGAAAATGCATCTAATTTACATTTAATAGTTCCTGACCTTTCACAAGTTTGCATGAAATTCTCTTGACAGCAGAATGAAAACAGAGCTAATGTCTCTCTCTCTCTCTCTCTCTCTCTCTCTCTCTCCTTCTCTCTCTCTCAACCCACCCACACCACATTTGAGAGATTTACATTATGCAGCTGTAGATAGACGTTGGTAGTGGGCTGAAACTGGTGGATGTGTCGGTGTGTTACAGTGCAGCCTGTAAATATGGAGGGCGGAGATGAGAGTGCATTCAGTCTGTTGATTTGTGTAAGAGAGAGAGAGAGAGAAATACAGGGAGGACGGCTGCATCGTACAACAGAATCTTCTTTACAAGACAGACCAATATTTCAAATAATTACAAAAATATCTTTAAATCAGACTAATTAGAGCATTTCTAAAAGAGCAGTTATCAGTAATAGAGAAGCCTCAGAGACAGTCAGATGAAATAAAGCAGCTTCAAGTAAGAGTGATTTATTTGAAAAAGATAGAGGAGTCTGTGTTTGAGAGAAATAGAGCTCTAGGTAATTAGGTTTGATTCTTGCATGGAGGAATGCATTACATTGCCACCGTTTTCCCCTCTGAAACTAATCAGACAAATTTATACATATACTCCGCCTGGTGTCAGCCCGCTGACAATAAAAGATCCAGCTCATCTGTCTCAGCCGCCTCACCACAGTGCGACAGCAGCAATGACGCGGCTGTCATCGTGCACAGAGACACTGAGCGCTGCCAGCGAGCAGGCAGTCACGTTTTTGGTGGGATTTGTTGTGTGTGTGTGTGTGTGTGTGTGTGTGTGTGTGTGTGTGTGTAGTCTATTCAACCTGCACCGCTCTATAGATGTAAATGTTAAATGTATAATGTTCAGATGTCATTCACAGTCGAGGGTAGATAAGTAGTAATGAAAAGGTAAAATAAAAGTAGAAAAGTAAAATAACCAAACTTTGTGATATTCATCTGTCTCTGTTTCTATAACATGAAAGCAATAGAAGATGAAATGATTGGTTTGTCATTTTTTTTTATACCACCATAAGTCAAATACTCATTCAGTCACGATTTTCTCTCATGATATTGATTGTGTATTAGAAGTGAACGTGCTCTTACACTGAAGAAGCCCACTGTTCTCCTCATCCTGTTAATGCTTAAAGACGTCGAGAGCTGCGCGTGGTATGAGTCTTTATGTGACTTTAGGTTTCTTTTTGTGTCTTAGGACATATACGCAAGCAGCAGACATGTATATGTATCTCGTGGATGTGTACTATTGGTTGTAATCATAAGCTGATATTTAATCAACTGATCTCTGTTTGTTTCTTTGTCCCTTGTTCTTCGTTCTAAAAAAAGATTAGCCCTCTATTGTTGGGACAAGGAACCCTTAAACTTGCCAACTTTGTGTGAGCTGTGTCCCCTTATTGATCAATATTAATCTTATTATCAATCCTTGGGTTGATCAGTGTCTGTGCTTCAGTGGAAAATCCACCACAGTAACATTTTGCACTAGTACTTTACTAGTTGAAACATGCTCCTTCCAGTGGTATAACTATATTCAGGCTAGACTTTGTCATACATGGGCAATATGCACTTGAGATACAGTTGTGAAATCATAGTTTTCATTTTGAATTCCTCATAAATCACACATTTTGATTTCCTCCAGACATGCACCTAGTTGCTAAGAAAGTATTGTAACATGAGTATTACACATATAAACCAAGCGGATATGTTTCAGCGTGAGGATCTAGTGGGCTCCGACGGACGAAAAGATTTTTTTGAATACAATTTTCATGAAGTCATACATTTGCAGTTATGCAGCTGCAGGCGAACCATTTTAGTAGTTAAAGACATATAATATTGTGAAACAAACCCTGAGAATTTCAAACACGCAGCATGAATAGTTCAAAAGTAATGACTTGTGGTGCGTTGCAGTTTTTTTAGCAACACATTTATTAGGGCCACAACCTCTTTTTTTTAAAGGCTCTATATCTCAGAAACTGAAGGAGATCGAAGCCAAAAATTCTGCACACTATGTGTTGGGTACAATGACATTATTAACATAAAGCATGAAGCAAATCCCAGATGGTCAGTCAGGAGGCCTCTGTTGATGCGACATGCAGGTCCTTCTGAGGGTGAAGCTGCACTGCTCCATCAATAGCCCAAAACATTATGAGCTCACAGCTGTCTGTTTGAGTTCGCTGTTAAACTCTATCCATGCCGTTTATGAAGAATCTACAAATAACAACAGAAATAACTCATTAATTCTACGATGATGGTGAAAACCGAAACATTTTTATCAGTAAGTCCAACAGAACTTAAGCCTGTCTGAACAATTTTTGGTCACATCTGACAGACACATGATCAGCATTGTACATGTAGAAGAGTCAGTTCTCACTGTGGCTGCGTACACTTCAAGATCCATACGGTCAATTCAGTTGATATTGCTGATGTGTCTTTGTCCTGTGTTTGGTGTAATGTCTTTGATCTGTGTATGATGGACGCTCATCAGCAGGCGATGCACAGTCAAGTATAAGAACCAGTGAAAACTCTCATTTAATGGAGATTTCCAAATTGTTCGCAGGCGAAACAAATGAACATTTAATCCAATTGTCGTGAACTTATTGACAGATGATGAAATTTTCCAGCTTTCTGGGCCTCAGTGGATCTGAATGATAATCCAGCTTCTAACAAGAACTCAGTGTGGTTGATTGTCAGTAACGTACAGTTAAATCTGTCTAAACAAGAAGAATTAGACAGAGGTATTATTGTGTAGTTGTTTAAGCTGCCAAGCTGTTTGCTAATGAATTTAAAGGCTTTCATTCTGTACCTGTATCCTTGGAAACCTGACCAACATAACCATCTGTAAACATACCATAAAATAAATAAGACCATATTCTCCAGTGAGAGTTGGTTTTTCTCTTTTTGAAACAAAAGCTCAGTAAGCAATAGAAAAGACAGCAGACAAGAGGATCTGTTCATTTTTTATTGTAGCCTGTTAGCAAGTCTGTTTGAGGTGACGTTTGTTGGGTGTTGCTCTGAGCTGTGCACATAAATCACTGGATGTATGTGTGGGAAGCACCTGTTGAAAACCAGTCTAAGATTAGCAGCGTGTCTCAGACTGAAAAGCAAACGCCTGAACAGAAAGACTGAACCTTGAACCTGAACTCAGACCCACGTGTATCAGTGCATTTTACGATTTTAATGCCAGGTTCTTCTTTTTCTTTATAGTCGAGCACAATTCATGAAACCGCTGTACAGGATGTTTTCAGAAAGGTCTGGGTGTCACGCTTGTTACTGATCCCTCAATAGTTTGTTTTGTGGAGCGACTCGTTCATTCACAGTCCTTTGATCACAGCTGACGCAGCTCTGGAGCTGTTTGTACAACCTGTTCTGGCCTCACACCGCTCGCATTGCTCCCTCACTTACTGTGCACTGTCCGCATGAATGAAATGCTGCATATTCCGGCTCACATGCAACAACATATGCAGTCCAGCTGTGTAGTCTGACGTGCTTTTATTTGTGTTAATAATGGTCGCATGGTCCTCTACGGGCTGAAAAAGTTACGTAGTCATTGAAATTGCTTATGAATCTGTGTGAATAACAGACACAGTCACGCATCAGGCCATCATAGCGGCAACAGAGAATCACTTCCTCTTAGTGATACAAAATAAAAGCGTGAGAAAATTTTTTTTTTTTTTTTTTTTTGCAGCAATGTTTTATTTGAAGTTATTGTGAGCTTTTATTCTGAAACGTGTTCTGACAGGAAAGTCCAAAGGTTCTGTTGCCTGATTGACAGACCTTTAAAATAGCAGACATACAGTACGATGTGTGATGTAATGTACAATATGTGACTGTGGGCAACAGCGCTACATGTGAACAGTAACAGAAAATTCCAGTTGCATTTTTAATCAATCAATTTCTTAAGTGAGATGAGATAGGACACTGGGGAAATGTGCAGTGTCACAGTAGCAAAGTGGACAGTACAAGAAAGAAGAACTGCAAAATGACAGTAACAAATACTTAAAAAGATAAATAATAGATAATAATGATATTATATGTACAATTCCTAACCCTTTACAAAAGCAGCATATGAGGTATATTGCACATGTGTGTTGCTTTTTGCACATTCATTTGATTATGATCTGGCCTGACATCTAATGGATTAGAAAAAAAACTGTCCCGGGGCCAAACTTACTTGCTGACCCCTGATGCAGACGACCTGATCTCATCTGTTGAATTCATAATAATCAGTTCATAATCTGCCCACTGCTGTCATTGTTTCAGCAGCTGATTGTAAATCTATGGAGGGAATAGATGTTGAAGTCGTCGCTGCTGCAGGCCAATGACGCTGTTCACATACATTTACTTATTTAATGATGTAATTGGGGGCAATTAGGGCAAAACTCTTTGTTGACTCAGCATTCCTCTGTGATGTCCCTGGTTTGAGTCTGTACTCTGGCAACAGTCACCTCTCCCACCTCTCCTCATATCCTCTCTTGTTCCTCTCTGTCTGAGGCATAAAAGGCTTAATGCCATGAAAACACTTCCTATTTCCATCATGAAACATAATACAGATTCGATTCAACACACCAGTCATTTTGGAAGCATCAGACTAATTTAAAGAAAACTTCAGTGTAGAGCCTGGTGCTAATTTATCTTTTTGAAGTACACAGTTACATAATGCAGTCTCCTGCTGTGTGCGCTTTTATTTTTCTGCTGTGAATCTGGTTCGTGAGTAAATTTATCAGCCTCCTGTTGTGCAACGGTCATGTAAGGTAATAGGTCTGCACCAACCTGAGGGTGGAAATGCAAACTAGATGTTGTGCACACATACACACACACGCACACGCACACACACACACACACACACACACACACATACACACATACACACACACACACACACACACACACACACACACACACACACACACACACACGTAAACACTCACAGGAGAGACTTTATTCATTGCCCTCCAAGGTGTGTGCTGTGGGGAGAGGGAGAAAATTTAGGCCATCCTGGCTTCAGTTCATTCAGCTGCCTCACTGTCAGATGTTGGCTGTCTGGTTTAGACACACACACACAGACACAGACACACACACACACACACACACACACACACACACACACACATACACACATGCTTGTCTTATCTCAGTTGTGAGGACCCTCATTGACATAATGCATTCCCTAGACCCTTACCCTAACTTTAACCATCACAAATGAATGCCTAACCCTAACCTGATTCTAACCTGAACTCTAGAAACCCCCAAAATAATAAAGTTTCAAACGAAGCTGAATAAAGGCAGTAATCAGTCACCATACCCTCAGTGGGTGTAACCATGACTGTAGACTGGATAATAGGCCGAGCACTTAAAAGAAAAAGTGTGAGATCATGCACTGAGCCATAAATATAAATCAAATTTGAAAAAGGTTTTTTTTTTTTGTTTGTTTTTTTTTGTTTCAATATTTGTTTCGCTGTTGCTGTTATGATTTTGTTCTGATGTAAGCTAATTATGGCCGCTTCATTCTCTGTCACTGCTGTATTAACACTGAATCCTGTTTGTGTTGTAACTAAAGAGTACAGTTAAAGTTCAAGGATATTAACAGTGCTTTTGGCTGACGTTTACAGTTTAAATTGGTTTGGAAGGGTCAGAAATGATTGGCTCACTGGTTTGCTGGTTTAATACTAGTATTATGTAACTTTTTATATGCTAATAAGAAGGAAAAAAAATAGACATTTTTTTTTTTTGTTGAAAAAGCTGTGTTACTGTGCTGTGTTGTTGTCTAGGCCGCAGGGTGCTCGCATGATGTCCAAACCGGCGGGCGAGCAGCTCTCCAGCACCACCATCAGCGAGGCCTCCACTGCCATCACCTCCTCCACTGTGGACACCACCTCTGCCTCCAAGGTTAGCCTGTGTGTGTGTGTGTGTTGATAATTTATTATTAAATCAGTGGCAACACAGTGAATTGCAACAAACGTAGTATGGGTCTAACTTTGAAAGAAATAGAATTATAAAGTGTTATTCTGTCAGAAAATCCTCTGCAGCTGCACCTCAGTTATTGATCATGATCATGGCTTCAGCCAGTGAAGAGACTGATACACTGGACTCAGTTAAATCAGGTTTTAAGGTCTTTAAAGGAAGAAAATAAAGCTTTTAAGTGTTAAACACAGCTTCAGGTTGTTGAGACATTCTTTAACATTCAGCTCTGTCACACAAACCACTGTCATGTAGTTGATGAAATATTTGCAAGAGCAGAACACATTTAAATTCATCACTTTCCAAACTGAGGTGCAAATGTTAGAGCCATATCTGTATCAGGGGAGTAGTGTAAGACAGGAAATCACCACAATAACTGACATGAAGAGGTCAGTTATCGTCCAGAGTTTAATGTTGGTTTAAAAAGACAGAAGAGAGCAGAGTAAAGAAAGTCAGGGAGAGGTGCAAAATGGTCTTTGCTCTGACATTATATCAGCTGTCAAAGGTTGCACAGATCCTTTGTATCACTGTCTAACACACACAATGCAAACTTTAAATACAGTGTAGAGGCAAGCAGAGCATTAACAGTCAGCTCAGCGCTGGTCTTGGTTGCTAACATTAATTGTTTTGATGGGTGAAGTCAAGTGGACTAATGTGGTAACTGCTGTTAAAATGTTAAACACAGCACACTGTTTTAATGAGCCGGGTGCAAGCCGCAGACCCTCTCAGTCTTCTGACAGTGTTTTTGCCCTGAAGCCGACAGCTGCGCCTCTGACATCAGGCTCTTTAAGCAGTGGGGAATCAAGCCTGAGGTGCTTCAGCCAGCAAACATTCTCACCTTTAAAGCAGTGAATTAGATCCAGTCATGCATTAACTTTATTTATTCATTTTGCTCTCGTTTGACCTCGTTTAACCCCAATATTCTTAAATGACTCTGTCCAACTGTCTCCTCCTGCTCCTCTTTGTTTTCATCTTCAGTTGAGATGCACACTATAAGAATAAAGTAGTCACCTTAAACACACAGTGTGTAACCTCTTCTGCCTCTAGGGGTGTCTCAATTAAAACTATAACAAAAAAATGGCATTGGGTGACTTCATGAAAGTAGCATGGGATGATGGGAGTTATTGTCTTCATCATCACTGTTGTCAGCTTCTCCTGGTTTGGATTCATTCAGTGTCAGTCGTTCAGGAGGCTTTTACCACAGAGGTCTCCTCCTCTCCATGACAAACAGACCCGGTCATTGTAACCGGCAAAAACAATGAATAAAGCAGTTTCACATTAAAAGTCAGTGTTTCGCCGACGCTTTACGGCGGACAGAGACATCGGGGAAGGGTCGGGAGCTGAGACTGGTTACCTTCTTCGATTGTTTCTTTGATAACTTATGAACCAGACGTTCAGGAGGTTTTTAACAGCAGCCGAATTATCCACAAAGGTGTCCTCCTCTCCATAACAAACGACGAAAGATTAAGACCAGTAGAAACCCTGAAAAAAGCAGTTTCATGTTAGAAGTCAGTGATTCACCGATGCTGATCAGGGGACCAAGGACGTCTCGGAGGAGCTGGGAGCTGAGCTGTCTAACATTTGCTTGGCTTTTTTCTTTGATAATTTAAGATCCAGATATCTGATGACTAAGATCCCTCATCCGGTTAAAAAACATAGTTGAAAACAAGCAGGATGTAAAAGTGTATCTTAAGCATGTGGCTTAAAACTGGATAAGCTTTTAAGCTTCTAGCAGGCAACCACAACACTGTCACATGCAAGTAGGGGATATGATGTCACTGATTTCATCAAAATCAGGTACTTCTCTAGATTGGAAAATTGCTAGAAAGTACAAAATTCAACAAAATCTATAACATAGGTCTAATCATTTTTAGACATATTAACGTGTAACAGTTGCATGTAATAACTTGGCAGCACTAAAGCCTTCGCTCTTTTCTTTGCGGCCGCTGTCTGACCTGGTTAGCTGCCGTTTTCAGCCGACTCATGCCAGCCGTGGATGGCGGATGATGATTATGATGAATGGGGGTTTAGAGGTCTTCTGCGGTTGACCGAGATCCCTGAGAGACTCGCAGGAACGAGGACGCGAGGCTTAATTGGAGAAAGAGGTGGAGGGCTGGTGACGGTGGGGTCAGCGTAGTTTCTCAGTTGATTAAAGCAGGACTCAGAGCCCGGCAGGTAGATATGACGTGATTGTAACGGACTGCTACCTGCCTGTAATACAGGAAGAGAGGGGCAGTTTCAGCATAGAAGGCTGCATTGTCTCAGATGTTTCATTAAGTGAGCTCAGTAGCTCCTGATTTTTTTTTTTCCAACACCAACTAGCAGCATTAAAGTTGTACTCAAATGTGATAGGCAGTTATTTTGAGAATTATTTACAACATGCAGCTAATTACAGATTAATGAACCTTTCAGTGTGTTGCATAATAAACCTCATTGATGAATAGATTCGGTTTCAGTTAAATGAGTTGAGGAGAAAAAAAAGGAAAATCTTCCATCTCTGTTCCTCTCTTTTTCTTCGTATTTGTCAGTATATGTGTGTTTTTCTTTGCTGATTATATTCACACTGCAGATTTTCATGCTGAATTCTAAAATGTGGCTCGTGTCAGACTTGCTTTATCTCACTGCTCATATCAACTCTGGGACATAAGCCACACACATTTCAATATCAACTGACAGTGCCAGCAACAACAAACAAAACACGACACAATTAGATTTGTTTTGGAGCCTTTACTTTTCTCTCCACTCTTCACCTCGTGTCTTACTGTCCTTCAAGCTGTCATTGTCTCAGGCAATTTGCTGTTGCTGCCAAAAATGATGAAATTCAGTGAAGCCGCTCAGTGTAAGTGATGCTGACGAATTCCAATTTGAGCTCCCAAATGCAGATCTCATGTAGGTTACGTTACTTGCGATGGGGGATAGATGGCCGGATAGGAAGTGAAAAGCCTCACTTCCTGTCTTTGGTATAAATCCTCTCGTTTTCGTTGGCTCACTCCTTCTCCTTGTCACTTTGATTTCTTCCAGTCTATGTGTCACACTTCCTCTCACTCACTCACTCGCACACGAATGCACACACACACACACACACACACACACACACAGCTCCACAGTGGCGTGAAATCTCATCCGACCCTATCAACAGGTGCCGCGGGACTAAGATTGAACATGTGTCATCGGGTGCGGCGCAGAGATGACAGGGCATCCATCACAATGGCCCGTTGCCGTTTCCACGCCTGGTGTTTTTTTTTCCTGGCCGGCAGCCCTCCCAGGTGCTCTGGCTCATCACCCCTGCCATCGAACAGCAGGAAAATAGCGCAGAGGCCTCGTTCTGGCAAGAAAAACTCTTAACAAAAGAATCCTTGTCTCTGAGGAAAGATGAGTCATTCGTGTCCCCCTTTGCCGTTGCATCAAGAAATGAATCCACATTTTGAGTAAGTCACATTCATTCCGCCTCTGACACAACATCAGAGGGAGCGTCAAGGCAGAAATCATCCCCTTTCTCCCACGAGTTATGTGTCACAATTCTCCTTTGAGCACTTTGTGTGTCGATGGATGCATAGTTAGTGATGTTCTGTTCATACCAGTCTTCACAACGTCAGTGGGATTTACCAGAGCCAGTGTGGTTGATCCTTCATGTGCCTTTACGTGTCCTCGTCGCTTCCCTGCCTCAATAATTGAAAATAGCGTTATTGGCTCTTTAACGTTAAGTGCTGGTTTGAGCATTTAAACACATGATTAGCCAACTTTTTGTTGGCCAGAGATTGGTTAAAGGATTGCTTTCTCACTTAAAGGTCTCTAACACTCCCTTACCTACTGCCACTAAGGAAAGGCTCTTCCTTCCAAATGCTGTCCTGTTCTTCAGTCCGACCAACTCACATCCTTTATCAGTCATCCTGCAGCCGATTTTCTGTTTCTGGTTTGTGATTTTGTTCAGTTTGGGGAGTTACGCATTCACACAGTTAAACACAGTGACAAATAGGAGACTTTGCTGAGCAGCTCACATTTGAAAATCCATTACCTATGGATTTTACCTCTCGTCACTTTGTGTTCCTGACTCCAACTTTTAAAGTTTTGAATTAGGCTGTTTCTAAGCCCTGCTAGTGGCATGGCTCCAGGGTCTGTGGGTCCACCACTTTGGTCCAGACTTAAATTTCTCCACAACTATCAGGTGAACTGCCATGAAATCCAGCTGAGGTATCCATGGTGATATCCAAGGATGAATCCTAATGACTTTGGTGATCCTCTGACTTTTCTTTCAGCGTCACCAGCAGATCAAACATTTCACTCGTACTATCCAGTATCTCAACATCTACTAGATCTAATTCATCATGAGAAATGCAGTAGATCAGCAAGTCATTTCATCACCGATTAATCTGTCAGTGTTTTACAGTTAAACTTTAAGTCTATAGCAGAGGTCACTAATAGGTGGGCCGTGGTCCGGATCGGGACCCAGATGCCGTCCTGTCCGGACCAGGACCTATAGCCTGTAAATGATAGAGAATCATTCAATCTTGACGAAGCATTTCAATTTTAACAGGCACAGTTTCTGGCCTTTACAGTACTGGTCACGTGACACTACTCAGCCAATCATTGCCGCTCTTGTCAGTGTTGGAGAAATAAGTGGGGAGACTGGGATATAAGAGGGAAAGAAAGAGAAAAGGAGGTGTCAAAGCTTTTCAGTCTTAGAGATGTGTTGAGACTGTGAAGATGTGAAATGGAGTTCACAGAAAAAAAAGGAAAGTCAAGCTACACTTTTTAGATCATTATTGAACACTTCATTTGAAGATGCACATTTTTCAAAAGCTCTCTGTCTTGTACTTATTACTTATTACCGTGCTTATTTTCTATTTCCTTGAAATGAAAACAAAAATGTAATTATCACTACAGTTTCACACCAGTCGGTGCTCAGGCCCTAATTGTCATTAAAGTTAGTTAAAAAGTTATTTATAATCCCCCCAGTCAAACCCCTCCCCCCAAAGTTCTGGACCTCGGCTTAAGGACATTTTGCTCAACTGAACCTCTTTGAACTTTTATAAAACTTAAAGAAAAAAAAAGTTAATATGCCCATCACGATCTCCAAGAGCTCAAAGGTGCATTTCCAGCCACCTGTTTTTATGTGCATTTGGAAAAGCCAAAAATAAAAAAAACAACAAAGTCAAAATATTACAAAAAAAGTTTTTACGTTTGGCTGAGCTGGCCGAGTTGGTGTATGGATCAAAATGTGACAAACTGTTTTGAAAAGCCAGTGACTGTTTAAACCGTGAGGTCAGATCAGATCTGTGTGGACTGAACAGATTAACACATGAAACAAACAGAAATGCTGTATTTTATTATTATTTAGTTAATTACATCATCTTATTGCACGCTTTCCTTCTGCACTGGTTTGCAGTGATCACATTCAAAAACCCAATGATATTCAGTTTACATTAGTATAAAACACAAAACAGTAAATCTTCTCATTTGAGAAGCTTGAACTAAATAATCTTGTACAACTGGGTGATCAGTTCAGTAAAAGTAACCCAGAGTGACTGAGCTGTCATGTTCCACTACACTCAGCGGCTGTTAGCCACTGATCACATCCACTTGAACAGACTGGGATCAGGTGTCTGATCCCAGTCTGTCAGTGTAAGTACACCTCAAACACTTTTCTAAAGGGAGAGTGGGGGGGGAGCACCGCTCTCATTTAATTACCTCACCCTCCCAGGTCGTTCTCGTCCAGCTAGGGATTTGAACCGGCAACCCACAGGTCTCAGACAGGGCTCTTCAGGCTTTTAGGTTCGTCTGATGGTGAAGCATTAATGTAACAAATAGCTGCTTTGCACCCTGAGTGGCTCACCTACAAGACAGAGTGCTACTTTGCAGCAGCAGGGACCACAGCCTGTTCCACAGTCTTACCCTCGGCCTAAAAATAGACCACTGCATCTCTCTCTCACACACACACACACACACACACACACACACACCACACACACACACACACACACCCACCCACACACACACACACACACACACACACACACACACACAGACACACACACACATCCACCCACACACACACACCCACACACACACACACACACACTTGCAGACACAAACATACAGGCAGAGACAACCATATTAAATATGCACGGACATACACCTACTATACATTTACAGATGAGGGACTCTAATGTGACAGTGTGGGAGCTGCTCTGTGTGTTTGCATCATGCTTGGCTAACCAGCCTCCCTCTAATTAGTGAGTGTGTTTGCTGTTTTCCAGCTGTGAACGGCTCCCAGTGCTGCTGCCACTCCATATACACACTCATGCTGCCGTCACACCAAATCTTTTATTATGATAACAGTGCGAGGGAGGTGGCAGGGGTTGATGTGTATGTATGTGTGTATGTGTGTGTGTGTGTGTGTGTGTGTGTGTGTGTGTGTGTGTGTGTGTGTGTGTGCGTGCGTGCGTGCGTGCGTGCGTGCGTGCGTGTGTGTGTGTGTTTGCATGCAGTGCCAGGGGGAGCTGTCTTTCTTCAAAGGTTTCAGAAAAGAGGACGGTGTAATGAGATTTCATGAATATGTGCACAGTGTATGTTTGCTGGCTTATACAGCAGGCAGGCACACACCAACACACCAACACAATAATAACACAGTAATGTCACGGTTTGCTGGGAGAGAGAGAGAGATAGAGAGAGAAACAACCAGCAGCCATGCATCTTTTAGATGTCTGTAATGAAAGATGAATCAATGTCAGTGCCTTTGTGCAGTTGACACAATTATAGCTCAATGGGCTGGAACAACAGCAAATACTACAACAGTTAAACACTTCTATTTTTGTATTGACTCAGCTGACCCTTGCTGGTCCTGTTTATAATAATAAAAAATAATAGTTTATTTACTCATTTATAACTTATTTTTGAGAGAGGCAGGAAACAGAGCAGAGAGTGGGGGAGACACATGTAGTAAAGGGTCCAGCCGCTCAGGAGTCGAACTGGACTCATTACGTCCACATGGTACGTGCCCTACCCACTCGGCCATCGTGACGCCCCCCTGATAGCGTTTACATTTTCCATAGTATCATCTGTGCCAGATGAAAAACATGTCACAACTGTTTCAATTCAATAACTTTCAGCAGAGATGTAGTTGGAGTTCATGTTTGTGCACAGATCTGTTCAGACTTTTCTTCAGAAGTTTCAGAACTTTGCAGTTGGACTACAACTTAAACACTGTTGTGTTATCCGAGTGGAGCCTCTCCTGATTTGACTACATTACTGAAAACATCTGAACATTTACAGTCATGTAGTCAAATCAGCCGTATTCTTCACAATGGATGTCACATTTAAAGAGAAATAGTCTTGTCACTGTACTTGAAGCTATTTTCCCTTCCTGTTTGTCCTGCTCTTGTGTTGAAGGCTCTTTCCTCCTTCCAACAGTGTTTTCCTCCTCTTAGACGAGTGCACTACTCTTCATTACATGCCGCATCTAAATACCTGCACAAATCATACACAATGCACAAAGAGTGGGTGACACGTGGGGGTCAACTGGAGCGTCATGCTTTTGCCCCCAGAGTTTGTTAGCCCGGCCCTGCTCTGCCCCTGTGTGAGCTGGGATAGGCTCTCCCATGATCCTGCACAGGATCAGCAGGTAATGATAATAGAGATATAGAAATTAATTAAAAGAATTAATTGCTTAAATAGTGACCTTTCCAATGTCATTCAAACCTAAGCTGAAATACTGCAGTTGCACAGATCGTGGTGAGTCTGAAGAACATTCTAAAACGTTCTGGCTATTTTTGGAATTCAACGTTTCCTCCTGAAAAGTTGGCTTCATCAGTAATGCTGAGCTTTTAACTTACAAAGTTAGATACATCCAATACCACCAGAGTCTGTTACTGCTGACAGTGAAGCATTCTGGGAGTTATTGCCTCGCTCTCTTTGATGGCAGCCGTTTAGGTTCACTGCCCGGACCTTTCAGCTGGTGTCTGTGTGGCAGACGAACCAGTGATCTGCAGGTCGCAGCCCACTTTTCTAACCTCCTACATGATAGTCCACAGAGGCTGACAAATGTCATAGCAACCGCGGCTGGCACTGTCACTGAGGTCCAGTGGAAAATTGGCTGTGCTCAAATAATGGCTGTAATTATGTAACAGTTGGAGCAAAAAAAGATTGTAAGTAAGACTGAGAGGCGCAGACAAAAAATGAATATACTGTGACATAGGGAGCTGTCATCTTCCCTACCCCTAACTTTAGCTCTGCTGCAGACAGTACATCAGTTAAATATTAAACATTGTCTTTGGTGTTATCAGATTAGCATTAGCCCTGCAGCTAAATGCTAACATTTGCTACTGAGCAAACTTTGTGTAAAAACTTACTGAGCAAATGTTTTGATTGGCTAATTAATTAGGAAAGTGACTCTATAACACATAACTGTTGGATGAGTCATGAAGTTGTCTTCTCCCAGTCCATATTTCTAAAAAAAAGGGAAAGAAATGTCATTGAGCTCTTGTCATTTGTAACATTATCTGCTACTCAGCCATTGCTGTGGACTTTTCTTACACTTCATGAAAACCTTCTACACCTGTTTGTGTGTGTGCAGGGCTCCCGCTCCAGTGGCAAGGTGCACAGCTTTGGGAAGAGAGAGCAGGCCATCAAGAGGAATCCTAATGTTCCTGTGGTGGTCCGAGGATGGCTGTACAAACAGGTGAGGACACACACACACACACACAGTAACAACTCTGACCCTAACATACAGTACAAATCAAGATATTTTACTGTGCCATATTCCAAAATTAAGACTTTGAATAACAACTATCCATGCAGAAAATTTCTAATTTCTGAAGAAAGGTCGTAGGTTACAAGCATTAATGAATTTAGAGATTCAACATGTCCGTATGGTTAGGTGTAGAGGTGTTCACAGTTGGATAGCCAGTGAAGGCAGGTTGAGGCCTTGATGAACTGACCCCTGGCTATGAAAACCTGCACCGGGGAAGCAGAATGTCACTAAAAATAAGATGTAAACTTGCACAAAGATAACTGCACAGACGGATATGCAGCAGTGTCAACATGACAGATTAAGGTTTTAGATTGAAAACAGGAGGGAAACTCAAGATATTTTTCTTTTTACTTTGTTTTATTTCACCCGAATACTTCACTCATTATTGTCTTTCCTGGGAGCCCATCCCAACCTACAAAAGTCCAAGATGACATCCTCAAAAGTTATTTTGTTTGACCAGCAGTTCAAAACACAAAGATTTTCAGTTTACAGTGATACAATGTAGAACAGAAAAATGAAGTTGGGGCCAGAGAAAATCACTGAACCAATTCACAAAATAGTTGCCATTTAATTTTCCGTCGATCAACTAATCGACCAATCGCACGATTGATTAACTCTAAATTGAGCTTTTCTTCACAGTTATGTCAGATAATTGCAGACATGTAGCAACACAGCTGAAGCAAGACGCTATTACTATATGAATGGATGAATCAGGTCCCTTCCTCTGGACAGAACTGACAGACAGTCTGGTCTGTTAGTGTCTCTTTTACACAGGAGGACGAGTTCCAGCTTTTTCCTCCAATGGCCTAGTTTTATTTTCTCTGGATGTTTTTTTTTCTTTTCTTTGGCGTTATAGAGCACCTGCTGTTGATCACACACAAGCTATAACCGGAGACTGTGTGTTTATTTAAAGTTATCTGAAGTTGGCATCGTCCCACTGGAAAGCTGTTGGCCTCCATATTAGACAAATAGTGAGTGATGTTCCTGCGAAGCAATTATATTTTAATGACCACACACAGAGGCGCACGCACACAGATATACATGGTGACACAAGCAGATACGCAGACGCAAGTCAGTGCACAGCCAGAGTCGCTCAGATCCACACACAGTGCATGACAACACACACACATGCACACTCACATGCACATAAGTGTACACGCAACTTGTGCGTGTACAAAAATGATCACAAACAACTACACACAGATGCACACACTCACGACCTAAAGGACTGGAAGCCATTTACTCCCTCTCCACACACACACACTGGGTTACACAGTTGCAGCTTCATAGATCTGTGTTTGAGGTGATTTCATCCCTCCTGTATCTCCTCTGCTCCTCAAGCGGCACCATTACCAGCCAGAGAACATAAAAGATGAAATGGGCAGTAAAGCAGCAGTGGCAGGCCCAGCGAGCCAGCGAACGAGGACAAACGATCACTCCCACCCTCCGTCTCTTTCCTGTTCACTCTCTTTATCCCTGCTCCTCTCCACCTCACTCTTCCTTTCATTACCCCCATTTCCTTACTGCATCCGCTGTGTCATCACTACTCCTCTCTGTCTCTTTACTTTTCAGACCCTCCCATCATCTTTCTCATTACACTCCCTCTCTCTTCCTATGTATGATCTCTGTCTATTCTTTTTTGTTATCGCTACAATCTGCACTGCTTTCCATCTCATTATTCATTCATTCATGACTTACACTCTTTACCCCTCTTTCTCTCTGCAGGACAGCTCCGGGATGCGTCTTTGGAAGAGGAAGTGGTTCGTCCTGGCCGATTTCTGTCTGTTCTATTACAAAGGTGAGTCTGACACACTGTAGAATATAATGCACTTCAAAACAAAAACACCTCTAAGACTACGAGAGGTGGTAGAGAGGTTAAATCGTGTCACTAGCTGAGTTTGCTGCAATAAAAGTGGAATTCACTGTTGACTATTTTTAAAACCTCCTCCAATGAAGATCAAGTGTTTTTACCCTTGTTATTGTGTCCATATGATGTTTTTATATGATACAAGAAATATCATGAGTGAAATGAACAGTCAACACCATGACTGAGTGTTTCCACCTTGAACTGCAGTGAACCAATAACATTGTCATAAAAACAGATTCAGACCGCCAGGGTTTCATACGTCACAAACCTAAGGAACCAATCCTGTCAGGTTGCAGGTACAAGGGGGCGGGGCTAAATAAACCTGAAACCTTGTCAGTACAGAGAGCAAGAGTTAGCATTAGCACAACCACTAACACTGTGTCAGCCACTGCCAGTTAAAAGCTAACAAACAACATAAACAAATAAAAGATGCCAACTACACTAACTGTTCTGATCTGTCTGAATTTGTTGTTTGTCCGACAACAAATTCCTTTCCTCCACAAACTCCTGAGTCTGGGTCTGACTGAGGCTGAAACATGAAGCTGAAACATGAAGCTGAGTCTCTTCGGCGTTAACCATCTTGATATGCGCTGCTCTTTCACCTGTTAACCTAGCGTAAACTGCGGTGGTGGGCGGGGCACAAGGCTAAATCCAGAATTTCTCAATAAGGAAGTAAGCATAGATGATTTTACAGCCCCAGTTTTCCATGTTTTGTTTTTTTTCACTTTTCATGTGGGAAAACCACATTAAACAAAATATTAATCATTTTTGAGTATTGAGTATGAGTATTTTTCATAGTTTCATAGTCTGGAGAGGAACTTTAATGCTGCACATATCTTACAAAATGGTAGTGTTTTTAGGACAAAATCTTTTTTTAATTTTCAAATGACAAAAAAGTTTATGACCTTAACTTCAGTGATATTGTGTCATTTTCCCTTCAGCGACAGATGATATTGTGGTAAACGTGCTTAATAAATAACAAGATGGCCAATGAGCAGTGAAGTCCAGTCTTGACACTGGAACTGAGTAAATAATCTTTACTCAAGGCCCATCTACAACCCTTTTCTGGGGCTCTCAGCTTCATATTATAGTCTTTATCAGTGAATGAGGTCCCCCACAGTGACTGCTTCACTTCACTTTGTGACAGAGTGACACTGGCCTACGCATGTACTTACATAACCTGAATTACATCCAGGTTATCTCTGTTTGCTCCCGCGCATTTGCTATGTTTACATCGATTCATTCACTGCGATACAGAACTGCCGTCACAGTAAGGGGAAGATCTGCAGTACAAATGGTTTTTCTAGATGCATGTTACTGAAAAGGAGAAAACAAGCAGCAACTTTGCCTCTATGGGTCCTGGAGACCTCTGATTTGACCAATCTGTACACCACAGGCAACTGCTATTCACCTATAGTTTAACCTTGTCACACTGCTAAATAGAGCAGGTGATGATTAATATAGCAGGTTTTGTTAACTAGTATCAAAAATGTTGTTTATTGCCAGACAATCAGACGTTTCTCTCCACTGATCTGTTTCTTTTCTGCTGGTGAAGAGGTGTATCATTAAGGGAACTCGGGTCGGCTGCTGCTTGGTTCCCATGGTGTGGTTTTGTGGTTTCTGTGGTTGCCATGGTCACACAGCAAGTTGTAGCAGCAAGTTGGAGAAAGTTGATCTGGTATAAACTCAGAAGGCAGCGGGACATGTAGCTGTGAGCCTAGATCAGGAATTACATATTAGCCTGAGCATTAAAGGTGATAACTCAACCATCTCCATGACAACTGAGCAAACTACACTTGCAGATGAAGACTGTGATATGTGGTGAAAGCTAATGGTGTTTAACAAACTATAAAACGCACTACCAGAGGTAATATTAATGAAAATATGACAGCTTTCAGTTTGAATTGGGCTGTAATGATGCTGGATTTGAAGTGAGCTGCAGCTGCCACAGGAGCCACTGATTCAGTCTGGGTGGGCATTAATCTGATCTATCTCTCAGCGGGTTACAGCTGAAACACATGAACAGATATGGACATATATACACACACACACACACACACACACACACACACACACACACACACACACACACACACACACACACACACACACACACACACAGCTACACCACACTTCACCATCATTCTCCGTCCCTCGGCTGTCTTTATCTGCCTCTCCACGCCTTTCCTTTTCATCTCCATATTCTTAACTGAACCCTTTGGGACACGCTCCTGCACCTCTTCGCCCCGACAGGAGGATGAAATCAATCCTCAGTTGTTTCTTTTTCCTCCCTTTTCTCCATCTTTCTCGCTCAGTTCAAAGGTTTCTCCTCTCAACATGAACACACTTGATCTGTCTGCAGCACCACTTATCCCCTCCCTTCATCTCATGTTGTTAGACAAACAACCAAACCTCTTCACTGCATCTTTGTTGTTTTATTATTGCCTTTATCGATTGAGGCTTTCTATTCACAAGGTAGAGGTCTTGTCCTGGAGTTTTTTTATTTTTATTTTTTTTGTCACAACCTGAATTAAATTTTATTCCAGTATTTACAATCCTCCTTATCCAACAAGACCTAAGGAAACACATGGATACATAAAAGAGGAACAAATAAGGAACAAATAAGGGAAGAGCAATTAATTGAGTAAAAAACAAAAAGAGCTAAAGTTTTTGGTTCTGTAGACGATCGTCAATGCAACTAGATGTCGCTGCAACAGACCTCTAGCATCTCATACCTAAACAAATGTTTCCTTGGCCACACCTCTGGCCTCCGTTCAGCTTATCCACTGGGACCTGATGGAGCAGGTACAGACACTGACTGAGCAGGTACAGACACTGACAGAGCAGGTACAGACACTGATAGAGCAGGTACAGACACTGATGGAGCAGGTACAGACACTGACAGAGCAGGTACAGACACTGACAGAGCAGGTACAGACACTGACAGAGCAGGTACGGACACTGACAGAGCAGGTACGGACACTGACAGAGCAGGTACAGACACTGACAGAGCAGGTACGGACACTGACAGAGCAGGTACGGACACTGACGGAGCAGGTAAAAACTTGATGTTTTGATGGTCCACTGGCCGACTGGCATTTGAGCCGGTAGCTCCCATAGCCTGTCTAGCTGTGCTCTGGTCGTATCTCTTTTTTTGTTGAAGGCTTTTTTAGATTAAAAACATGGTTTGTTCTGTGGAGGAAATTCTGGAGGGTCACCTCAACGCTGCACTAGGCAATCTCACCTGTGGGCGGTCGCTATGTGTTTACAAATGTGGGGATGGCCAACGGTTTAACAAGCACTAGCTCAGATCAAAGGATCAGGTGGGTGTGACTTCGTTCTCTGCTCAGGACGCCATTAATCTACTATACTGTATCTTTGCATAGATAATAGTTTCCTGCTGTTTTATTGTTTAAAATCTTGTTTAGAGAACCTTTAATTTGCGAGTCGATTGACAGAAAAATGTTGTGACATAAAAGTAGCAACTATTTCAATTAATCATCTCAATTTGGTCATCTTTCAAGCAAAAGTGTCACATATTCTTTGTTTCTCAAATCTTCTAAATGTCTTTGTTTGTTTGCCATATTTGACAGTAACCTGAGTTTCTTTTGCTTTTGGACTGATGGTCAGATAAAATAAGAGTATGAAGATCCCACAGGATCCTGGATACGATCTAGGTTTCTCTGTCTTACCTTGCATCATTGGTAAAGTGACACGGGTCAAGTTCTGCCATTCTTGTTCTGTTTGGATGTAATCTGACTCCACTTGTCTCGGCCTGGTCTGCTCAGTGTTTGGTGTGTTTGCGTGTGTATGTGTGTGTGTGTGAGTGAGACAGACGGGGCGAAGCAGATAAAAGAGACCTCACTTGTCTCGCCCACCATTTAGGGAATGTCACCTCCAAAGGTCCTTGAATTATTTTTAACCAATTACCCCTCTAATCCACACAGTGCCGCCTTATCACCTCTCAGCCGAACACCCCCCCCCACACACACACACACACACATATGCACAGGTGCCACGCACACATATTTTCATACCATTATGACATTTTACATTGGATACACACACACACACACACACACACACATACATTCTAGCATGTATGTGCAAACAAAGACTTGGTAGATCTTTATTTATAGATGTGTGAACTAATTAAGAGAGGCGCTGTTCTGATGGCTCATGTTTGTACTTTTATCTTTGAAAGGACAAATTTGAGTTTCAGACCTTGAGAGTGAGGGATGTTTTTATTTCTTCTTCAAAGAGCTGTTTCAGGGTTAAGAGGCTGGGGTTAAGGAAGGGTTGAGTCCTCACTAATATAGAAGAACAAGTATGTATATGTTGCATGTATACCGGATAGACGGATGGAGGAATGGTGGCTGGCTGCCAGTCGGAGCAGGCCGGCTTTAGCCTTGTGACACTGGGATATCAGAGTGGTCATTTACTGCTTGGCACGGCACCGCGGTATGAATGACGGCATGTGAGCGTGTGGGTGTGTATGTGAGTGTTGTGATAGTGGTGGCAGGCAGTGATGAAATTAGTGGGTGATGAGTGATATTTATTCACTTGCTCCTTCCTTTCCTCCATATCTCCTCTGCTCCTTTTCTCACCCTCCTCACCCTGGTAATCTACTCCCTCCCTCCCTCTCTCTCCCCCATTCTCTCTCTCTCTCTCTCTCTCTCTCTCTCTCTCTCCAGACAGCAGAGAGGAATCGGTCTTAGGCAGTATTCCTCTGCCCAGCTATGTCATTTCACCCGTGGGACTCGAGGACCACATCAGCCGCAAGTATGCCTTTAAGGTACGCCTCTCTTTGTTCTACAGACTACTCTATGCTGTTTCATATTTTTGAATTAAATTCACGGATGTGATATTTTTCTGGTGTGTGTGTGTGTGGCCACCTGTATTTGCTGGCTTTGGACACAAAGAATGAATGGTTCCTTCTGAAATGAAGAAATGCAGCACACATCTCCTGATTGCTCATTTGCAATCAGATGGGTTTCATTTATTAATTTTTTTTTTTACAATTTATACCTAATAAACAAACAAAGCCATGTGAACTTTTTCAAAATTTCAAAATAGAATTTGAACGAACAGCATTTAAGTGTATCTCACGGCACGGAAAAAGTGCTTTTGAAGCTAAAACATCAGTATTCAATGTGATGATTAAGTCATTCCACCTCCAGGAGACTTGAAAAATATTCAAGAGTGAAAGGTTTTATTCCCACTATTCTCAAAATGTAAACCCTCCTGCTATTTAAAGCCAAGTGATTTATATCACTAATGACAGAGAAGTCCATTAGAAGTAATACACACTCCTGTCCAGCTAAAACCTGTTGGCTCTTTACTACAGAACGCTACCTGTTGTATGACGAGGAGCAGGTTCGATGGCTCATGGCCAGTTGCCCTCGAGATATAGTTTGTAAAAGAGCCGTTTGAGCCGTAAAACTTTGCATTGTGTTTCTGTTTATCTGGCGTTTAACACACTTGTTTCTGAGAGCCTTTTATAGCTGGGGCTCACAACAGTGACAACTTGTCTTTAAATTGAGTTTTGTTTTTTTGTTTTTTTAATTCCTGCTCATTCAAAATGTATTATTGTTTTTTGATTCTTTGTGTTGTCAGCAGTCACTGATATGATATGGAAATCATGGCAAAATTAAAGACAAATATTGAATAATTTCTGTTTGGAATGAGCGTAAAAACTGATATCGTCCCACCATGGTAACCTTGCCTGTCCACCCACCCAGTAACCACTCAGCTTCGTGCAGCGCTCGCCACCTGTTGTAGTGATGTCTGTGTACCACTGCATGTCTGTCAGTGTCTTTATTGAGACAGACAATCTCCTCTGGAATGAAGCTTCTCCGTCCCCTGAGGCCGTACGTCTCTCTGGGTTAAACTTTCCACACGAATATATTTCATGTTCCACAAACACAGACATTTGCTTTTCGCTGTCAGTGGGTCAAACAAACTCTCTTTAACTTTTAACCTGGTCTATTCCATGAAGTCACATGTTGATATTGCCTAGTTGTTAAAGGCATAGTCTTGGGAACAGTTGAATATTTGCAGCAGAGCAGCCATGTTCCCAGAGATCCCCCACCTTCTCACTCCTCACTTCTGAACGGTCTTTGGATGAGAAGGTTGGCTTCGGTGTCTGATCATTAAAATATGAATATATTGTCCATTCAGTCACTTCAAACTGGACAAGCTGGGTATCTTCCAGTGGACTTGGTGCATAAAAATGGCAGTTGCATTGGATCCTAACAGATCTGGAGCCAGTGTTTCTCAGCTGATGTGAGCAACCTTAAACACATGAATGCATCTCCCTGTTCAGTGGCACATCCGTCACATCGATTTTGATACGCCAGCGTTATCATAAGTAATCTGGGTTTTAATAAAGGTTAAACCAAAATAAACCCAATTTATTAAACTTTCTATAGCCATTTTTTGACAAGCATAAGGCTAATCTATTATAATCCTATACCCATTTAATCACATTGATATTATTATGTGAACGTTATGTGTATAAAGATATCTTTGTTGAAGGGAAATGCATGTTATGTTAGAGGTTGTTTACCTTATATTCATCTAGTTTGTCTTCTTTCTTCGCATACACTTACAACTGGGTCACTGCATGAATTCTGCTTGACTTGCTTAGACTTGTTTTTGTTGTTGTGCCTTTCTTTTATCCAGGCCTGAGGGCACACACTGTGTGCAAAGTATCCGTCAGTGGCCTGTGACCATCACTTTCTCCTGCCATTGTTTTGCACCTTGTTCATTCCGATGTTGTTCTTGGAACAAAGCTGTTGTCTGACACTGTGGGATATATATTGTTTCCACTTGAGACACATTTCAGAAATGTTCTTTATACCAGAGTGTGAGAGGAAATACAACTGTGTGTGTGTGTGTGTGTGTGTGTGTGTGTGTGTGTGTGTGAGAGAACTGGTCACCCTCATCTCACCTTCTCTTTTGTTCTGTACAACTCTCAGCTTTGTCCAGATGATTGTTGGTGTTTTTTAATCTTTGTCTGCTGGACAGGAAGGAGTTTGCTGAAACAAACACACAGCCGGCGCTTCAACATCATATGGAAATTGTTCATGGTCAGAGCCTCGGTTGTGGACTGTAGACTCCTGGTCATGATATAAGTCAAACTACTGTATCCTGCTGAAAACCTAAACGGCTTCTCCCCTATGAGAAGAGTGAAATCATGTTTTACTCCATCTAGTCGATGTAATTGCATAGTGAAGTCACACTTTTTGTAAATTAATAACATGAAAAATGATTTTATATATTTTTAAACTCCTTTTATTCATTCTTTGGAAATTCTGATCATTTATGAAAAAGTTTGAGCAGCTTTAAATCTCCTCACCTTGCTGCAGTGATGTAGAAGTGTACTCCTGGGTGTGGTCAGTACAACATGACATCACTGCTGGGTGTGGTTACAGGTGCAACACATCACACTTCTGACAACGCCCAGCTACACACGACTGCGATGCCTGGTGCTCTTTAATTCTGCGAAAAAAAAGAAAGAAAATGAAACAAAGCTGAATTTAAAATCAGGGCTCTGCTCAGACTTCTCCCTGAGGGTGCTAACCTCACTGACTCTGAAAGTGGCCCGCTGCAGTAAACTCCACCTGTCTGGTTTGCAAAGTACATTAAAATACTTTCACGACGAATGAATGGAAATGCTGCTTGGCCCTGGTCTGTAAACCCACAGCAGCTGGACCGCAGTTAGCCACGCATGCGAGCCGACGGTGGGTATTTGAGGTGTGCTGCACCTACTGACTTCACGACCCTTACACCTCCAAGCTGCGACACCACCCCCCCCTCTCTCTTCAATCCATCCGTCCCCCTATTCACCCAATCCTCTTCCCTCTCTTGTTCCCATTGGTTGGCTGCCCGACTGGGACTTCCCTCCCTCCCTGTGAGTGTGTCGCGTCGTCCAGTGACAGTGCTCCCATAAATAGGTACTCCACGCTCTCACTTTACCAGATGTAAACCTTGTTGTGTAAAGTTGCTGTGGCTTCTTGGGTCCAAACATTGGCAGAATATACAGTCGCCTTGTATATGTCTGTGTTGGTTTTTGATGCATGTCTGGAGAACAGCGTGTCCTTTTTTGGCTGATGTGGTTGTGTTGTTGTTTTCCTTTCAGTGTTCTCTGTCTTATTAATTCGCTGTCTTTATCTCCCTCTTCCTCTCTTTCTCTTCTCTCTCTCTCTGTCTCTGTCTCTGTCCCTCTCTCCTCATCCTCGTTATCGCAGTATGAATCTCTGTATTCGGCTTATCTGGTTTTGGGCTTATCGTTTATCATCTATGTGCCGCTCTCGCTGTCTCCTCCATCTGTCCCATCTACTGTACCAGCATGCAGTTCCCTGATGAAGTGGAAGAAAAACTTTGTTATTTGGAGCTCATATCACCTCACGCTACTGTTCCAGAAATGAAAAGCGGGGAAAAATATAAATAATAAATTATAAAAAAGCTGTAGGAGTTCTTGACTCTGCAACCCCACGGTCGCTCGAAAGCTGAAGCAGCTGCTGCTGCTTTAGGGAACTTTGAAGTAGAGAAACCTTTTAGATTCCAGCTTCCTAACACGATTTTTCTTTCTACAAAACAGTATGAAAAAATACCATAATAGCACTGAATGTTTTTTTTTTTGTAAAGCAGGCGCGATTTAGAAATGAGACACCCACATACTATTGTTGTCTGATTTTGGTGTGAATTCAATTTCTACAGTTGCAAGTTTAGGAGAATGTACCTTATCAGCAGCTTTGTGGTGCTCTGGCTGCTGGGGCTTATCTTTATGAGCACAATGGCTCTTTAAATAGTGCCTGGACAAAGTGTGTGTGTGTGTGTGTGTGTGTGTGTGTGTGTGTGTGTTGTGTGTGTGTGTGTGTGTGTGTGTGTGTGTGCGTGCGCGTGTGCGTCTGTGTGTGTGTTTGTCAGGGGCTGTCTCAGGAAAAGAGCCAACACTATTGTAAGCCCTTCTGAGTGCAAGTAGTGAGTGATATTTTCTCGTTGGCAGAAAAAGACAGGCCGAAGGGGAAAGAACACAGGAAGGGAAGGAAGTGATTAGGGTTGGAAAATAGCAGGCAAATAAAGAGAGGAAGTCATAGGGAAAAAAGAAAATAGGTGGAGAGGAAGGAAGTGATGAGGGCGAGTCGCGGTGAGAGAGAGGGTAGAAAGAAAAGGTGAGAAATTGTTGTTTTTCATAGCGCATGATTAAACCATGTGGTGGAGAAAATGAATAATCAGAAACGCCCTTCAAACTGCCACCAGCTCCCACACACACACACACACACACACACACACACCGCAGAGACAAAACAAAGCCGAGCTGTGCATGGATCCAGAGTGTAGGTGTGTCGGTCATGCTCTTACAGCTGAATGACCCACTCAGCATTCCTGCTGAAGAGAGGCAGCGACTCCTAATGTTGTTTTAGACCATGGTGTGTGTGTGTGTGTGTGTGTGTGTGTGTGTGTGTGTGTGTGTGTATTCTGATGGAACTAAAATAGGGTAAATGTGAGGCTGGTGATTTGAGAGTGAACCCGACAGGGTTTTAAAGTGTGTGTGGTCTGATCATCTGAAAAATGGAGCCATGTTTTTGTTCATTCCTCACTACAAAACACCATGGGAGCAGGATTTGGAATTAGGGATGAGATTAGAGGTAGAAAAGATTCTGTTATTTCAGATTACGCTTTGAATTCAGTTTATTCAACATATTACTGTGCAGATGTTACGTCTATGCGTGTTCTATGTGTGTTCAGTGCACATGCAGTATCTTCACCATGTGCCAACATCTGACTGGCGGCGCAGTCCTCTGTCTCTCATCAAGCAGCCTGTCCCATTGCAGCTCTGAGAGGCCGTCTGTCAGAGGGCTGATGGTGAGTGAGCCGGCGTGTTTTGACAGCTGCTTCCTGAGGATGCTGATATTCCATTCCTCGAGATTTTTTAGGGTGTTTTTTGGAAACGTCTACCGTTCGTTTTTTAACATGAGTGGCTGTTAAATAGTTTCCCTGCCTGTTTCCTGTCCTCTGATGTACCTAAACACCTCTGCATGCCTGACAGGGACAGGCTGACTGAGCCCTGTGGATGGTTCACATCTGTGGTTTCCCTCCGAGGAGCCCGGAGTCTGCAGACCTTTGTTTTAACCAAACATTACTCCACCTGATTTAACCTTCAAGAAGATGGGATCAGACTCAAAATCACTTCTACTGGTGAAGTGTTCAGACAGCTACTGCACACAGCACCCCACATAACTTCATCAGTATGAGATTATAAACACAGGACATGCAGAGTACATGAACTCAGTACGGCCTGTTGGCTGTACTCTCCAAACTGAACTGACTTGTGCGTTTGCAGGCTGCTTTTAAATGCAACATTTCATCATGTAGCGTCATTATATTTACTGATCTAACGGACTTGTTTACAGCTGGTTTTATACTCCAGTGTGGCACTTGCATGAGTTGATCTGCAGTCTTGATTTTTCTGACTTGTAGCTTCTGTCAGTGTAGCTAAAGCGGGCTGTCAATTTAATGGGATGTTTAAACTGGGTGAAAGAATAGACACTAACAGGTGAGCAGTCATTGTCTCTAACAACTGCAGGGATTTAATGTGAAAGAAAACTGTCAACAGTGTACAGATAAAATGAGAAGTTAGTTAAAAGGGCTGGTGTACAATCTTAAGCACCATTGCATGTAAGGTAAATAAATACATAGATATGATGCATTTATTAAGTTACATACAATGTTACAGTATGATCAGAGGTGTTGCAATAATAATATCGTTAGGAGTATTGATAGTATTACAATAGATGGACTGGGGCTGCCACTAATGATACATGTTCATTATTGACTAATCTGCTGACTATTTATTCCATCAGTGGATTCGTTGTTTCGTCTTTGACATGTGATCCAGAGGTGATGTCTTCTTGTGTCTTGTGTTGTTGATGTACTGTCAAAAGTCCCAAAAACATTTAATTTAAAATGATAGAAAACAGAGAAAAGCTGAAATCTGAGGAGCTGGAATCAGAGCGTGTTTGCAGTAATAATTAGTTTATTATCAAAGTAGTTACTAATGGATTTTCTGTTGATTGAGTGATTGATAAATTGGCTAATTATTTCATCTCTGAAATGACCTTGTCAGTGAAACCATCTGCTGTAAGTGCTTGGTTGGAGTGGAAACCTGCATAGTCCTGGGTTGTGACTGAAAAAGTCACCCAGAACTACACTTTGTAGATTATGTGTGACTGCATTCATTCAAAGTAGCTAAATGTAACATTTTGTCACCAATCAACACAATGCGGCTGAAAAATGAAGCCAACACTGAAATACTGAAAACTGCAGTTCATCTAATGACCACTAGAGTCTGGCTTCAGCAGTGAGTCAATCCCCATAGACTCCTATGTTAAAATCACTGTCAATGTTTAAACTCTGCTACAAAAGACAAATTTTCCCCTTCATCACAACTGTATGGGGATGAATTTTTAAATAAGTCAACCATTCAAATTTTATTAATGTTTAAAGTTTTTTAGGGCGCTTTGAGTGCCTTGAGTGACAGGTGGGTGACTGTATTCTTTCCACAAACTGGCATGCACTGAAGTCTGGGCTTGACACACGCCCCACCTCTTTGCCCATTTCTGGATTAGCCGGGAATTAGGTGCAGTCGGACACTGCCAAGATAGTGACAGTGGAGCAGCCCACTCTGAGCCTCAAAACCGCTCTTCAGAAACCTGTGGGTGACGTCACAGAAGCTACGTCCATCTTTATTTACAGTCTATGATCGGCACATTAGAATAACCTCCTTAAACTATAAAGATCATTGCAGAGGACATATGCAGCCTCTGTTCACCTCCACACAGAATAAGTAAAAGTTTCTCAGTGCAGTTATTCATTTTCCTCATCGTTACCTGAGCACCAAGATAGAGCCAGTGCACTTGCTCTCCAGACCTGGTCTAATGAAGCAAGAGGTGCAGTCAACTCCCTGATCTTAATATATATCAGAATCAGTGTCAAGTACATCCTCTTTGAGAAAATGATGTTTTAAGTCATTGTATTAGTTCTCAGTCGCAGCTTGTTTCAGCAGCCAGACAGCAGTGTCTTCAGAGGGGATGTGAGTTACTGGATCGAAGGAAACCTGGGAGGGACGTTTGTTTCTGTTCGTGTCTGTATCCGTGTGCCAGGGTTTACTCAGAGTTTACAGTAACAGGGATAGAATAGCAGGGGTTACAGACTGCCTTTGTATTATTCATGAACTTGTTCAGTGTATACATTAAACCACATGAGTGGGTGTGGTGTGTTTCTGATGTCACACCCATTTTATCACAATATAAACCAAATCAAGAAATCACAGAGACGTTTGTGTGGATCCCACCACAACTCTCCACACACACTTATTATCCCGCATCCATTATTCAGTGAATCAATTAGGGTAGAGAAGATTTAGTGTTTAATTACTTTTCATTTGCATGCATCTGTTGTTAAGTGGGCTCTCTCATTTGTCTTCCAATCCCAGCCACCGAAATACTGAAGGAAGGAAGGAGGGAGGAAGAAAAGGGGAAGTAGGGTATTTATAGAACAGTGCTTTGCAAGGAAATCTTTATCAAGGGTAAAAGAGAAAACAGCTATCAGTGATGTACTGTTCCTTGGATTTCTTGGCCAGTTCTGTAGCTTGATGGTGTGTTTTCTTATCCCTGTGGAAAGCCAGCCAGTTCTAATACCAGTGACCTCATGTTTAGATATTTTCAGCACAGCTAAAAAGAAGTCCAGTAGGAGGAATATTTTTCAGAGTGTATGAATTATCAAACAGTAAACGTCTCAGTTTCAGCCTCTCAAGGCTTTCCTCTGGACTCACGTAGTTCTACACACTTTGAGGCAGAAATCTAAAGTACCAGAAACTTCTCTGCTGATTGTGGCCTTGTGGATTAAAATGTAGTGCAGACACAAACTTGTTTTTTGAGAAAGGATCTCATTTTTATTCAGCTTTCTTGCAGTTACTATCAGTAGTTCTACTGCCCTCTCCACCGACACTGACAGAGTAACATTTTGAATGCAACTACTCCTCATGTGTCTTCTGGTGAACAGTGAAAGGCACTCTGGGAAATGTCGGAAATCACTGATGAGAGAAAATGGGCACCGAAAAAAAATTAATTAGTCTATTGGCCACAACATAAGACGGACGTATTATCACCCTAATAAGTTGTTATAGTGAAACACACAGCAAACAGTTGGTTTACACATCCACTAGACAAGGAGCAACATGAACACTCACTTGTTTCTAGTCACATGTTGAAAGTAACTCTAATATCTACTCTCCGTTTAGCTCTGTTTTGGTCATCACTGACTCCTGAGGGAATTATATGGCTGTTTAGCTGCTAAATGCTCCACTATGTTCATCAGTTTGTCACTAGATGGCAGTTTGGTTATGTTGCCCTATGAGTAAGAGAGATGGAGCGAACCAAAGAGCGAGCGTGTCGTCATGCTCTCTCTCACTCTTTCTTGGATGCCCTGAGTGATGACAGCACGTTGACAAATACATTTTATGACTATGTTAAATCAAACTTGTCACCACAAACAAAACATTAATGATTTACATTTAATATTCACAACATTCACAATATTCACTCACAATTTGCAGGGGGAGGAGCGTAGAAACAGCTGTTTATGGCTTTCATCTCTCTCTCACTGATTGTCCAAATATTCTATTTACAACCACGAAAGATCTGTCTTCTGTCTGCCTATCGATCTCCTCGACTCTATTTAACCACAGTGCTTCAATGACAGTCAGCTGTGTCGGAGTGTGTGTGTGTGTGTGTGTGTGTGTGTGTGTTTGTGTGTGTGTGTGTGTGTGTGTGTGTGTGTGAGTGAGTGTTGCAGGCATCCTTTGAAATTATAGCAGGGCAAATTAAATTTAACATTAATGTAATACTAGAAAAATACTGATAATAACAAGTTAATACATCAATGGGAAAACAAGTCAAATATCGTCTTGACATTGACAAAGGTGTAAGCCATCAGCAATCGTTCTGACCATCATCGATCACCGAGTTCATCGCCCGTCAGCGCAACCCTAGTCTGCGAAACAGAAAACCAGAACAATGAGCTCAAAGACACTAAAACCGTCTTTGTTGAGCTAAGTTAAATTATATTTTTCTGTAGGTTTCAAATGCAAGATTGTGATGTGTCACACTGGACCTGAGACACAGTTTAAATCATTCAGTAATGTTGAGGTACAATAGGCTGTTAAGCATGAGCCAGTAAGAGCAGATAACTTGTCAGTAACTTGATAGAGTGAAAAGCTCTTCCACTGCTGCACTGACAACAGTTTATATTATTAGCTCTACAGTATTGTTGAGTTCAGGTCTTGTTCTGAAACATCTACAGTGTGATACTCTTTGTATTCTACACACTGTGTCTTTAAATCCCTTTCCTAGTGATGAATTGGTGCAGCTGTGCCCCCGACTGTCACACTCCGACAGCAGTGTGTTAGATCACCTAACTAATAGCCTTTTTACTTTGCACACAAAGACATATCCATCTTAAGTTTGAATATGCCTTGTCATGAGCTCGGCACTTAAATCACAAAGTACAATTACCTTGTCATAGTGTGGAAGCGAATCAGACTTTGACCTCACACTGCCTCTTTTATGTTATTAGGACCTTATCTTGAAGTGTAGCAAGCATAAATTAAAGTCTATTATAAGATCATTGTGTGTTTGTAAACTGTCATCTGTCCATATATATGTTCTCAGTAGGTTTCTCTGCTGTAATAGCAGGAAGAACCAGGTTTGTGAGGAGACTTTGGGGTTGTGGGGGGGTGGATTTTCCTGGTATTCATATTTTCTATTCTCCATTGTACCGAAGTATCTTTCCTCTCATTGGTCAAAAGTCCTGGCTTTGTTGGTTGTTATTGGCTGGCATTTTTGTCTCTGTATTTCTATTGTGTGGTTTCCTTCACTGGCTCTTTGTGTGCTGGTCGATGCTTATGTGGCCCTTGATGTTGTTTCTCTTGTTGGATGGCATGATGTCTCCCTGTCTCTTTGACCGAAGCTGCAGCTCATCTAACACATCGTCTCGTCTCTCGGCTTCTGTCTCTGCCACTCTCTGTGACCACGGCACTGACCCGGCCTCCTCTCTCTCCCTATAGGCTAGCCACACTGGTATGCGCTCGTACATTTACAAGCAGAGCTCTGTGATTGGCTCGCAGGCGGAGCACACTGGGATGCGGACGTATTACTTCAGCGCCGACACCCAGGAGGACATGAACACCTGGCTGAGGGCCATGAACCAGGCCGCGCTGATGCAGAACCACGCAGACGCTCTCATCAGGTACACACACACACTCACATACACACAATGTATCTCACTGAACTGAACACCTTACACGCATTCATTGCCCCAAACAAGGCAACTGAACTGTAGAATGTCAGCAGTCTGAGTCCATTACTGACAAAGCGTTAAGTCCTCCTCCTCACACCGTGAGTGCCCCCTTCTGTTTGTTGCTAGTATTTTGATTCCTTTACTCCTTCAAATGAACATCTTTAATCTTTTGTATTTATGATTGGGATGTAAAGTTGATCAATGTCCTTCATACGTGGCTTTTGCTATCTAAAACCTGAACCTCAAATGTTAATCCTCCATCAGTCCATCTTTGGTGCAGAGCATACTGTACTGTACAGTGCTGTGGTGATACTGTGGTACTACACTTCCCAGAGTCCACCTGGTTATCAAGCAGGAGGCCCATCACTTTTACATTGTCTTTTTCCTGTGTTTAACTAAAGAAGTGACATTTTTTTTACTCTGCCTTGCTTAATGACATGAAACTTTATTGAATTCAGTTCCTGTCCTGTTCATTTACATTTGAACTGTTGTTGTAAAACGTTTGTTCATTCTAATACACCCTGCGGTTCGCGGGATAGTTTATTTTATTAGTTTGTGTTACGGCCACAACAAAAGATTTGGCTCAACCTTTTGTCCAGCAACATATACAGAGGACGCCATACCCGAAGGTCAATTATCACAAATGATTATTTTATTTACAAACTACAGCAAAACTTAACCAAAGCCAAGAGCGTCTGGAGGCCGGCCAAAAAGACCAAATGAATTCAGGGAGTCTGGGCCAGCCACCCAGAGCACCCCCCCTGAACTAACCCAGAATAGAGAATAACTAAACTGACAAACAAAGTGAGTGAGTGAGTGAGTGAGTGAGTGAGTGAGTGAGTGAGTGTGAGTGAGTGAGTGAGTGAGTGAGTGAGATCTCCCTCTCCTCCAGCCCCCATTATATATGCTGTGGTGGGCGGGGCCATGCACTCACTCTCCCTTCACTCACACTTCCCCCTCTCCTCGGGAGAACCTGGGAACAGTTTGTTGGTTTGATTTCATTATGTTTTGAGATGTCATGACTGAGGTTGTGTCACGGAGGGGAAATACATTCACTCCCTGTGGCTGCAGCATGGATTACAACCCATCATGGCTTCCAGCAAAAGACTACAAAACCCACAGTCAGCAGGGCAGCCAGGAGAATGGGTGCTGCCCAGCTGAATCAGAGGAGCTGACTGCCGTGAAGAGACTCAGTGTATGAGGGACAGAAAAAGTCGTGTGATATCAATAGGACAGAGGAATAGAGTTTTGTTGATCTTCCGACTAAAGAGAATTAATTGGACCTGTTTTGAGAAGAGTGAATATACTGAATTTAAGTTGAAACACAAGGGCTCACTGTCTCCATTTCCTGCACCCACGTCTCAAAACATCAGGAGAAAAGCTCCCTACCTCACACAACATCACAGTTTATTTATTAATGTGCAATTAAAGACATTTTCGTCACTTATAATCCCTGATCTATGATCCAGCAGATGTTTTAAATATGTTCCACTATATTGTTTATAAATACTTGCAACCCAACCCTGATTCTCACAGTCCATAAAACACCATCTGGGCTAAGTGATCATGTGACATGAGACCATTTGTCTGTGATACTGTATATGGTCCAGTTGGTATATGCTATAAGCACATGGCTTCTGGAAAGTGTTGCCATTCGATTGTCTCATATGTCACTGCAGGTGATTCCTGGAAAACATCCCACTCTGCTGTTTACAGCTTGAACACATGTCTGTCAGTCCCGACGTTACAGCGTATAGCGAGTGTAGTGCGTTTGTTTATGTGCGCTCGCTCGCTTGCTTTTTCAAAGAGTACACTCTGACGCTGTGAAATGCTGCTTTTGAACGAGCACTGGCTTCCTCTATGTATTATTCATGTGTTGACGAGGGGAGGTGGCACAGATCAAATGCGTCCCATCACTTCACTGGCAGCCTCAGACATCGGCAGCTCGGCGCTGCTTCGTTTTCATTTTGTGTTTTTGGAGAGAGGGGGAAATCCCTCAAGACCACACGAGCTGTTAGTGAATGACAGGAGGGAAACTTCACAGTTTTAAAAATGAAACTATAACAGTAATCTTACTATTTGCTGGCATGTCACCCTCCTTTTTAAAGCGCTTGGTCACTTTAACAACATGCAAATGCTTTTTTAACAACCACTGATTGAGTGCACTTACATTGCAAGCCACACACTACTCTAAGACTGGAAGAAACTGTCTTGTTTGCCCCATTTAAAACAATCTAATGTGGACAGACCATTCACACCTTAGTGCTAATTTACATGTATAGTGACCATCTTCAGATACCAGCTGCAGGCAGCAAGTATGCGGAGACTGTTAATTCCTTTTTTAAAAGTCAAATTTGGTGCGTGCTTCATTGAATTTCAGAGACCTGACTGTTTCTCGTGCTTCTTGTCAGACAGGATTTCATTAATGCATCTTAAAATCTAGCTGTGGTTACAAGGCTTTGCTCGTCGTCTGCTCTGATTTAAGATGGCCTGTGAGGTGCGTGTAGCACTGTCCCTAAAGTTGGGAATGAGGCTAAAAGTTTCCCTTTAATGTGACAGTCATCTAGTTTAAATTCAGCTCAGCACATTAGAACCAAGGACTAAAACCCCTCAAATGGTGGAACATGCCGTCCATGGGAAATCGGGGAAGTGATCAAATGAAACAGAACTGGTGCTTATCAAAATAAACCCACTAAGATCTTTAGAGAAGTTTGAGCTGTCAGTGTAACTGCTGTGGTTAATTATTTTCTAGTTCTCTTAGGAATCTAAGTCGCCCAGTATTGAAGAGAAAGTTGCAAACATTTTAAGGCCGGTATTTATCCAGGCTTCATGTCATCTCTGTTCTCCACAGACCATCTGACAAGTTGGAGAAGTTGAGCATGTTGCAGCAGCAGGCCGTCCCGCAGACGAACCACGTGAACCACCACAGGACCAAGACTTCAGACTCTGACGCCACCAGACCAATCATCCACGAGGTTCTCCTGGAGCCCATACGCCGCGAGGCAGAGGAGCGCTGCAGCTTCCACAAAGACTCTCCTGCCATCACCATGTTGGAGCACCCCATAGGAGGCGGCGGCCTGGAGATGGACACGCACACCTCCCTCCCTTCCAACCCCACGCCCTCCGCCCTCCCACAGTCGGAGCACGTTTCGGCCTCGGCGCCTGTGTCCAGGGTGCCATCCAGAGCGCCGTCGCGAGCCGCCTCAACGCTTCCCTCCAGCGTCTGCACGCGGAACGGCCTCGTTTCCACGCCCAGCCCCATTCTGGAGCCCAACGGGATTGCAGCAGGGACGTACCAGAGGGCCCCTGCTGACACACACAAGCAGGTGCAGAGGAGAAGCGCCCTGGATCAGGTGGAGCACTGGGTCCAAGTGCAGAAGGCTGAGTACAAAGGGTAGGTCACTGTCATCCACTGTGTGCGTCCCTTGAAAAGCTTCATTTCATTCAGAACATATAAGGTCAGGTTATTGTGTCTTATTTTAAATAGAAAAACACTGATACTTTTACTCTGAAGTATGTAGATATTCTGTGTATGTGTATAAAAACATCCTCTTGTGTCCTGATGTTCCTGATCAACAGCCCGCCATCCAGAGAGAACACCCTCCCACGTCGCACGCCACCAACCCAGCACAAGTTCACCTCCGTGGACGCATACCAAACCCTGCCAAAGACTCCTCGGCAGAGTCCTCCTCCTGGCCGAATCGGTGAGTACAAGTACGCCCAGGACCGCCTGAGCCACTTCCGCCTCACCCCAGAGCAGGGCGGCCCCGGCTCCAACACCGTGTGGCAGCTGTACGAGTGGCAGCAGCGTCACCAGTTCCGTCACGGCAGTCCCACGGCGCCGCTCTACACCCCGGCCCCGGAGTACCCCTTCGGCCCCCGCCCACCATCCACTGTGCCTCCTTCCTCCTCAGCCCCCAGGTCAGAGGGGCCTCCTCGCTGCGTGTCAGTGCCACCGTCATCTGCGGACATCCCTCCGCCGGGGCCCCCACCGGGCAGCAGTCGAACTCTGTCACCCACGCGGAGGCCACACACGCCAGCTGAACGGGTGACAGTCAGGCCGGTGGGTGACCGGTCAGTGGTGGACATCCCCTTCACCGTGTCCCCCCGCAGGACCAAATCCCAGCTGTTCAAGGTAAAACTATGTCAGAAATCTCAGTTTTCTGCAAACAACACCAGGTGTAACTAACTGAAATAAAACTTCAAAAAGATTATATATAAATCCAAAAGATTATAATTAATGCTGTCATGCAGTGTCAGTAAACAACACAGGTTCAGTTTTATCATCCACGAACCGTCTGTGATGCTTCACTCATTCCTCGCTCCGCAGCGCTCAATCAGCTGATTAATAATCTAGTGCCCCTAGAGTATATAATCAAATAAAGAAAAGAGAAGTCATAGGAAATATAGGCTGACCTAAGAGGAACAGGTGCTGCAGTGATAACATGTATAGATATTGTTGGTTAGTCGTGTCATATGGTTGATGAGTTGATTTCTCTTGTCAGTGTGTTCTCTTACGAGGATTGTGGGAAATTAATACCGTCTTGTTTGTGCTCTTCCAAAGATTAGACCATTAACACTTTTTTTTACCACTGCCAAGTGTAAAATATCAAATGGAATAATTTTTCATGCAGAACCACGTCAGTTATTCTGACAGTGTGGGGCGGATATTGGAACTGTGCTCCACTGAACAGAGTAATTGTTTTGGTGCCTCGGGCCACAAAGGCAGACGTATCCTGAAGTCTGTTAAATAATCTCAACTGTATCAGCCATCAGTCAAAAAGAACCTGTGCTACGTGTATGTATATTTTTTTCACATTAATATAAACTGATGCAACAACATTAGTAGCTCCATATCTTGTTTTTAAAACTGAGTGAGAAAACACACAAATATGCAAATTTCCACCTCCTCACCCACGACCACGAGTGACTTCATTTTGCCCAGAGATAATAAACAACGCATTGTTTTGTTATCAAGGTCATGTAAAGCGCTGGGGCCACTCAAACAAGCCTTTGGTGATATGGAGCTCGCCTTGTTAAGTTCTGATAGTAGATTTCACTGGTGTAAGTGCTCTGTGTGGTGAAACTGGCCTTAACTCTGTCATTTCTACAGACGTGTGACAGATTAAAGGAAAAACCTGAACAATAAGTGGAGAAACAGGATGACGATGTCCCATCCTTAGGGGTTGAGGGGTCACTGAATGGTTTGATGAGTATGAATCATGACATAAAACACTGCGGCCTTCACAGTCACCAGATCTAGACCCAGTTGAAGTCTGGCAGATTTTGGACTATTCAGCGCTCTCCACCACCACCATCATCACAACACCAAAAAGAGGGAATATCTTTTGGATCAGTGGTTCCCAACTTTTTCCAACTCTTGGCCCACTTGAAAATCTCAAAAATGTTTAATGGCCCACATTAGACCCAAGAACAATACAGATATGCAGTAATAAACAAAATTTCTGTTGTAATAATAACAATTGAACATTCAGGACTGTTCTGTAGAAAGCTCAATTTTTCTTTTTTGTTTGATGTGGAGAGATCACTTGTCACTTCACCATCTGTCTCTTGACTCTCATTTCTTTTAACTTTTCCTTTTGCTAACCAGCTATCCATTTTGATTCTCCAGTTGTTGCCATGGATGTGATCTTGTAGCGAGCAATAAGACTGAGATATCAAACAAGTACACAATGTTTTCCGGAGGACGACAACATAAAAGTTCATTGGCTTATCACAGAGATAGGCCTCAATACAAGAAAAAAAAAGTAAAATAATTTTAATGTTTTAAAACATTTACAAAGATTATTTATGTTTTTATTTTAATTATAGTTACATTTTTGAATAACACAATTGTATTGGGAACCACTGTTTTGGAGTAATGGTGTTCATCCCTCCAGTAAAGTTCAGATTTGTTGGGTCAACACCAAGGAGCATTGAAGCTGTTCTGGCAGCTTGTGGTGACCCAGCACCTAACTAAGACACTTTCTGCTGGTTTTTCCTTTAATTTGTCACCTATATATATATATATATATATATATAATATATATATATATATATATACATATATATATAACACACATTATACCTAATTAATTGATAATTAACAGTGCCTATAAAATGTGTGTGTTGTCAGGCTGCCACTATCGAGAGACGGTCGATGCCTCCCTCTGGCTACATCACACACACAGTCAGTGCGCCCAGCCTTCATGGCAAAACGGTATGTTTTATAATAATTACATAAAACATATGAGTAGATTGCAAGTATTAACATTTAAACAAACATTACATTAGATATACATATATTTACATTGCTTTGTTTAATTGAATGAGCTATTCTTAGGTTTTGTTATTGCTACATAGCCAACATTAGCATTAACAGCTGTTTACTTACCAGTCTTGCTGAGAGCTTCAGCCGTTGTATTTAGAAGACAAGAGGTTATAATGCGTATTCTGAGTACTGCTACTTCTTCAGGGAAAGTGATGAGACAGGCCAATCAGGCCAGGGCTAGCTGGTTAGCATGCTAACTTAAGCAAAAGAAAGGAAGGGATAGAAATGAAAGGAAAGCAAGAGTTAACATTGACGTCGTTCTCCACCTCTGGAGACAGCTGTTGGTGAGTAAAGGAATGAGGTTTGATGCTGAACTCACAACGTTTCTTCTAGACTGGTAAGTAAACAGCTATGTCTGTAGCTATGTATTAGCTATGTAGTATAATAGCAAAACTTACAAATAGCTCCTGTAATATCTGTTTATCACGAACTGGAAACTGGAACTTTAGTGTTTAAATAGACTTTAGATTTAATGGAGCTGTAAGAAGTAATCACAGTCTCAGCATTGGTCAGCACTAAAGAAATCAGTGACCAGATGTGCCTTCATTCTTTGCTACCAGTAAAATGTGATACTGACCAAACATTAACCAGTTGGCTGTAGCTGAACTTTTGGGAGAAATGCTTCTCACCAGCCTGTTGCTGCTGTGTGTCTCCCTGTAGCTTCAACACCATTAATCCTGATTGATCTTAATTTAGCTGCTTGTTCAAATTAGCCACCGGCCAGTGGCGTTACAAACTGGCTACTAGCGCTGTGAAAGGGAAGCTACTCATTTAAAACAAGAAGTTTCACTGAAGCTTGGTGTAGTCGGTATCGAGATATGTCAGATTTAATGTCCTGTGGTGCCTGACAGCCCGAGGAGCTCACTCTGCTCCTCATTCAGCTGCGCCGGCATCAGGCCAAGATGGCCTCCGCACGCCAGCACACATTAACCCAGCTCCAGCGGCTCAACGGTCCCAAAGAGCCCTTCCACCACAACCACCTCCTCACCAGTACCACCACTAGCAACAGCCCCCTCCTCAGCTCCGGCCCCTCTCCTGTGTCCCACCACGGACATGTGGGCCTCTCAGCTCCCATAGGCCCTTGCAACACCCAGGTGGGGGCCCCTGCGGCACGCCTGCCTGCACCTCATTTTACCAGGGGCTGGTAGAGGTTGCCATTAAACATACTGCAGGGCTGCATTACACTTAAATTAGATCAGTATTCATGGCTCTGTGGATGACACTGTAAGTCAGTTTGTCCGTCTGTCATTCTGTCTGTCCGACACTGGTCCAGAGAGCGAAATGTACCAGAAACTATTTTGATGACTTTCCATGAAAAATTAATACATTCCTCACTCCTATTGGATGAATTCTAATCATTTACAGCAGTGGTTTTCGCTCCAAGGACCCTAAACTGACACAAACTAAACCATTGACCCCATCTGATAAGATTTCTGCTTTTAGATGTTTTATTACAGAAAGTGTTTGAAACCCATGACAGACATAGTCACACATGTCTGTCATTGTGTGAATTATGGATGGAATTATAGTGAAAATACGTTTTTCCCCTTTTTGCTGGGGACCAGGAACCCCCTCAAAGATTTTCAGAACCGCTGATTGAGAGGATATCCTCACACTTTTAACTGTGATTTTTTTCACATTTTTTAATTTTTGGAAATACATTAACTTTGCTGTGGTTAATTTTAGTCCTCAGCAGAAGAATCCTGATGATGTTTAACCTCCTGGCATTTCCTCTAGTGCCACCGCTAGGTCTGGTTGTCAAGTACAGAAGACGCTGTATGGTTTTCCATACATATGATGTCAAGTAACATTTTCAGAGAAAACAGATACCTTGACTGTAACATGTTTGTGCATCACACTGTCCTGCCTACCTCAGTCATCCAGCACCTGCAGCATCTCTGGGTGCAGGATGATCAGGATCTCAAACACATCAAATTTCATACACAGCAAACGAACAGCCATTTTTTAAGCCTAATACAAAATAAAAATATATTTTAACCTTTAAATTCAAAACAGCTCTGTGAAACAGGCCTGCCATTCCTTAAAAGCACTGTGTAGAGTTTAAAACATTCTCACTGAAGCCTCCCACTGACTTCCATCATCCCACCCCTCCACCACCACCACCACCACCACGACCATCACCAGAACCAATGGATCTGACCAAGAATTGAAAAAGCAACATAGGCCCTGTTCAGATCTCTGTTCAGACCTGCATTAACATCCCATCCGTCTCAGGTGATCCCATCACAAGTGGACAGCTGTAGGTGTGAACGCACTCAAGGCGCATTTGAGATCCGATCACTCAGTCCACATTCAGAGGTGGTCTGAGTGATCGTCACGTGGTCACATTCTTTTAGCAGTGTGAACGCAAATGCGTCCTGTCAACTGACGTCCTCTGCCACAGTCTAATTAGACCTGCCACTGTATCATAATGAACCGAAAAACATTTTTACTATTTCAACTGGATTAAAACCCGATTGCACTGTAGAGCTTTGAGCAGTGGAATGATTCGCTCAACCCCTCCTTGCCCCGCTCTCTCTCTCTCTCTCTCTCTGAAACACATTGACAACGGACCTGTGGGATTGGCTAAAAACAACAACACGTACATGTTTATGTGCATATAGAGCGGGGAAGTGAGATCTGATCACAAGTGGTCACTGGAGACACACGTTAATGTCATGAGTGAACTGATATACTTGTGATTGGATCACCTGCCATAATTCTGCAAAAATAATGTCATCATAAAGATGTTATAATCAAATAAAAATTCAATACAAACTCACTTTCATATTCCTCACATTGCAGCCATATTCACTGATATTCACATCTCCATCCACATCCAGACTCACATCCAAACCTGTAACTCACACTTAATTCTGTAGTTTTTAATCCGCAGCTGTAAACACACGTCTCAATGTGAAATAGTGCTGAAGAACAACCTCCCCCGGGATTAAAAAAAAAGACCAAACAGCTGCATCAACACCTGGTCACAGTATATTAGTGGCAACCTCTACCCAAAAGCTCCCGTGCTTCAGTGGTGTGACGTCGGGCATGGTTGATCTGTGAGCGCTGACCTGGCTGCCGTCATAGAACCATCCACCTCTTTTCCATGTGCTGTTTTTTTGGCTGATCGGTTTTCCATATTGAGCTTCTGGCGACTCTGTCCATAGCATGTTGTGCTGCCGACTTCTCAACATCCACAAAGCCATCCCATGCTTTGGCTAACTGGCTGGCTGTGGATGTGATGGGCCAGTTCGGTCTTCTGATTCCTAAAATCTCTCACTTTCGGTCGTACTTGTTTGTTCTTTGTTGAGTGCTGTGAGCTGAATTCAAAGCTGAATTCAGTGACGTGTCGGGATCTGCTGCTTTTGATGGATCTGGTTTGTGCTGGTCTTTTTGTCTGTTGCAGTAGCACCTAAGCATCTCCGAACATAAGATAAATGCCTGATTTGTGAGTGTTGTGATGCATGTTAGCACAGACAGTTAATACGTCATACTCGACACACAAATCTAACTACATCCTCTAGACACATTGTCAGCCAAGCTTGAATCTCAGATAGTGAACTCACACTCACACACCTCTCTCACCTTCCAGGCTGACGACACCTACATGCAGCTGAAGAAGGACTTGGAGTATCTGGACCTGAAGGTGAGACATGGAGATGGACAGAGTTGATCCCCTGATCCTTGTTACTTATTTTAACGTCTCTTTTGCTTCAGTTCAGGTGTTTTCCTTCTGCCGTGCCTTTTCTGGTTTTGATTTCAAACTAACACACCTGGTGTTTCTCACTGACAACCAACTTGTAAACGCTCTGGCCCATGTTGAACTGACCCAAGACATTAGTGTGTTGCAGCTTCAAATGGAGATGTTCAGGCGTCTGTGTGGGACAAAAAAAACAAACAAATAAAAACAAGTTCTTGCAGTGATCTTCTAACTCTTGAAATGGTTTTAGAAGCATCTCACAAAAGCAGCCGCCATGTTGTGACTGCGGCTCTGTCTCTGTGATTTTTAACTCCCAGATCAGAGCTCTAGAGCCCCTGATCCTCGCAGTACACAGTTTACTACTGCACTGCACTGCTGGGCCACTCAGGCCTCTAATGAACGTAAGCTCTATGTGTGTGTGTGTGTGCGTGTGTGTGTGTGTGCGTGCGTGTGTGTATGTGTGAGTGAGTGTGTGTGCCTTTGTGCAGAATATGTCCTGCAAATTGTAGCGTGTCTGTGATTGTGTGTGTGATTGTAACACTTGTGCATGTTTCTACAGTGTCCACAATAGAGAGGCATGTGTGCAGTCTGTATGTGAGTGTGTGTGTGTGTTCCTGTGATTTAGAGAGTCTGTGTGTCCTAGAAAGACCATCCCATTGCTTACAGCACCGCATTCACAGCTTGGCATCAATTATCTTATCTCCATGTGACCTTTGACCTGTCCCCCCTACCTCCCTTGTGGCGATGTTGGCGATGCTGTGGAGTAGTGGGCATGGGATGGCTCGGCAGTGCATGTGTTGTGGCTGTGGCCCGGTGGTTGAAAAGCCAGCTGCTTCTACCATCGTCTCTGAAACGCTGCACCTCCTTGACAATAACACAAGGCTCTACTGTGTCACCTTTCTACCTTTTCGCTGAAAAGGAGCACACGAACGCCTAAACTGAAAATTTCCAAGCACAAGAAAAATTGTTGATTTTGCACATGTGCATTTTAATGTTTTCTAAACTATCACTAGCAGTGTTTTCAGGAGGTTACTCTAGCACTGTAGAACCCTTTCAGTAAGTCAGCACCTGAACTCAGTGTTAATAAAACAAACATTTTCCCATTCAGAAAAAAAAAAAAATACAGCAACTGTTTTGAATGGAGGCGACATCGTGTACAGATGTTTTATGGATAAGTCATTTTGTGCAGGGCTTCAAAGTGTCCATAGCCATTTTGTTCTTCATGGCAAGAGCTGATTTTGTTTCGCCAAAACTCACTCATGTTGTCATGTACAAGAGGCTAAGAGAATGTGTCACACATAGTCTGTCTCTGCCTCGTGATAGTTGGTAGCTGGTCTGTGTTTCTGTATTTCCTTTATTTTAGCACTAATGTACCGTGGAGTTGGACATGTTGTTTTACATTGTAGCTAACATCTGGAAATGTTTGTTTTCCAATTTCCAGGTAGCTGGAAGTCAGACACTGAAGGAGTCAGGGAAACCTGTCAAGGTCGCAGAAAGTGACGTGGATGTAAGTACAAGCCAAGTGGCAAAGCCAACACTGAAGTGCCAAAAACTGTAGTTCCTCTAATGACCACTAGAGTCTGGCTCCAACACTGAGTCAATCCCCATAGACTCCCTTGTTAAAATGTCCAAATTTACAGCAGAAATAACCATGTTTACAGCCTGGTACAAAAACAGTTTTGGTCTCTAGAGCTAATTTCCTCCTTCATGACAACTGTAACTCACCAGTTTGAATTTTATTAAGACTTAAAGTTCTGCATAATTGAGGGCGTGGCCGTTTTAAGTGACAGGTGGGTGAGCGTATGCCTGCCACAAACAGGCATGTACCGAAGTCTCGGCTCGACACACGCCCCTCCTGTTTGGATTAGCTGGGAGGTAGATCGAGTCCGGCACTGACAAGATGGCGACAGTGGAGCAGCTCACTCTGAGCTTTTACGCCGCTCTACAGAAAGCTGTGGGTGACGTCCAGCTCCATTTTTGTCAAGGACGTTATAACTGTGATCTGGTTGTTAGTTTTGTGGGAAGTCTTGAGAACATATTAACAAAATTCAGTTAAATGAGCAATGAAAACATCAGTTTTGTTGTGTTTGTTGATATTGAAATGTAAGAAATGTTTTTGCTTTCGTTTTTTGCTATTTTCTCTGTTTGGTTTCATGAAAGGCCCCTCCGGAGAAAATCAAGTTTTTAACCTTGTTAACATCGTGAGCAAAATAATCAGTCAACACCATGACTGAGTGTTTCCACCTTGAACTGCAGTGAACCAATGACTCATAAAAACAGATTCAGACAGCCAGGGTTTCATACATCACAAACCTAAGGAACCAATCCTGTCAACTTGTGGGGATGAGGGGGCGGGGCTAAACGAACCTGAAACCTTGTCAGTACAGAGAGAGAGCGTTAGCATTAGCACAAGCGCAAGCGCTAACACTGTGTCAGCCACTGCCAGTTACGAGCTAACAAACAACATAAACAAATAAAAGATGATAACTACGCTAACTGTTCTGATCCGTCTGCTAGTCTCTGGTTCTGGTCTCAGACTCCTCCTCTGAGTCTGGGTCTGACTGAGGCTCAAACATGTGGCTGAGTCTCTCTGATGTTTCCTCCTCTAACCATCTTGATGCTCTCTGTTCTTTCACCTGTCCACCTGGAGCCAGCAGGTGGTGGGCGGGGCTCAAGGCCTGATCCAGATTTCTCAATCAGGAAGTAAGAGGAGATGAGCTTCCAGCCCCAGTTTTCACTTTTTATGTGGGGAACCACATTAAACAACATATGAATCATAGCAGAGGATTTTTACAGAATTTAAAACATGTCTGGAGAGGAACTTTAAAATAACTAATTTAGAGCTGTTCTGTTTTGTTCCTCTCCAGACAAGTGAATATAAAATCGAGATTGTTTAGGGTAGCAGAGCTGACTGCCATGGTTCGTTTGGGAAACAAGTGAGGGTAATTAAGGCTAAACAAAATATGGATGTTGTGATGAAAGTGTGGGAGAATGTGTTGAGCTTTTAGCTTTGAGGGGAAAACAGCACAGAGAGAGAGTGAGTCTATAGATGCCACAACTCGTTCAGCTTGATAATCCAAACAATTCCCCTGCAGCTTCTCAAACAGTCTTACAAAAGTATGTCTCAGACTGAGCTTCATACACAACTGTTTAAACAATTTATGAGCGCGTTGTCTGCGATGAATATTTGATGTGATCCAACAACAACATCACCGTGGAGACGACAACAGGATGAATAATTTATTTGATGGAATATAAAACTAGCATCGAGAGTAAGAATTTGTGTGGGTAAGCGCTTTGTTCACACCAAACTGTTCACTTACAACTTACACGACTGTTGTGTTGTTTTACCGCAGGACGATAGTGAGTGATCCAACCTTTGCCTTGAAGTTTGCTGAGTTTAATCTGGGATTAATTAACAAGGCTCAGAGCCTCCCTGACACTGTAATTGAAAGTGTCAGGTGGGTCGCACCCACTTTGTCTAATGGGCTCACTCACAGTAATTACACCCGGATGAGTCCAGGGGAGCCGGGAAGCCATGAATATTAAGTGTTGCAAACTTGCATGCCTGCACTCAAACAGTAAAAGAGGAAGAGATGTGTAGACATTCACATAAACAGATGTACACACACGTCACTATACATGTTCGCACAGTCACACACCTACATACACAAAGAGGTGCACATGCACACTTATCTACAGCTGCAGAGACAAGGGGAAGTTGTAATTAAGTAAATGAGCCACTTAATTATCAGAGGTCAAAACACACACACACACACACACACACACACACACACACACACACTTGAGAGGCGTTTTATTTGAGAGAGCGTACAATTCTTTCAATGCCCCTCCCTCTCTCTCTCTCTGCCTACCCGCTCAGCTCTGTGTCTCCCCCCACAGGTGAAGCTGAGTCGGTTATGTGAGCAGGACAAGATCCTGAAGGATCTGGAGGCGAGGATCAGCTCCCTGAAGGAGGACAAGGTACACCACCCTGCCGGTTACTGTATGTCGGCTGTCAGTCAGTCAAAGCGCTTCATTCTACCAGCTGAGCTCGGTCGGTCGCATGAGTCAACAGTGATGAGTCAAACGCTGGGAAATTAGAAGAAATATTACATGATGGTGCCACATTCAGGGACAATGCTTATTTTGCTGAGCTACAGTGGAGTCTGGTAATAGAGGGTGATTCAGTTATCAAAGTAAACATCAGATTTCACTGTCAAAGTGAGTTTCTCTCTAGATTTAACATTCACAGTCATACAGAGGAAATCCTATTGAAGGAGAGGCAAAGATACTGATGTCTCACACTCTGAAGACAGTAGACCTCTGACCAGAAACACACGCAACCCCAACTGAAGGCACTAGGTTTACACCTGGGATGTTGAACACACCAAAAAAATTTAATTACAATATAGCATATTATACTACGAGGCCTGGACTAATCATATGCAGCTCTGGAGGTGAGTAAGAGGATGCTAAAAAGACCATGACTCATGATTACCTGTAGAGACATGCTGCCCTCTAGAGGCAGTTTGGGAAACCTGCTACCTGCTGAGCAGTCACTTTCTACAGCACCGTCCTGTCAGTGAAGTAGTTCTGAGTGTCTCTGGTTGACCTCCTCACCCTCTTCAGGACAAACTGGAGAGCGTCCTGGACGTGTCCCACCAGCAGATGGAGCAGTTCCAGGAGCAGCCGGCCCACGCTCACAAGATCGCCTATCAGCAGAGGCTGCTGCAGGAGGATCTGGTCGCCATCAGAGCCCAAATATCACGCCTCTCCACGGTCCGTATGCCTGCGTGTATTTTTAAAAGACAGTGTGTCTGTACATGTTATTTTGCTGCACGCAGAGTTTGGAGAAATCTATCAAATCTTTTTTATGATATTCTTCCAGGATGAATATATACAGTGTCACTTGTAAATATCACACTATGGCAGATGAATGCAAAATCTCATATAATGTGAAAATTGCTGTTTACAAATAAAAACAAAATAATATTGAATATCGTCTAGTCCTCGTATAGATAGACCCAGTATCAGCATGTTTTATCAGGTGTGTGAGAGTGTGTGTGTGTGTGTGTGTGTGTGTGTGTGTGTGTGTGTGTGTGTGTGTGTGTGTGTGTGTGTGTTTGAATGAATGCCATTATATGTGTGTGACTGGGTGTGTGTGTACATATAGAGAACCATATAATCACATCATGTGTGTTGCAGACTGTGTACCTTAACACTCCTGTGTACATGTAACCTAAGACTGTGTGTGTGTGTGTGTGTGGTGCAGGAGATGGCACAAGCCTGGGAGGAGTACAGCAAGCTGGAGAGATCAGTAGAGCAGCTGAGGATGGCGCTGCACACACACATGAGCCACAGCTCCACCCCTCTGGTGAGACCTGAGTGTGTGGCTCAGAGCAGTCTCTATGCTGCTCTATGTTTTGTGCACAGTATCTGTCACAGTCTGTGTTTTGTTTCTCCTTAAGTTTTGAAATCTTACAGTCTTTATCTGCCACATCCTTTCTTAAGAAGATGAATTATCAAACGTGTGACATTGAGAAGGAAGTTGATCACAGCCAGAAGTGAAAGCTGCAAATAAGGTTTGAATGTTTGCATCCATTTTGTGTCCAACTGTAGCAAGAGAAATCTGAGATGAAGCGTGAGCTGTGGAGGATCGAAGATGTGATGGCGGGACTGAGCTCCAGCAAAGCCAACTACAAGATCACCATTGACTCTGTGCAGAACCCAGGTGGGAAGAGCGCAGCAGCCCAGCAGTGTTTTATAGGAAGACGGCACGATTGATTTACAGTTGAAAACAAATAGAAAAAGATAGAAAGAGAGTTTTTAAGATGCAATAAATGTCCTGATTTATTGATGTTGGTATTAATCTTCATTCCAGACATCATCCATGCATCTAAATAAGTAATTACCAGAGCTGTCACATCACTGAATGTACATTCTCATAGCAATTCTCATAATGTTTGAAACTCTCTGCACAAAATTAACAGTTAACAGTTTTGTATTGTCTGTGGTTACACTGCATTTATTATCTTAGATTAGAAATCTGCATCTGTTTCTACTCTCTTCTCAGAATGTAATTATGTTCAGAAATTTCTTCCAGTCCTGACCGTTAATCCACATTAAAAACCCTGTTTACATTTAAAAACGAAACCCTGATTTCTCTGTGTTTGCACACGCTCGTCCCACCAGAGAGGAAATTAGTGCCTTCGGTGTCGGACCCGGCAGTGCCTTCTCATAGCACAGAGGTCCAGCCTCCTCCTCGCAGCTCCATCCCCACCATCCTCTCCCATACTTTGCCTCACAGCAGCGTGCCAAAGTGGGTGAGTGTCGCCCTTCTTCTGGGAAAAAAACAAAAAGAAAAAACAGCAGAGCTTACTTCATATTTGGTTTGATTGAGTTTAAGGGTTGTGCATCTGAAACCTTTACTTACTGTATTTCTAAAACACTTAATCCATTTGCCTGGTTTCTGTCCAGGCAGAGGACAGCGCCCCACCCCGCCCACCACTGCCCCGCCTCTACGACTACGAAGAGACGCCCCCTGTGGTGCCTCCTCTCCCCAAAGAGGCCTCGGTCATTCGCCATACGTCCGTGCGTGGACTGAAACGCCAATCAGACGAGAGGAAGAGGGACAGGGAGAGCGGGCAGTATGTCGTCAATGGAGACTGTAAGGTATGCTAATGTTTCCATCTTTAACTGAAGGACTTTATTTTTCTCCTCAGCGTTTTTACAACTCCTACTTTACCCAAAGAACACTGACTTATCTTTAGAAATCTAACCTTCTCTGGTTTCAGGCCGACTTGCGATCGTACCTGAGTGAACCAGAGCTGCCAGGAATGAGTCACCACAACACCGGGTCTGAGGTTGACTACCAGTATTTCCCAGGCAAAGGTACCTGAGCAGTAACATGTGAAATAAATATACTAATACTTATCCCCTTTTTCCTGTTTCCTTGACCAAACCTTTTTTTATTAAAGCCAGTGATTCCTTGGCAGAAAATGATGTAATGTAAATATAAATACATACATGAGTAGCAACCCTTCATACAGTTTTTAATTTACACATTACGTTTATTGGGATGTGGTTGATTCTAACTGTAATTTTTCTCACATGCTGTCGTTGTAAAAAGATTGGATTATAAGGAAATTTGCTTTCAGGAAGTTTTGAATAAATTCATTAAGACTCTAAATGTTCATGGACAAGTGTGTTTGTGTTCGAGCAAAAACACATTTTCATTAGAAATCCAATCTCTTCAGACCAGAGGATTCATCAGTTAGAACGTACTTACCTCTCTAATAAATTCTCCCTCACTAAATGAATTTATTATCACCCACAAGAGCAGCATGATGTTTCAGAGAGATGCTCCCTCATGTGGAACGTTATTATAATTTTTTTTTAATTCAGAGACATTATGTTATCAAATAAAGAATCTATATCTGTAAAGATGATAATGTTTTGCAATTAAGTTAATTAGTGTTGATACATTCTGAGAAGGTTTTTATTTCACCTAAAGGACATATTCTATATTTTTTTCCCTTTGAGATTCTTTTGTCATTGTCAGTGTTTTCTGCTTTTTTCACGATGCAACTGAAACCAAACTGTCCTGCCTCAACTTGGTCTGTCAGGCCCCTCGTCTCTTCTGAACCAGTCCACCTCCATCTCTTCCTACGTCACCCTAAGGAGAGGCCCCGGGAGCTCCGCATCCAGGGTGAGTCAAAACGGGAAGGATGGATGTGTCACAGTAAATACCTGTGACCCAGTGGAGAAACTCAGTTGGTTTTTTTTCACTGGATTTTTTGGAGAATCAGTTTCAGTCCTGTCTTAAATGACAAGTTTAGGGTTTCAGCTCTTTCTTGATCACACTGAAAGATTCTCAACAGCCCTGATGGCAACGTCCTCATGTGTTACAGACAATATCCTATCTAATCATACAGTTAAGTCATTCTTAAATATGTGTATGAGCCGTCTATTCATGGACAAAACAGGCAGTGCTGTTTGATATATGCAATACAAATATGAGGCACAGGCTGCGTTTGATGTGCAGGTTGTCTTTGTGAGTGATGGCAGTGTTCTGAATCTGTCACTTTTATTATTGCTCTCTCATTTTTGTTTACACTCGTCTTCCACCACACTATCTCACTGTCCATATTCCTCTACTTTACGCCTGCTTTTCATCTTTTCATCCTCTCTCTCATTTCCACCCTGACGTTATTCCAATTCCCCGCTCCTTTCCTCCCTCCCTGTCTCACCAGGAGAGACCTAAGAGTGCCTTGGAGCGTCTGTCATCGCCTACAGAGGCCCTGCAGCTCCCCAGCAGCCAGGCTCGGGGCCGAATGACCGCGGAGGAGCAGCTGGAGCGAATGAAGCGGCATCAGAAGGCGCTGGTCCGCGAGCGCAAGAGGAACCTCAGCCAGGGGGAGCGCTCCTGCACGGGCCTCTCCACCTCCACCGTCACCAGCCAGCGCTCCTCCTCCTCCTCCAGGCTGCCCTCCAGCACCTCCGATCCTCCGGCCTCCGTACGTTACCCCCCACCCCCGCGCAGCAGCAGCAGACACAGGGAGCACCACCTTCACCACCACTGCTGCTATGCCACCCTCCAGCCCCCAGCCACATAATAACCCTAGCAGGAATGCTAACACACTAGCACTCTCTGCCGTGCAACCAGTGGTTGTTGACATTAGCTGCAAGCACTAACAAGCCACAGGGCAGGACTGGCTACAGCTGGCTAGCTAGCTTGGTTAACGCTTTAAGAACAACGGGAGATGAAATGAGAACAGGGGATTGAGGGGAATGCTCGGCTAGTTTTGGACTGGGACAGAGTCGCTCCCTGTTTATTTTATATTTTTAAAGGTTCAGGGGTCAAAGTGAACCTTGTTACCACTGCCCCCTGGTGGGACCTCACTGACACAATTCTGAATGTAAGTCCATTGAGAAGAGAAGGGAATGGGAGGCGTCGCTCTGCCTTCCTTTCTCTGTTTTTAATCACCAGAAAGTAGAGAGAAGAGCCCATTTATGTACATCTACATACTGTGTACTTGTACACTTTTATTTATTTACTGAGGGATATTTTCAGTATACAGTTGTACAGTTATATTTCGTAGAGATTTGGTATATAGAGCATATAGAGGAGAGGCGGGGAAATGTTGGAGAAAGAAACAAAAAAAGTTTTCAGGTTGATGAAATGAAGAAAGAGGCAATGCTAGTGGCACAAATCATGATCACACCTCCCTGCTTTCTTTTCTTCAGATGAAATCCAAGTGCCTTGTTTTGCTGATGATCGTTTTGCCTTTGTCCCAAATTTACCTCCTTTAATCAGCATTTTAGTTTGTTTAAAGCACACGTCTCCACTACAGAATCATAGGAACGATGCAGGAGCTAGCACTGAGGCTGCTTAGTCTTGTTACGTCAGGAAGATGTGGGGACACTGCTGCTTTTAACCCCGAGAGGACTGTCTTTGACATTTAAACTAAAGCTAGCTTACGGCTAGCTGAGCCCCTTGGTTTCAGTTAGGAATGCTAACAATGCTAACATGCCTGAGTGGGGAAAAAAAAGTAATACAGTAACATTCAAAATGTCGAAGTCTTCTGTTAACATAGCACGACACATAAGAACTACCAGATTGGTATTAGTATTACAGATTGGTATTAGTGTTACAGGTGACACACTCCATGACCAGACTGATGTGAGATCTGCCTGTAATCAAACTACATTTCCCATAAATCATTCATATTGTATTTCCTTATAACAGCGAGCAATACATAGTCTGTCACATAGTTAGTGACTATAACCATAAACGCCAGAGCATATTTTTATTTAATAAACTCCACCAGCATAAAACATGTTTACACCATTTTATATTTGAATTAACATCCTCATTAATACAGCCTTCTCTTGTACGGACTACAAGGTTCTTTTTATCGTTTTACAGTGGTTGATATTAGTTACATTGCCACAATTAAAGTTGGAAATAGAAGCTGTACTCCAACCTGAGTACTTTTAAGTGGCCTATGCTGTGCTGTTTTATGCATCATAAATATACAGGACAGGTTCAAGCAACTGGGCTGAAATGCAATAAAAAAAAAAAAAAGAGAGTATGAACAAGGAGCAGACAACTTTGACATGGGAAAGGTTTGACTGCTTAGTGCTCAACAGATTTGAGGCTGCAACAGTTAATGAAAGAAAAAAATCTTCATAAATTTTTTGATTGATCTTTTTGTCAATAAAAACTGAAAATTAATTTTAAAGGTCCCATATTGTGCACTTTTTAAAATATCCATAAGAAGATATATTTGTGGTTTTAAGAAGCAAAAACCATCTAAATCTAGACTCGTTTTCAGGCTCAGTAGGCTGTGTGCATTTCCCTGTGGACTGAGGCTTTGATACTTTCACAGTATTAATATAGAACCTAGACCTGCTTTATAATCAATCGACACATGGACATCTACCTTTATACTATATGGGACCTTTAACAGTTTCATAGAGGCCAAATTCATTATTTTATCCAGATGTGTTCACTTCACAATTTGCTCAATAAATTATGTAAACAATCATCAAAACTGTTAAATAATAGACAAATGGAATAATCTTTGCGGCAACATACATGTAGAAAATCCTTTTTCAAATCTGTGTCCGTGTCGAACTCCAGCTTTGTCCAGCATGGCTCCGCTGTCTGCTCCTTGTTTTCCTGAATAGTATTAATGTGGGGAGCTTTTCCGCCGTATTGCTTTTATCCTTCCACAGCTACGTACAGTGAATCAGATCACGGAGAGAAAACTAGTTGTAGGAGGTTGCTCAGCTGAAGAGTAGAATTACAGTAGAGAACTATAGTAGAGAAATGAACAGCTAATAACCACCTAATTCTGTGTAACTGAGAAGCAACGCACAACTCTTTCCCTTTTTTCTTTTCTATCATGTAGAGATTTGCACTCGACAATAAAGAGTTTCTTGCTTCTGAACCTCCTCTTGGCTGTGTTCTTCCTAATCTGGTGGGGGGTTTGATGAGTCTGTGTCTGCATGGGGTTCTTTCTCTCTGTCCTTTTGTTTTTTCTTGTATGTGTGTGTGTGTGTGTGTGTGTGTGTGTGTGTGTGTGTGTGTGTGTGTGGATTTGATTCTCCTGAGCACAACAAGGCATGGGGATGCAGTGTTTCTCAGAGCATGTGAACACACCAACAGATCAGACCCTGCTGCAGGCTACTGGAGTGGGAAGGATGCATGCATGGCTTTGATGCTCCTTGGATGGATACTCACAAGTACCCCTCACCACACACACCAACACACACAAACACACACACACATATGTACATTCAGGTGCTCGTCAGAAAATCTGAAAGTATTTTTATAGATGCAAATGTGCTGGTGTTCACTGGGGAGAAGGATGTGCTGTGTGTATAATTACAGCTTCCAGAAACGCAGACTAATCATCTGCCCGGTCCCCTCTGAGGTGATTATACTAAACATCATCCTTTCAAATCCCTGGATAAACTTCTTGCTCTAATTATTTCTGGTTGCTCAGAAATGTTAAATTCATATTTGTCTCCCTCTACCTGAGGCACGGCTCACTGCAGTGACATTATATATTTAACCAGCGAGCCCACAGCATCTCTGTATGAGGCATTTACATGACAGCTGGGTCTGGGGTGTCAGTACATCTGTCCCATTCTCGTGAACGTGATTCTCAATAACGCCTTGAGGGAACTATTCGCACAAACATTAACTTGAACTCAAGGATGAACTGATAAGAAGTTGGTGGTCAGAGGTCAAAGGTCAACGTACTGTGACCTCATAAAAGACGTTTTTGGCCATGACTTACGAATTCATAGGCTAATTATGACACAATTTAACTCGCATCCAAAAGGTCAACGGGCATGTTCAATGTGACATCATAATGTTCTGCAAAAACACTTCTGGCCATTACTCAGTGCTGTAACTCAGGTAGAGGAGATTGTGACCATATTTCCTGCAACTTTTCTGGTTGGTGGAGACATAGAACTGCGGGATGGTAATTCTGGTTACACCAATACATAACAATGTAATAATTTAAACACCCTGTAAACTAGTGGGACTATGGTGAAGAAGCCCCCCCCCCCCCCCCCCCCTCATTTTACAACAATGATATTGTCAATGCTAGTTTTAACATTTCCCCATAAACCCCACTGCTTTCATTCACAAAGAGATTGTGCCCACCTCCTCTGACCTGCTTCAACTGCTGCGCCTGGGTTTGTCTTTTCTTTCACTTGATTGAAGAGTAACAGGAGAACTGCATCTAGTGATTATTTATCATAAATAGCAAAAATGCTCAAGATGACTTCCGCACATTGATCAACAGTCATAGAAGCTGGAACCAACAAAATCTTTGTATTTTTGCTTAAAGAATTGAATTAACTATCAGTTGAATAACTGATAATTGACTAATACTAAATGTTACATATAAGATAGACATGGTGGAGGCATGCTGTTCACATACAACTGGATAATTAATTATATTAATAGCCGACATTAAACACAGCAAATATCTGTCAATATTAAAATGCAAACATGTCCAGTAACACTAATGTTTTCTACGACTCCCATCTAAAACTGATATCAGCAGATCTGCCTGTCATCTGGCCAGCTGTGTAATCCTGACTCCTGCCCCTTTCCAGGTGTTTGATTGGCAGGAGGAGCGACTGGGGGCGGAGGGTCAGAGCGATGAAGGACGGAGCCAGGTGAAAGAGAGAAGCAGGATTCATTCCGATGAGTGGGTGAAGGTGACGGCGACGGCCGCACACATACGAGAGGTCGACGTCGAGCCTCTCGACTACGACCTGGATATCAGCCGAGAGGTAAACACACACCTGGCTGAGAGACACAGAAGTGCAGGTGATGTCAGACAGTCGTTCAGTGAGGACGTGACAGGATCAGAGACACAGGAAGATGGCGGTCCTCTAACAGTTCCAGTGTTGTGAGGCATCAGGTTTAATATGCACTTAACATCCGTCACCTCACTTACTCTTTGACACATCCATGATCTCGCACAGCATGGATAGGTGTAAATGTTTTTCTCCACTTCCAGTCCTATTTGATCAGATCTTCTGATTAAACAAAGGATGTAAAGAATATTAAGCCACTCATAAAAAAAAATTCAGTACATGAAAGAGAATAAACAGCAGGAGAGCATTTGAACCATCAGACCCTCTCTCTGTGTGACAGGGCCTGTACTCACTTTGCTGTGAAAGTTTCTATAGTTATCTTTGTGCCTCTTATCAACCTACAGTGGCCATGGCAGCCTTGAATCAAGTCTCACTAATGCTGCCTTCAGAGTGACTTCTGGGTCTGCACCCATCTACTTGAATTCAATCATACACCCTTATGCTCCTTCTTGGCCACGCGTTCCTCTAAGGAATGTCGTCACATAAGACAATCTCATACCAGACTGATCTGGTCTGTGGTTCCAACGCTATCAGAGCAGGGGCGTCGCTCTCTATCTTCAAGACTCTGTCGAAGACTCTTCTCTTCTGAGAACACCTCCTCTCACAACACCTAACACCTTAAAATGCCTAACTAGCACTTAGTATGCACTTCTTTACCTGATCTCCTTGCACTTATTGAATAGATGTAGCACATAGTGCTTACACCAAGGTCTCCTGCTGCACTGAAGCTTTCGTGATGTCCCTCACTTGTAAGTCGCTTTGGATAAAAGCATCTGGCAAATGAGTAAATGTAAATATCTTTATACATGTAAATTATCAAAAAGACAGAGTTTCACTGTTCATACAGTAAATTTTGATTTCATGCTAGGTCTTTTTTCTAAGGTTTTAGCTCAGCCCTGAGGTATTAATGTAATAATAAAACCTGAGAACAATTTCTTCACTGTCAACATGGAAATGGAGCAAAACATTACCAAGCAACCTGTTGTATTTCTCCACTGGAGAAAAAACAAAATTACGTCCAGTGTTGGTGTAGCATCAAATACACCATGGCTGGCCTTAAACCACAGGACTACAGTATACGACTAACTACCCTAAAGGAGTTTTAAATCGAAAAAACAGACGCCTGTTCAGATGCGTACATGAACTGATGAAGCCTCTTGGATGAGAGGTGAAACGTCTTCCCAGACAAATAATCAAGTCCAGTTGTTTTTTTTAATTTAAAACTCCTTTAGGATACTATGACCTGGACAAATGAGAATATGCACAGGCTGAAGACTAACTACCTGTCTGTCAATGTGCAGCTGTCCAAACCACGAAAAGTTCCCATCCCAGAGAGGTACGTAGAGTCGGACCCTGACGAGCCTGCGAGTCCGGAGGAGCTGAAGGAACGCTCCCGCCGGGCCGAGCGCATCAAGAACCTCCTGGCCAAATCCAGGTAGACAACACTCACATGATGACACCGGAGTTAGGATGATACTGCGGTTACGTTAGTTTTGGTTAGGTGTTTGTTTTGGATGTCTAAGTGGTAACATAAAATGTACAATAATGTCAGAAACATGATCATTTTACTATATTCAAACTACCACTACATTGATTTTAAAAGGTACCAGTACTCAGGCTGGTTTACAGTCCTGACTTTTGTGTGTGTGTGTGTGTGTGCGTGTGTGCGTGCGTGCGTGCGCGCGTGTGTGTGTCCTTTCCACAGTGTTCAGAACATACAACCATCGGCCCCATTAGACTTCAGTGAGCTGGACTCAGCTCTGCAGCAGCAGGAGAGGATCATGAACGTGTCCCAAACACTCGCTGCTGAGGCGTCACGCAAGAGCAAACTGGTGGCAGGTTAGTGTTCTCACCTCCCCTTGGCTTCAACCTCAGGATCAACCCACAAAGACATATGCCTTCTCCACATTAAATAATCCCAGCCTTCAACCCATAAGTCAGGCCTCAAATAGCCTCAGTGTAAACCTCCAGTTAGTTCTCACAAAGATATAAGCACAAAAAGACAGTGACTCTAGGAACAAACACAAAGAAGAAAGCTATTTTCCCACTCCATATATTTGCAGGAGCAGCTGCCCATGTGACAGTCAGCTGTTGTTGTGTAATATTGACCTTAGACTGGCAACATGTGACACTGTCGTTGTCCCTGGTGTGTAGGGACTGAGTGGCTGGAGAGGCAGTGAGCATGTCTGGTCCAGGTATATCTGCCATTTCCCTTTGTGGTGGTGTGGATTCACTGTCTGGTTTCTCTGTCCGGGGCTCAGCTGTTGTTTTGATCAGTGTGGCTCTGGTGTCTTTGGTGAAATGTGGTGACCCTCTGTGTGCAACAGGTGTTTTGGTGTGAGTTGTGTGTTTTCTATGGGGGAAATAAAAAACTTGAACACTTGCAGGACTATTGATATTGGTGCAGCTCCTGCATTGCCAAGGATTAAGGTATCTTCAGTATCAGTTGTGGTATTGGATTCAGTGAGTTTAAATTAAACATTAGTATATTTGCAAATAACATCTGACCCAGTTATCAGATTTACCAAAGTACACAACTATGAACTGGTACAGGTGACTGAGAGCAGTTTGTCCTGCTGTTATGCAAATCAAGTATATATTCAATTTGCATAAGCACCTGGATGTAAATTAATGTTTGCACCTATGATGTCCTGACTGCAAGAAGTAATACTGAAGTCTGTGTGTTTTCTTCTTCTCAGCCAAAGCTGCTGCAGAGCACTGACCCACAGTAACGACCAACAGAAGACATCGTTGTGAAGACGAAGAAAAGGATCTAATCATTTTTTCAAGTGTCCACTAATTGATTTACTTGTAACAAAGCCTTTCATATGACTGAAAACTACATACATGTTTCTAAGAGTGATATGATTTATTTGTAGTCTTGGAATAGAATCAAGTTTCACTGCACTTACACAATTAAGTAATCTATAACAAGAGGGAATCAATCGTTTTTTAATCTGCAATTTAGTGCAATTTAGTTGTTTGGTCTGTATTTCCATGAGTGAATAAAAGAGTTAAATGAAAGTCAATACCAACAGTCTTATATTACAGTGAGTCTGTTTTGAGATTAATAATTTATCTATTTATTACATTGTTTGACAAAACCTTGTCTACATTCAAGAAACAATGAAATGTATGGGAATATTACAGAGTAATATTACAGAGTCATTACAGGAAATGAATATTATGAAGCAAGTTCATAAAAATTAACATCCGTTTCCTTGACATGTTTGCAACTTTGTCTCAAAAAGAGATTTACATATTACATCTTACTCTTTGTGTTGCGTGAAATATATATTTCACGAATTATTTACATTACATTTTTTGTGTATTTAACTATTATTAGACAGTAGGCAAGAGGAACACATACACTTAAGAAAAATAAATAACATACACAACAAAAAATATGATAAATAAAACAAGAAATATAAGCATAAGCATATACTGTCTATAAAAAAATGTAAACAAACAGAAATAATGAAACAGGAGCAGGCTCACACTGCCGTCCTCAATTACTGCCAATGTTGGCTCACTAGGGCCGCCAAACATGTTGGAAAAATGCTGCTGTGAGCCATGTTTCTGATTGGCAGCCAGGTGATCCTCTGAAAGAATAATCTCATAATAATTTGAACCCATTTGATAAGAACTTAAAGGAATTTACTATTAATATGTTGAAAACAATTGGAAATAATGCCATCTAAAACCTGCCAAGGACTCAAGGCAAAGAAACCCATTGTAGTTGCCTTTTCAACTTAGTTTATCCCATGCTATTCTTTGCAATACCTGTTTTAGGAACACAGGTTTTCTGGTTGCCGTAGAGACAGTGAAGTATTTGCAAACCCCAGCCTGAAGCCTGGATAAAGTGGCTCTGAGAATTCAGCGTGGAACGTATGCAGGTGAGTCATGGCGTTTGATGATACAGCGTAGAAGGACAGAGTGCCAGCTGACCAGTCTAGAAACACTCCAACCCTTTTGGAGTTGAAGTAAGGGACGGTTACAGTTGCCTCATTATTGTACCAGGCGGTGTATTTACCTTGATAGTGAAGGCATTGATGCCATTGACTGGCCCTAACGTTCCCCTGACCTAAATCCAATTGAGCACCTATGGGACATTATGTATCGTTTCATCCGACACCGCCACAGACTGTCCAGGAGTTCACTGATGCCCTGATCCAGGTCTGGATCCCCCAGGACACCATCCAGGGACTCATCAGGAGCATGCCCAGACGTTGTCAGGAGTGCATACAGGCATGCAGGGGTCATACACATTACTGAGTCACATGATGAGTTGCCATTATGAAATTCAAGTTGGATCAGCCTGTGATTTCAATTTTTCACATTGATTTTCACTGTGATTGTTTTGGTTTGGTTTCCATTGACCGTTGTTACGTCATTTCGTTCTCAACAAATTATTCAATGAACATCAGTAAAGATTTTCAATTTCACTTTTTCGTTCATCAAAATCCGATGTGTGATTTAAGTGTTCCCTACTTTTTTTTGAGCAGTGTATCTTACTGCTGTAAAGCAGTTTAGATCAAATGGGTCAAACAGTTGTGGTAAATGGATTCTTAAACATTATATTTGTGAATAACATCTGACCCAGGTATTGGATTTACCTAAGGACACACAACTATAAACTGTTACAGGGGACTGTCCTTGAAATCTGAATTTCTTATGCAAATTAAGTATATGTGCGACTTGCATAAGCTATTACACCTACGATGTCCTGACTGCAAGAAGTAATACTGAAGTTTGTGTTTTCTTCTCAGCCAAAGCTGCTGCAGAGCACTGACCCACAGCAACGACCAACAACATAACAGAAGAGAGTCGTTGTGATGAAGAAACGGATCTAATCATTTCTCACTTTCCAACTAATTGATTTACCTGTAACAAAGCCTTTCATATGACTGAGAACTACAACCATGTTTCTAAAAGAGTGATGATTTGTTTGTAATTTTCAAATAGAATCAAGTTTCACTGCTTCTTCACAATTACATCAGAATTTTATAACACGAGTAAAATGCTTTGTTTTTTAAATCTACAATTACATGTTTTGCAGTTTGTATTTTTACGAGTGAATAAAATGAGTGAAATGAAAGCCAAGGCCAACATGCTTAAATTACAGCAGTAATGTTTTGACATGAATTATTCATTACATTGTTTGGCCTGACATGCCTGTTCAATTTCTTCTGTCTATTTTCTCAATGATCATGGTCCTGTCAATCAACTCAAACACATTAGAATATAATATCAATAATAGTTTAACACATGAAACAAGTGAAGTCATTACACACAATAAATATTAAAGATATTAAGATTATTTGTCTGTTTCCTTGAAAAGTTCAGACCACCTTTATTTCAAAAATGGAAAACATTGGTTTCTCAGTTATACACTCATACAAAACAGTTTTCATAAGGTGAATAAACTTGAACATTCACTTGTATATTGTTTTATATCATCTGCTTTGTCCTGTACAGATAAAAAAAAAAAAAAAGGACCAACACCGGTTTCCCAATGGAAACATGTTCAAACTGCCAGAACATAAGGATTTGAACTTCCAAGTATAAAATCAACATAAATAAACAAACAAAATGAACAAGGTTTGACAAACATATATACAGTGGGGGAGAACTGCTGACCTCGAAGGGGGGATAAACTCAGGCAATGAAGTCCTGAACCCAGGTGGCAGCACACTCTGTTGGGAGGCTCCATCTGAAGACTCAGGGAGAGCATAACAAAGGAGGGAGGTCCACTCAGTAACCACTCAAGTAAACAAACAAAACTTATTAAGGAGGAACTCAGCATAAGCAAAGTGGAACATATTAAGTCAGTGCGAGGAAAAATGTAAGTGCTAACCTAAATTAGCTGTAACATGAATTCAGGCCTGATTTCCAAGAGGCAAAGTGAGAGAGGGGGCACCCAGTTTACATCGGCTCCAAACAGGTGAACCCAGTCCTTCACTTAGATGGGAAGGGCCAGCCAATCAGGAAGAACCTGAACAGGCCAAAACAAATACTGTCATATGACCCTGGGCTGTCACAGCTTGCTGTTTGTCTGATGGAGGTAATGGAGTGAGGTGTCCGTTAATGCAGGTGTTGTACTGGAAGGTCATTGTGAAAGACCTGTGCCTCAAGGTGCAGACTGCAGGTTCAGGTGTCCTTTGGCGGGGTGTTTGGTCTCACCCATTAGGGACAGAGAGCAGCCTGGATGTCCTGGAGGAGTTGTCATTGTAAAGCAGTGGTAGCTGGATGGAGAAACAACTCGCTGATGCTGACTCCGTATTTCTACATGATGTTTGACATACACTATAATCATATACACTTAACTGTCACTAGAGAGCCCTGCTAGAAAGCTGATAGGAACATAATTATTTGCATTTTTCCAGTCTTGATTTATTCTATGTACATGTTTCATGAACATATACATTGAATATGGGTATTTAAGGGTATTCTAGCGGGCAAAGTGTCAATGAAGAATCTTCAAATCCGAGCCTGAAGCCTGGATACACGGGTTCAGAGAACTGAGTGTGGAATGTATGAAGGTGAGTCATGGTGTTTGAGGATATGGCATAGAAGGACAGAGTGCCAGCTGACCAGTCCAAAAATACTCCAGTCCTTTTGGAGTTGAAGTAGGGGACAGTTATGGCTGCATCATTCTTATTGTACCAGGCGTTGTATTTACCTTGATGGTAGCGTAGACTCCAGGACTGATCGTTGTAGCCAAGGACACTATCATTACCTTTTGCTTTCCTGCTGATTCCTTTATAAGCCACTCCTATACCTGTCCATTCACCGGTCCACTCCACTTCCCAGTAGCAACGAGCAGACAGACCCTCTTTACAAAGCACCTGTCCCCAGTCTGCAAATCTCTCTGGGCTGTCAGGATATGGCTGAGCTGTTTCCATTCGTGTCATTGTTTTGCTGTCTTCAGAAAAAGACAAGTGTGAATGGGCTGAGTTCACCTCCATAGTAAGCTTGCATGCATCTGATCAAAACAAAACAAAACAAAAAAAAACATTTTAAAATGTTTTTGTTGCCCAGCACCTAAAATTACATAACCATAAACACATTTAAAAAGGTTATATAAATGAGACTTTAAACAATAATACAGCACGTGCATGTTAGTGCATGCGAGTCCCTCCTGTTAAATTGTTGGTCCTCCACTGAACACATAGGCCCCGCCCACACGCAGGATGGCACAAAACAGTATACAGCGTTCAAGTGAAAATATTTCAGAATGTCCTCCACTGAAGACACCACTGTTTTGACCAAAAAGACAAAGAAAGAGACAGGAGCGCAGGTAGACTGGCTGGTGGACCATCAAAAACACCAGTAAAGTTTTTCTTTTTTTAAGTTTTTACTCCCCTTTGCCGGCTCTGTCAGTCATTCCTGCGACCCCGGTCCCGGTGGGCAAGTCCGAGGCTTAATTCCTTTCCCAGCTCGACCATGGTGGTAGTACTGGTCCGGCTTTACTGGTGGGACAACCCTACGGCTCCAGCTCGACTCAGAAGTGGCTCTTCTTCACCTCAATATGTAAGTAACTTGATGGCTACATACTGTTACATGTCTGTTATCATTAGTGACGGCATGATAAGTTAGCTAAATTGGTATTACTCTTATTTTGAATGTGCTCGGCAAATGTTGCTATTGCTAGCTGGCTAACTGCCAGCATTGCTGTGGTGCATATCATGCGTGGGCTGACGGTTGTCGTTAGATTGTTTTTTTTTTTTATGTTGACTCGTTTACATAGCATAACTTTATTCAGTTAATCTTTTTGTAGTGTGTTTACTGGCCGCTTTCACTGAGCTCTGTTACACCTTGCTGACTGCGAGCGTAAGGGGAGGGGAGGTTGTGGCCAAAGGGAGATCGGAGGTGTGCCCAACGACGCATTTGGTTTGGTCTGAGATGCTGGTGGTCTAGTGTGACATCTAATGGCCGTGACGACCAATTACAGGACCTCGAAGCTTTTGACTGCCTGTGTCCATGGATTATAATACATCCAGACCTGTGTCGAGAAAAGTCATCCATTGGTTTGATTTAGTTATTAAACAAAAAAAACCCCAACAACTTACATTTCTTCTTCAGAGATGATTTTAAGTAGCACTCTGCATTGCCTTCCAATCTAGAAAAAAAAAAACAAAAACATGCCATTTGCAATGTAAAAAGCCTGCTAAATTAGTTTACAGAATAAATATAAAACAGCAACTTGTGATGTTTAACTCAAAAGTTATACCTGACTGTAAGGTGTTCAATGTTCTTCTGTACAGAGGACAGCAGCTCCATCCCCAGTTGGCCTGGATGATTGTAACTCAGATCCAGTTCCATCAAGTGGGTGGGGTTGGACCTCAGTGCTCTGCCCAAAAAGCCACAGCCAGTCTCTGTGATTCCACAGAATGACAATCTGAAATTGAAGGGTAAAACTAAATTAGGCTACAGTTTCAACTGTGATTTTGTAATTGACTGTAATAAATGACCAGTTCAGCAATTCCACACCTCAGTTTTTTCAGCTGACATGATGAACTTGCCAGTCCAGCACAGAGCAGTTCTACTCCGGAGTCTTGCAGATCATTGTCACTCAGGTCCAGTTCCTTCAGACATGGATTGCTTAGGACTGCTCCAAGTGCTTCACAACATTTCTCTGAGAGGTTACATTCTTTAAGCCTTCAGAAGTGAAAAACAAGTTAACCTTATGTTAGCATAATTTGCTCAACATTTGTTTCACTGAGACTAACTTACAAGATTTACTTAACTTACAAGCCTCCAAACACTATATCACATTTCTCTGGTTCAACTTTAGCAGGAAATCTGCAGGTCTGTATTACAGAACAAAACCTGAAGCTGTTAGTGTCTCACAGCAGTAAGTGGCAAATGAGGGAATAATAAAATTTGCATGTTACACCGCTCTACTGTCTTGTACAAGAAATTGAAAGAAACCAAATCAAACAGTAAATGTGATCTTGCATTTAAAAATTAAATGCCAATTAAAGCCAAGCAATCATGTTTATCAAAGTTTTACAATACATGTGGCAAAAATGTGTTGATATTTTGAAAGGCTACACATAGCACCCTTTCCAATAATCTGACCTCACTGTATCAATTTAAAATTAATTACATAACATGATATTGCTGTACATATGACTGATAAGTGTAGAGGTTAATGTTCTTTACTCACATGGCTACTCTGGATTCTTTGATCACTGGTAATAGCCTCAGAAGACCCTCCTCTGATCTTGAATATTTCCTCAGGTCAAACTCAACCAATGCTTCCTTTGAGGTAAGCAACACAAACACCAGAGCAGCCCACTGTGAGGGGGATAGTTTGGTCACTGACAGACTACCAGAGTTCAGGTAGTTTTGGATTTCCTCCAAAAGAGACTGATCGTTCAGCTCAATGAGGCAGTGGAAGAGATTGATGCATTTTTCTGTGGAAGGATTTAGCCGGATCTTCTCCTTGATGTATTCAACAATTTCCTCATTTCTTTGTGGACTGCTCTCCATTGTGGTCAGAACGCTCTTCAACAGAGACTGATTGGATGTCTGCGAGAGACCCAGAAGGAAACGAAGAAAAAGATCCAGGTGTCCGTTCTCACTCTGCAAAGCCTTGTCCACTGCACTCTTGAGGAGGCTGGTTACTTCACTGGGAGCCTCTTGGACGCTGATGGTTTCTTCTGGTTCCAGCAAGTTCTGATTGAAGCAGATGAATGAGTAGAAAATGTACATGGCAGCAAAAAACTCCTGAATGCTGAGATGCACAAAGCAAAAGACCCTCTCCAGATGAAATCCAAAGTTGTTCTCCGAGATCTGTGTGAACACTCCTGAATACACTGCAGCATCGTTGATGTCGATATTGTACTTGGTCAACTCATTCTCATAGAAGATCATGTTGCCTTTTTTCAGGTGCTCAAAGGCCAGTTTTCCAAGTTTCAAGATCACATCTTCATCAATTTCGACCTGGGACTGTGTTTCAGATGAATCTTCTCCTGCTGAATACTTCCGAGTTTTGATCAGCGAGTTGTATACCAGAAAACTGGCGTACATTTGTGTCAGAGTGTTAGGCATTTCTTTTCTTCCTCCATCCTCCTCCGTTCCCATCATTTCTGTTTCTTTTAAAATCCTCTGGAGAACGGTGGCAGATATCCAGCTGAAGACTGGTATATGACACATGATATGAAGGCTCCTGGTTGCCTTAACGTGTGAAATGACCCTATTGGCCATGTTTTGATCAGAGATTTTCTTCCTGAAGTACTCGTCCTTCTGGGGGTCGTTGAACCCTCGTATCTCTGTCACGCGATCAACAAGATCATTTGGAATACGATCTGCAGCTGCAGGCCTGGAGGTGATCCAGATGTGTGCAGAGGGCAGCAGGTTCCCCTTGATTAGATTTGTCAGTAGTACGTCCACTGAAGCTGGTTCTGAGACGCTGCAGCAGGGCTTGTTGTGGTCAAAGTCCAGAGGAAGCCGACACTCATCCAACCCATCAAATATCAGCACAAGCTTATATTTGCCAAAATTTGAAATTCCTGATTCTTTTGCCTCTGCAAGAAAATGATGAAGCAGCTGTGTAAGTGTGTAGTGGCTCACCATCAGATTCAGCTCGCGAAACGGAAGATTAATTAAGAGTTGGATGTCCTGGTTGACTCTTCCATCTGCCCATTCTAGATTAAACTTCTGTACAGAGATTGTTTTTCCAATGCCAGAAATTCCTATAGTCAGCACGGTTCTGATGAATCTGTCTTGTCCGAATAGGGGATTAAAGATGTCTTCACATTTGATCGGCTTGTCTTCTTCTGCTGGTCTCCTGTTTGCAGCCTCAATCTGCCTGACCTCATGTTCATTATTAACAGTTCCACTGACTCCCTCTGTGATGTACAGTTCGGTATACACCTTGTTTAGGAGTGTCTGGTTCCCATGCTGTGCTGCGCCCTCGAAAATGTACTCAAACTTTCTCAATTTGTGTCTGAGTTTGCGTTGGCAGACATCAAGCTCACCATAAATGTCTAGATGGACAAAGAAAACAAGAAGTTAAATGTTATGTTGGTACATTCATTTCAGTGCTGAAACCTCAAGAGGAATTTGTAGCCTAGAAAGTTCATTTGGCAGAAAGCAGTTATAAAAACAGTACATTAGGCCTTGTGAAATTTTAGGGTAATTATTAAGTACTACATCTATTTAGTAGGTGCAAGGAGATTGTATTAAAGAAGTGCACCAAAAGTGCATAGTACATGCTAATTAAACATGTTTGGAAAGGAGGTGTTCCTGGAAGAGACAAGTTTTCAAGAGATTCTTGAAGATAGAGAGGAATAGACCTGCTGATTCAGGATTCAGGAGCTCATTTCACCATTGGTTAACCACAGATGAGATCAGTCTGGACTGTGATTGTCTTCTGTGCAGGGATGGCAATGCCAGATGACATTCCTTCGAGGAATGCAGTGACCAAGAAGGAGCATAAGGCTGTATGATTGAATTCAAGTTGATGGTGCAGACCCAGAAGTCCCTCTGAAGGCAGCATTAGTGACATGAATTTGATTCAGGTCGCCATGGGTAGCTGGTGTAGGTCGATGAGTAGCGGAGTGACATGTGCCCTTTTAGGCTGATGTGAGACCAGACTGGCTGCAGCATTCTGGACCATCTGCAGGGGTTTCACTGTGCACAAAGGAAGGCCTGCCAGAAGAGGGTAACAGTAGTCGAGGTGAGAGATAACCATGACCTGGACCAAGAGCTGGGTGGCGTACTGAGTCAATTAAGGCCTGATTTTTCTGACGATGACCCAGAGACGGATGCAACATGGTCAGAGAAGGAGAGCTGGTCATCAAACATGACACCCCGGCTTCTTGAAACTTAAGTTGGGGTAAGGAATGAAGAGGCAATTTTGATATCGATACTGTGATGAAGAGACTGACTGGCCGGGATGAGTACGAGTTCGTTCTTAGAGAGGTTTAGTTGAAGGTGGCATTCCTTCGCCCATGTGGATATGTCAGAGACAAGCCGAGATCTGCTCAGAGGGGGAGTGGGAGTCATTTGCTGGGAATGACAGCAATGTGAACAGATAAATGGGCCCAAAGAGGTGGTGAATATTGCAAAGAGGAGGGTTCCCAGAACCGATCCTTGGGGCACTCCAGTGGGGAGGGGATAGGCTGAGGACATTTTCCCTTGGCATGACACACTGCCCAGTGAGCTAGGATTTAAACCAAGAAAGGGCTTTGCCCAAGAAACATAAAACTGCTGTTTAGTGGCATTGCTTATACCTGAAACATAAAATAATTATATATCATAAAAAACACCTGAAACATTATACAATTGTATTTTATGTTTCAGATGGTTTTGTTTTACAATATGTAATTATTGTATTAAAAAAAACACCTGAAACAGTTAATACAATAATATAACCCCCCCTTCCTGCATCCTACAGTACATTTTTGATCAAATTCTTCCATCATTGACACTTTGGGGAAACCACCAAATTCATTTTTTTTTTTGTGTGTGAAATTGATCATATATAATAGGATAAAGCACAATATATCAGTTATTGCCAGACGTGCAGTGTAACCTTCAGAACCCCCTCACTGGCACTGCTGTCTTGCTTTTCATCTTCTGTAGGCAAACTTTCTTCATCCTGCTCTTCTCTCACAGAAGATTGTGAAAGGTGTGGAAAGAGCATCCGTTTATACCTTTTCAGCTCACTCTGAAAAATCTCCATGCCCTGAGTTTCCACCAGCTGCAGTGGAGAAAGTAGAAGACAGTGGGTGCAGATCATTTTGACTCACTTTCCTCAAAAAAAAAAAAAAAAAAACTCACCAACTTCATTGTTGTTTCAGAAATGTCTATCATTACAATACTATTATCTTATGCTTAGTTATTTTTGCCATTATGGTTTTAGTACAGACATTAGAAACATAACCAACCTTAAATATGGCATTTCCATCCATCTCCGTAGATTCTGAACAGTCATATTGGTCTCTTGAGACAAATATCGAAAATGTTATTTTTTAGATTTCAGCCTGTTTTAATAGAATATTCTCATTGACACAGACTGATTCAGTCATTGATGGAGAGTTAAAATATGAGGACTACTTCTGCAGATCTCTGATAGATCTCCGATAGATTTCTGTACCTATAGACATAGGTACATAAGGTGTACGTATAGGTGTTGGACAGATCAGCATTTTAAACCCCAGAGCCACAGAACTATCACTTTTAATCAAGAATGGACTTTATGTACCTATCAGCTGCTTCTTTGGTGAAGTCATTGCGTTTCTTCATGGAGGTGTCACTTTTCATGGACACACAGGATGAGGCAGGCACCTGTGGCCTATCAGGAAACTGTTTACTCTCCTCTGCACCATCCATTTTGAAGGCAATACCTGCTTTCTTTTTTCTTAAAAGAAAAGTAAAATTTTGTGTAGTGGTTTAATTCTTGGTCTATCAACATTTAATATTGAGATGTTTAAATTCTTTAAAAAATTTTCCCAAATAACTACAGAAGCCCTGAAAGGCAAGTGAAATCTCTTTTTTTTTGGCCAGGATCAAGTTCCTGTTTTCTGTTTAAATGACCCCTGAAGAGGCAAGAAAACTGATAAGATAAAAATACTTTTTACTTGTCTCTCCGAGGTTGATTTCACTAATTAATAAAAAAAGAAAGTTTAATCTCACTTGTCTGCCCAAAGCATTTCTGGCAGAAAGCCTTTGCTGATTAAACTACTGTAATGTTACATAACTTAAAGACACATTTTATGTACCTTGGGTTTAGTGCATGTTGAAATTAAAGTAAGTATTTATACATCTTTGTTTATATGAATGCACAGCAAAATAATGGAAGCAGCAGAGGAGGAGGAATGCACCATGGGTTGCAAGAGAGTTCAAGGAAATCTAGCGAAGTGTTGCCATGTCTACACTTTTTGCAGACTGGTCCACATTTTGACACATCCGGTGTCATGTCATAACTGTTTCCCTGTCGACCAAACCTTATCCCTTACCCAACATAAGACCTGCTTGACTGGAATTGAGCTTCCACATCATTTGACCTAGCTGCAGTGCTGAACAGACCTACAGTGCTGAACAGACCTACAGGTGCATCTCAATAAATTAGAATATCATGGAAAAGTTAATTTATTTCAGCAATTCAATTCAAAAAGTGAAACTCATATTATATAGATCCGTGACACAGAGTGAAATATTTCAAGCCTTTACTTCTTTTAGTTTTGATGATTATGGCTTACAACTAATGAAAACCCAAAATTCAGTATCTCAGAAAATGAGAATATTACATAAGACAAATAAAAAAAATAAATAAATGAATAAATAATAATTAAAAAAAATAAATAAAAAAAGGATTTGATACAGAAATGTTGGCCTACTGAAAAGTATGTATGTACACACACACACACACACACACACCTCGTTTTGCATGAATTTCTGCATCAATGTGGCGTGGCATGGAGGCGGTCAGCCTGTGGCACTGCTGAGGTCTTATGGAAGCCCAGGTTTCTTTGATAGCGGCCTTCAGCTCGTCTGCATTGTTGAGTCTGATGTCTCTCATCTTCCTCTTGACAATACCTCATAGATTCTCTATGGAGTTTAGGTCAGGCGAGTTTGCTGGCCAATCAAGCATAGTGATACCATGGTCATTAAACCAGGTATTGGTACTTTTCCTGCTGGAAAATGAAATCAGCACCTCCACATAAAGCTCATTAGCAAAAGGAAACATGAAGTGCTCTAAAGATTTCCTGGTAGACGGCTGCGTTGACTTTGGACTTGATAAAACGCAGTGGACCAACACCAGCAGATGACATGGCTCCCCAAATCATCACTGATTGGAAACTTCACACTGGACTTCAAGCAACTTGGATTCTGTGCCTCTCCATTCTTCCTCGATTTCCAAATGAAATGCAAAATTTACTTTCATCTGAAAAGAGAACTTTGGACCACTGAGCAACAGTCCAGTCCTTTTTCTTCTTAGCCCAGGTAAGACGCTTCTGATGTTGTCTCTGGTTCAGGAGTGGCTTGGCAGGCCCATGTCCTGGATACATCTGTGCGTGGTGGCTCTTGATGACTCCAGCCTCAGTCCACTCCTTGTGAATCTCCCCCAATATCTTGAATGGCCTTTGCTTCACAATCCTCAAGGCTGCGGTTATCCCTGTTGCTTGTGCACCTTTTTCTACCACTTTTTCCTTCAGCTCAACTTTCTATGAATATACTTGGATACAGCACTGTGAACAGCCAGCTTCTTTAGCAATGACCTTTTGTCGTTTACCCTCCTTGTGGAGGGTGTCGATGACTGTCTCCTGGACAACTGTTAAGTCAGCAGTCATCCCCATGATTGTGTAGTCTACTGAACCAGACTGAGAGACCATTTAAAGGCTCAGGAAACCTTTGCAGGTGTTTTGAGTTAATTAGCTGATTAGACTGTGAATCTACAATTTTGAACTTTTTCACAATATTCTAATTTTCTGAGATACTGAATTTTGGGTTTTCATTAGCTGTAAGCCATAATATTTCACTGTGTGTAAGGAATCTATAATATGCGAGTTTCACTTTCTGAATTGAATTACTGAAATAAATGAACTTTTCCATGATATTCTAATTTATTGAGATGCACCTGTAGAGCCACAGAACTATCACTTTTAAAGAACCAGAATATACTTTATGTGCCTATCAGCTGCTTCTTTGGTGAAGTCATTGCGTTTCTTCATTGAGACATCACTTTTCATGGACACACAGGTTAATGCAGCAGTCTTCTCTTCTTCCTCTCAAAATTAACTGAGCTGATAAGATAAGGATTTATCGTTATTGGACAGTGGGGGTCAGCATCAATTTTTTAATGGCAATCTAGTCAACAATTGTCAAGATATCTATCACTTTTAATCAAGAATAAAAGTTATGTACCCATCAGCTGCTTCTTTGGTGAAGTCATTGCGTTTCTTCATGGAGGTGTCACTTTTCATGGACACACAGGATGAGGCAGGCACTTGTGGCCTATCAGGAAACTGTTCACTCTCCTCTGCACCATCCATTTTGATTTGAGTTTTTTTTTCTTAAAAGAAACAAAGTTAAATTTTGCACAGTAGTTAAACTCAGGGTTCTATTTATTCAGTATAGAGGACATTTATTTTCACTTTAACACAACAATTATAAGAATTACAATAATCAATACACTACAGGTCTGTATTACTGAGCAGTTGAAATTCTTTACATTTTCTGAAATAACTGAACTGATCATGTAAATATTCAAAATATAACTCACCCATTCACAAAACTGGACTATGAACTTCTACATCTGGAAAAAGGGATGGATGCCTAGAGTGGGAGATTGATCTTTGATGATTTATTATAGAATATATCTTTTAAAAACCTTTGTTAGAAAATTCATTTCTTTATTAAGGAAGGACACCCTTATAGTAAGACAATAATTATACTAAATTAAAAAAAAAAAAAAAAAAAAAAATTAAGGTCAGATTGACATTTGATATGCAAACTATCAAGGGAGGCTCTATAATGTCCAGCCAAGAAAGGGTGGGTCTGACCCCTGCATCTTTGTTTATATGGATGCACAACAAAATAATATCAGCAGCAGAGGAGGAGGAATGCCCCATGGCTGCAAGACAGTTCCAGGAGATCTAGCAAAGTGTTGCCATGTCCACACCATTGGCTGACTCCTCTGTATTTTGCCAAGGCACTATTTAAATGTTCCCCTGCCTTATCCTTTACACAAGACCTGCTTGACTGTGACCTAGCTGCAGGAGATCCTGATAAGTTTTTCTGGTTATTCTTACATAATGAAAAGTTGAGCTGAAGCTTTGTCCTGGCAGTAATGACAGGGTAAATGTTACAGTACATGCATAAACATTAGGAATATTTAGGTTGCAATGCCTGGTACATAAGTTTTCCTTGTTGGTCTTTTGTTATTTATTTATTTCTTCCTTTTGATAATAAAACATTTTCATGTGGTCTTACAATTCGTGCATGTCTTCCTCATCTCAGGTCTACAGGGACTTTAGATTTTGTTCCTTTTGTTTATTTTATTTCATTTATTTTAAATACAGATATTCAAAAGTATTTTCAGCTTCCTTAGTTCAGTTTGTAAATATCTGCACTAATAGACAGCAATTATTATCAGTGTTAACACAATGCTCTCAGCTCAGTGGAGAGTATTTGTCCTTCTATTTGGATTTGTAGCAAGAGCAGAGGAACTGAACTCACCGGCACATTAGTTCAATTCTAGTTCGCCGTATGTCCCGTCCATTTGTCTCCTTTGAGATTATTATTATTTTATTTCAGAACAAACTGTGTAGCGGAATGTTAATCCTTGTGTGTAGTTAGACACTGGCCCTTCTTGTTAAGTTAACAAGCGGGAAAACCCACCTATGTGATCACTGTACTTCAGTTTAACATAACACATTCAGCGATTAACCTCTGGTTGTATTTGAGCAGAGCTAGGTCAGGTTAGTTCAGGTGAGGCCTATCACACTTTGCATCGACAGCAGTGTGTACTTTTTACATTTAACATTTCTGTTCAATGGCTTCGGGAAAAACAACCGCAGTCGATTCAAACTACTTCAAAACTGATTCCGTCCTGGTTAACTGATGCAGTCATCTATTCTAATGACTTCTGTATGCAAAAACCTATTTTACCTGCTACGTGTCTCCGTCCAGTCGAAGCAGCTTCCTCCTTTCTTCTGCACTTTCGCTTTGACGCAGCTGAATTGAGATGTGACCAAAGGGCGTGATTCTGTCTTATCCGCTGCATTTCATTCAGCCGCGATTACTGATTCGACTCACGTGCGTCACTTTGGCTTTTAAAAATGTGCATATATGATGGACTGTGTTAAAATAACGTATTCAGCTACAAACACCCGGAGAAAGTGTTGATTAGGCATATTTAATAATGCTGCTACCATGAAAATGCGAATGATTCAACCCTGTGGAAAATATTCATTATTAAAACGACCCACTCGCTCAGAATAAACTTATGTAAATGCATGTACATCACAATTCATCAGTTTTTTTCCCCCTCAATGTGTTTTTATAAGTATATAAATATGTGATTATAAAAATACCTCCCCAGAGATCCACACAGATGGGGTTGAATGCATTTGGGATGATTTTTAACCTGACCTCCATTTCATTAATAGGGATTTTCTGAGCAGTTTACCTGACCCCTAGTGGACACAGTTCATTACATACAAATCAAGGTGAGAGCTTCCCTGCATAAAACAGACAGTGAGTTTTCTTTCAGTCCACAACGATACAGAATGCAAAAACAGTCCTTCACAGAAACCATCTCCTTTGTCAGAGAGAAATTGTAGTTCAAGTGTTAGGAACGGCAAACATTACAACTGACACTTCCTTTTATTGGTTTTCAAACAAGAAATCACAAAATTCACAATGTGTAGACCAATCACACTGAATGGCAAACGATCCTTTTTCATCCAACGTAATTCATGGCAAATACAGTGACTGCTAAAATGTTCAAACCAAATAAAAACTGGACCATTTGCCACCTTAACATGATATAACACCACTTAACCAAAAAGCTGAGGTTGCAGCCTGCTGATTTTATTTTTGACAACATGCACACAACGATGCCGTCCAGTGGTGAGTGCTTGTGTAGAGAAAACATTTCTACACAGTAAAAGAACTAGAATGACCGACAGTAAAACAACTACGGTCAAATTGTACAATTTTGAGATTACAAAAACTAATGCCTCCCTGCCCGCCCCATCCAGGCCTACGCTGACTTCACAAAGGCCATTTTGTATTCTTGTTTCCGCTCTCCGCTCTTACTGTCAGAGCTGGGCTTGGCCTGGTCTGAGGTCTGTTCCTTAGTGATGGGATCGCAGCCTTTGTCCTGGGCATCTGTTGGTTCTTCACCTTCTTTGCCACTGGTGGACTTCTCTGGCTCAGTTTCTTTTGTCTGACTGTCCACTGTTGGAGCGGGAAACAACTCTGGCTCCGGCTCAGGCTGTGAAGAGAACAACAACATGAGTTTTTTTTCCACTTCTGTCCAGTACTAAAAGAGTACTCCTGTTCCTGTACTATATTTATAGTGTACACAGATGGAATTAAGAGTAACGTCACAACACATTTGAAAATTGTTTTGCAGAAGATTGCCTTTTTGTTGAAGTGTTACTTACATAAGTAACAATGACAGCGTGTGTGTGTGTGTGTGTGTGTGTGTGCGTGTGCTCTTTGACAGTCACACCCTGCTCTGTACGCACAATTTGACATACTAAAGACAAGAAGAGTGTTTTGCCTCAATAACAATTTATGGGTGAGACAAAAATGGAGCTGCACAGACAGTCGGAGGCAATACTTGAGATACGTGTCATATGAACACACTCAACCTCTCAGGTCATCTAGAAGCGTCAGCTGACCAGTGCCACAGTTCAGCCGACACATGGAGAAGCAGCATGACTTTGAGTCTTTTACATTCTCCACTGCCTTTAACAAAGCCTTCAGTGTTCATTACTATCCATGCTGTCATTCTGATCTACCTCCTATTATTATCTTTAAAATTTAAATGTTAAAATGTTTTTATCCTTTTGTGCTTTACTACCTATATGTTTGAAATATTCTGCATAAATACATTTCCCTTGCCATCATTTTATTTGTTGGAATTCTTGTGACGATTTACAAGTAATTCAAACTAGCAACACCTAAATGCTAAATCCATATGCTATTATATGGAAAGTTACGGTTTGCCGACTTAAAAAAAGCATGTAAAACACAATTTAGCAGAGTATCTCTGATAGTGTTAAAGCTGGACTGCGGGACGTTTTAAATAGAAATGAACATTTATTACATTCAAGCCTTTGCCTGAGTTTTAAATCTGGTGTGTGTGCACAGGTAGTGGTGTGAGTTTGCCAGAGCTGAAACAGGTGTTCTGTCATATATGGGTACACTGTAAACATATATGGAGGCAATTAAGGTCTGGACACACAGCTGCATTATTTCTCAGACTTTTATTACGTGTTGCAACACAGACACACTGAAGGTTCCTAGGTGAAGTGCATTGGTAGGAACCTTCAGCACAAGTACTGGGCCACAATAAAAGTCTGCGAAATGTGGAGCTGCCTGTCAGGTGCTTGTGTTGAGCATCCGGAAAGGTTTCCAATGTACGTATTGACAACAGAACATGGTGTGAGAGGGAACGACTGAAGTGACAGAGACGAAGCAGGAGGAGTATGGCGGAAAAACCTTTGAGGCATCCAAGAAAAGTTTGTGAAGCTCCAGATAAAAAAAGAAACTGAGGAAGGATTACAGTCTAGAAAAGAAAGTGACTGACAGTAAGGACAGACATGGATTACCAATGGTGTGGCTTTTCCTGGTTGGACAGCTCTGACAGAAGAGAAGGGACTGAGACAGACATGGTTGTCACTTTACTGCTCTCGGACAGGTTAGCATTTGTAAAAAATGTAGTATACATTTTACCTAAATTATTTACCTAATAAATAATTATCATCTTGGAACTGTGAAAATTTCTCTGTATTCAACAGTGTGTAATTATGCCCCCTGCCAGAGGGGGGAGACAAAGGTTCCACACTGCAGGTTTAAAGTGAAGAACTTGTGAGCAAGAGCTGCTGGTAACTGCAAAATGAATGTATAGCCTGAAAAAACTGCAACCCACTACTGTCAAACACATACAGGTTATTTTTTTTTCTGATCTCTGATGGTGTGTTGAAAGCTGCAGTCTTAAAACAGCCTCACACTTTATCTACCAGAGATTTAAACAATGAAAAGATGGAGATACTTCTTGGTTTCGTTAAAATAAGCACTTAGATTAGCACTTAAATAAGTAATTGCATTTCACATACTGCATTTACATTATTGTAAATTGAATTACATCATCTTTATTTTCCCTGAATGTGGTAAAACATCATTCTTTGACATAAGAAAAAGAAACTCACTTACTGTGCCTGTTTCTAACATCTCTCTGTTGTCAGACTAGCTTGTGAACTGGTTGTAAAGGTTAGCAGCCATCTGTTTGCTAGGTGACTGACATATTATCTGTATAGATGTATCCATATAAATCTGTATAGATACATTTAATCTCCATGTCTGCCATATTTTACGAATGTCCTCTATTCTGGGTCTCACCTCGCTGAAGCCCAGGCCACAGTGCCTCCGGTTGCGGCCTGACAGCTTCCCATCCATGCCCTGCTGGTACTGCATCTCCAGCTGCTCATTGATCTTCTTATCTTCCTGCCCTGCAGAGGAGACACCAGTCACAGCAGGCACACCCAGCCGTTACAGGCCTATCCATGTGTGGATAGATCTGTGCGGCGGATGTGTAGTAAGGAAGGCGGGTTAATTGCATTGGGCATAAGGACAAGGCAGCATGGGTAAATGGCAAGGAACAGTAGTTGGGACATTTCTTACATAAGCAGAACAAATCCAGCCTTTTACAAAAGCTAAACAATGAAGCTTACCACTACGGAAGTGGGATGTCGACTTGTGGTCGCCAATGACAAGGCGTCCCGTGGGTTCTTTCTGGTGAACAGAAACAATCACATTTTATATCAACTGTCACAACTTCTCCACAGTGGCAAGGACAAAAACATAGCTTTCATGACCTGGACTAGAGGTTTACAATATAGTGAACTGAATATAAAGTGATCTAAAATAGGCAAAACAAACCTTGCCAGCACCCATCAACCGTAAAAACTTTTGTTTCCTTTCATTACTTCCCAGATCAGCTGATGCCCACTGAGTAGATCCATCCTGCCGAACCAAAACATTGTTATCATAAAGAATCAGTTCCAACAAAAATATAATGCTCATGGTATCAGATTATTTACTTATTTTACATTAAATATTTACAGTGTTTTTAACACAGTAGATGCTTATGCTGTTTCTAACCAACAGGGCTAGTCCTCTGATGACTCGCACAATCTGGACAAATGTGTGGCGCCCTTGCAGCCGGAAAGATCAGCGGTTACTTCAGTCTGTTGGAGAGGTATGTTTGATGATATTTGTTTTAGAACTTGACCGATTTATCAGCTGACTGATTTTATCGGCCTATCACAGATATATCGATAACGGTGCATATATTCTCCGATATGTGCTGATATGAATACTTTTATTAGGGAAGCAATAATGCATTGGAAATGCTCGGAAAATGCTCGGGCAGCATTTTATATGTATTTGATCCTTTGTCTTCCTTTAAGTTTAAATATATATATATATACCTATTTGTTCTTATGCTTTTTATTTATAGTTATTTTATGTAATTCCCAGTGAAGTTTAATGTTTCAGTGCACTGATGTAGTTTTGGACAATAAAGCTTATTGTTAAACTGTAAAATATCCTAATATCCTGCTTTCATTAGATATTTTTTTCACTTATTATTTTTACTCCCTAATATTGGTATCGACCCCAAAAATCCAATATCTTCTTCGGGCTGGGCTCCAATTTATTTTCATTATAAACACAATGTGTTTGGATTTTGTTTGCCTACTCTAAGTGAGCTTTATGTGAGTATTGGAAATCAACAGAGGAAAGAATACCCTTAAAAGTTAATAAAAATACTGGTGAACTTAAATGACAATAATCCCATTCATATCATACTTGCAGGGTAAAGCGGGTACTTAGATCCACATAATGTGATGTGTGTTATGTCCACTGTGGTCTGGGAGAGAAAAAGCAAGCAGCTTTTGTAAAAAGGAAGTAAAATGTATCCAAACCACATCTCTTACAAAAAATAAAACAACAGTTACAGTTAAAAGCCTTCAGCATTCAAAAGGTAAAGGAAAGAAATAGACTATTTTGAAGCAAATACATTATGTTGATTCTGCTGGAAGCTCCCAGTTGTTGCTAAATGCAAATATACAGAAAGTCCAATTTGCCACTGACCACATAGTACTGTACTGTCAATTTGAAAAGTTGAAAAAAATATCTGAAGAGGTTTAAAACAATATACCTGTCTTCAGTCCATTCATTGGTTGTGCAGAAAATTTGCAGTCATATTCTACCTTAAATACACTCAGTTGTCAGTTTATTGGGAACGCACAGAAAAGGCTAATATGGTTTAATACGGCAGTCTTGCAATAAATCTTACTTCAATAAAGATTATAATGTTCAGTTTGTGTTGTAACTGTTTCAGAGGTGCTGATTCAACTGTACAATAATTTTACAGGATGTAGTCTGTGGTGCTACTGAACTGCACTGTTGATGTATGTCTTTTATTATTTTGTCCATCCCAATGATGATAATGCAGCATTAACATTTTGGCCTTCATGAAGGTAGTATTTAATGTAGGACTGTATTAAACTGCCTCAGTTTCTACCTGGTGTTCCTAATAAACTGACAACTGCGTGTGGTTAGTTCAAACTAACATTTTCAAACATCTTTCCTAACAGGATAGTGACTATTGTTTTATTTGGTATACATTTCAGGAATTAGAACAATGATGGTCTGAAACATACATATTGCATACCACTTTACATTTGAGTGTTTATGCGTCTTAATGCTGTTATTTACAATTGAGAATATAACATCAGATGTAAAGTAAAAGGCTGATAATGTGTGACATACAGTCATTAATCCTTGCTCGGTAAAACATCTCCAGTTGAAAAAAACAATTTGATACAAAATGATATCATGTGCCATATGTTTTATGTAATTAATTTTTAAGTCAACCTAAAAATGACGAGTAAACTTTGTCCAGGACTTAAACAAGAAACGTGTTCAGGTTTCATGATAAGACTGAGACGTTAGCAAACAGGCGAACACGAAACTAGCCTTATCTAAGTAATTCATAGCTTTCATACGCAAATTATACTCAGTTTTTATTATTTTACTCACTTGACTTGGAGATGCGGGTCGTTTTGTCCCATGCCTGTCCTCTGGAGAACTCATTATGAACGAAGGCTTTACTAAATTGTCAATAAAATATCATGCCACGGTACTAGCATAGGCTAACTGGGATTTGTCAACACTTCTCCGTGTCGTCACTTCCTCCTTTTTCTTCTTCACTTGTGTCCCAGACGGTTATGTCAACTCTCTGCTGCCACTCATAGGTGGACGTTTACCTAACTAAAACGAATGCAGTTTGATAGAAAAGTCCTGCAATAACGCCCCTTCATGAATGTTTGACTGTTCAGTTTGTGCTGAAACTTTCAGAGAGCTGTTGAGGCTGCAGTTTGTGATGCTGCTCAATTATATAAATACAGGTGTTTCTGTTATTTTTTGCACTCCATTCATATCAATGAGGGTAGTGTAAATAACAAAAAGACACATAGGAAGCAGTACAGCTCAACAGCACCACAAACAACATCCTCTACAATGTTCATAAATTGAATTAACAAGTCTCCAAAACAATTTCAGTAAAAATGGACCTTAACTGCATTTATTGCAGGACTGCTGTACCAGACTGCATTAGTTTTAACTAATAAACTTCCAACTGAGTGTATCTGAAAATCAGCTAGCAACATCACTACTAAGATAATATTGGATGAAAGGAGGGGGCTTAACATTTCCACAGTTTAAAAAGACAGTGGTCACATTACAATGTCAAGGGACTGAGTCTTCAGAAGCATCAAGGAACAGGCACTTCTAGCAAAATAGTTTTATATAGTTATATTTATAAATAAAAGAGTTTTTTTGTGTGTTTCAAAAGGTAGACTAATATTTAAAGAGATGCTATATTCAAACGTGTTTTGATTACTGTTACTATGAACAGAGTTTGACACTCTGTCAGTCTGTTTTCACATCCAATTGCTGAAGAAGGAAAGTTTATCTGTGCTCATTTTAATAAGTGTAATGTGAATGTGATTTTGTGTCATATCTTGTAGCCAGTCATGGAACAATATGCAACTTACACAAGTGTAATATGGCAACTTGAGCTTCCAGTGCACATACACTGAGAATGACCTTTACAGGGAAGTATGAGACATCTTGTGTCAAGTAGTTAAACTTTCAAAATAAACAATAGCCAATTGATATAATCATAGATTCTGGGATTTTCAATGAGAAAGGAGTAGATGAATTTAAAGAATTTTTAACTAGGTAATTGAATAATGTGAAGGAAAGTCATTAGAGACACAAATCATTCCAAGCAGAGCATTTGTATGTCTTAAAAAGACTGGAGGGGACCTTAAATATAATAGCTAATAGCCTAATAAAAGCTTTATTGGGCTTGACTGTCCTTGAAAGCGTCCAGAATCATCTGTCATTTAAATCACAATGACTCTTTATTTATTTATTTGCTTATTTATTTTCTGGAATTATGATGTGTTTTCTCAGGCTTCAGTATGGCGTTAGAAAGTCTTGCACAAAAATAACTCAGATTTGATCAGATCAGCATGTCAAAAAAAAAAAAAAAGCTAATTAATAATCATCAACAGACATCTAATTCTGGAATTTGGAGATTACAGTATATTTCAGTGGAGGATGTGTCAATAGCCTGGCACCAAAATTTCAATGTGGAACATTATTAAGTTAAATTTCATTTTTCTATTTTCCCATTATATTACATTTAATTATTAAGATATCAATTACCCAAAGCCTTCACTTTGTGGAGTCGCGGACATGTTTAATGTAAAATCAACCCTGTATTGGATGACCTACAATAAAACCGCCAAAAGGTGGCGCAAGAGTAAGTGTAATAAAGGCAGAGCCCAGAGGATCTCACACCTCGAACAGGACGCTCTAACTTCATTTCTGCAACACAATCATCCAGATATTAAACGAGAGACGTTTACGTTTGAACTTATTAGTCCTTTTTAATGAGCTTAACACACTTTGTCTAATTAACCAACATGTGTCTTGGTATTTCCCTGTATTTTAATAATTTTGATATGTTTTTTTCCATAGCAAAATGAAGAATAATCACTCGTTGGAGACTTTAAAATATCGACTACACTTCAGAGAAGATGGGAGAGGAAATTATCGAAAGAAAAGGTGATTTATTTTTAAGATTTGATCTCAAATGAATTCCTTTCTCAGTTCGACTTTTTAAAAAGTTTCAAAGACGAACCAGCACTGGTGAGAAATTTTCTTATTACACAAGCCTATAAAATATTAGCACAAAGAAAAATGTTTAATATGCATTTACCTGCTAAAACTGTCCACAAAAATTTTTTTTAAAGTCAGTATAAAACTAGAATCTACCTACATCATTATTTGTGCTTTTCAGCTTGTTTGGTTTCTCACTTAAAATATTTAAACAAAAATCCATTTATTTTTTTTAAAATTGTTACTCAAACTGCTGGACAGGAACAGGTGACCAGCACGCGCGTGCATTCACTCACACGCCTGTGAAGCCTTTATGTCCATAGAGAGAAAAGTGGGAAAGAGAGAGATAAACAGAGAAGTTAAAATAAGGAAGAGAGTGGGAAAAGGAAAATATTAAGTACAAAGTGAGAGATATTTTAATGCACTATCCAATAAAGCCAGTGACACAGACAGAGAGGGATAAATAATGAGAGAGGGAGAGAGAGAGAGAGAGAGAGAGAGAGAGAGAGAGAGAGGGGGAGAGAGGAGGGGTTATCCTGCTTCTGCTTCTTTACCCGACACTGCCCCGCACTCTCACTTAACCTCCACATAGCGCTGGACGGGAAGTAACTTAAATTACTTTTTGAAAATATCCTCCAAATGACAGCTCCTCGGGCTCCGCGTCTCTTCTGACAACGACGCCGAAGTATTTTGTTTTACTTTCTGATCGTCGGCGCAGCGCAAACAGAGGAGTTACCAAAGTCCCCGACACGCTCCAGCGATGGTGACTTTACGCACGGGATTTGAAGACTGTTTGAACTGACTCCTCTTGTTTGGTCTCAGCGCTGACAGCCTGCCTTCATCATCATCACCATCATCACCGTCAGCATCGTCAAATATAATCTCCGAATTTGTAGCGAGAAACAGGCGCAGCAGTGAGGAGTCGAATCAGCGGATCCAGGTAAGAGAAGTCCTGTTGCATCAGTGTGGACTTGCACCGGGACCGTCACCCGGCGCGTCCTCCGGGCTGCTTGTTATGAAAGTCGGTGCGCACTTCGTTATCTCTGCTGCAAAACAAACAGCGATGACAGCAGCGGATTCAGGCTCCATCAGTGGCTTTAAACCTGCAGCTGGGTGATTAGACTCGGTCGACCCGAGATGACCCGCAATAACTAACTCTCAAATCTTTTTTTAAACTTTCTGTATCAGAGAAAAAAACTTAAGGTTATGTTGAGTAGCTAATTTATTAACAGACTTATAATAAGACAATGTCACAAAAACTCAGAGGAGTGTTTGTAATAAAACATAACAATTTATAATAACCAGCAACCAATACCATGAGTTTATTGTCAACTATTGTTATTTGCATGTTAGTTGTATAGAATGACAAAGTCAAAAGTGAAGTATCATAAATATTGATTATTTTATTTTATAATAACCAATATTACGTTTGTTATAAACACACAGAAACTGTGGTGGAGAGATTAACCTCAAACTGAACTTCACCTAAGAATCTTTGCAAAAAAAAGTTGTGATTTTTCCACTGAGACTTATCTTAGGGTCAGTGTTAAATATAAACATGGACCATTAAATCTGTGATCCTGCAAACATAACAAAATATGAGCACAAATCTGTCTTCAAAACATGCCTTCATTAATTCATTTTCACTTCCTTCACCCACTTTAAGCTTTTAAACTAAATGAAAGGAACTCAAGGTTAATTTCAGCCATAAAAGATGCAGCTATATTGTTGAAGAAAAGCAGAGGATGAACTGGAGTTTAACGGACATCCCTGTCATGCGCTATTAACAGAAGTGGTTCAGCGGCTCTGTAGCACCAGAAAACGCTTCAATAGGCTCACAGCCCATTTAAGAGACATTTAGGAAGAGTCTCTGAAGCACTGTGCGCAGATGAGCTTTGCATAAAATAGCCAAGAAAATTAAAAACTTTACAAAAGGCGCTGAACTTTAATTCTAAAGAGCCGTTTTTGAAATAATGTATTTCTGTAGTCATCGCATTCAGCTCCACTGGAGTCCGCGGGGTGACACTCAGTAGTTTCTTCATCGGCCACACAGCGGTAGCCTTCTGTCCAGGATCGTGAACGCCCCGCGCTCTGCCGGACCTCTGTGGCTCGTGTGTGCGCGTCCCCGGGCTCCGCGGCACCTCCAGAGACGCACATTTCAGCGGCTCTGTGGTGTCCCGTGTTTCCCCCACATGTAACTCACTGGACTACAATAGAGAGAAATAGACTACAGAGGGGGAGAAGAGAAGAGGGGCGTCTTTCGGGCCCAAGTTAACGTTCCCCCCTCGGAGGTCACGGCGGCTGACCCTAGAAGAATGCGTGAGTCATATATTAAAATAGACTCGGAGCCCTAACGCGGGTCCATTGGGAGACAATACCGGGGGAAACAGGACAGTGTCCCAGCACGGCGGGAGAGTTGAGAATTAGTCTGTAAGTTTCCTTTTTCCCTCCTACATGATTTTCAGTGCGATCGTTGCCTTTCTTTCTTTATGTTGCATCGTTAAAAAGTGTGGAGCGTGCGTCTTGACTTTCTGGGCGATAAAAGGTGTCAGTTTCACTTGTCAGTTACGCAGCCTGGTAGAGTGACAGAGCTGCTTGTGTATGAAGTTAATTGCGGGTGTGTGAACTCGAGTCACGCAGGCAGGGACAGTTTCTTATCCCCGGAGCGAGGAGCCTGCAGCTCGGACAATCACTTTGCCCCGAGTTCACGGTGAGGATGTGACAGGGGGTACAGGAGGACAAGGCGCACGACAGCGGCCTGAAGGAGACTGATAGAGTCACTTCAGGGTGTTTCCCCACATTTAGAGCCACACTACACCTCCGAGATAAGCCACTGCTCGCCTGCAGATAAGGAGCTTTTAGAGACGCAGAGAGAGTGGGAGAGAGAAAAAGAAAGAGAGAGAGAGAGAGAGAGAGAGAGAGAGAGAGAGAGAGAGAGAGAGATCACACTCCCATGACAGAAATGAGTCTGAAAACTGCTAAAGAGGAAACGCAAAGTCCGGATAATTGTTCCACTGATTTCTGATTAATTTGAACAAACTGAAACCATTAGATCTTCAACACTTGTCATGTGTGGCGTGAGTGAGAATGCGCAATTTCCCAGCATCAGCTGTGCGCTAATTGTTTTTTTGCATCCACATTTTTTTTGTTTGCACATCAAATCACTCCTCTATTCAGGGTTATAATTGCCCGGCCTGACAGGTCCTCCAGTTGCCAGTTTGGACCTGCCCACAGCGGCTTACGCAGTAAATCACAATTTCCAACAAGTTGTTTAATTGTTTGGACTGTGGCAGAAACAATTTATAGACCACCACCACCACCCCCTCTCTCTTGTAAGTGAGAGTGTCTGTCTGAAAAACAATCCGAGCAGGGGAGGGGGTCGCCGAAGTTGATCTCCTATGGCATTTTGTTTTGAGCAGGTGCTGCGGGTTGAAGTTCCCTCATAAGGTAAAGTGGCATTAGAGTGTCCAAATGGCAGACTTATATATAGGCTGCCAATTCAGCACATTGTCCCGGGCTGCATGGCTGCGCTCTCCCCGCTGTCTGAGGGAGACCTGCAGCTTTTCCCTTTTTTTTTTTTTTTTTTTTTTTTTTTTTGCATCTCCTCTGTGGGGATCCGCGCTGACAACAGGCGGACAGACTAAACACAGCGGCCGGTCACTGCGTGGTCCATCAGGACTCTGTCAGCAACATGAAATCACCAACCGTGCGTAAAATGCGCATCATATCTGCAGCCAATTTGAATTAATCGCCGCCTGTGATGAAATATAGATTAAAATATAACATTAAAATTATGTCTCTTGCAATAAAAAAAAAAAAACTAAGGGTGGGCTACATTTTGTGCATTTAAATCCCACAGATTCAATTACTTAGTTGAAAATAGGTGATGATTTTATTAAATTTCTTTTGATTTTGTGATTTGATATAGGCAATTAAATTTTTTGATTACACCTCTATCTTTTCCAGCATCAACATAAGTTTGTCTGTTATTATAAATCACTAAAGAGGATTTATTTTGAAAATATCAATATCAACTCCTTTTTCTTTTTCTTTATTCCCAACATTAAGCCCTGAAAATGTGCATGCTGGTGTTAATGTAATGCAAGGCCAACCTCGGGATCTAATTCTCTGTTTCTTAGAAATCCAGCCATCGCTCACACGTCATGAATAATGTGCCACATATATTTCTTGGACCCTGAGAGGCCTTTTCCTCTGGTGTGGCGCAGAGGGACTATTTAGTGGCAGAAAGAGGGTACAAATGGGAAAGATTAAAGGATTTGACAGCTGAGAGAAGAAGAGAGTGAGATGAAGAGAGACATTGAATAGAGGAGGAGGAGGAGGGGAAGAAGTGAATTTGGAGAGTGAGTGTGAGCTTGCCTTTTATCAGACAACCTTAACAGCTTGATGTGCAAAAGGAACTGTATTTAATTTCATCTTGAGGATGCATCATGATGCTTAACCCCCCTCTGCAATACTGTTATTATATTTTCACTGTTTATTGGCCTTCTTTCATCTGCTGACCATGGTGTTATAGATTTAAGTGTTTCCACATGTTTGGTTTTTTTTTTTTGTGAGGATGTCAATTCACCTTCATCGGAAAAACCGTCGCTCCTCCATTTTAAGCCTGTGGCTGATTTGGAGAATCCTAATTATTTGTTGTCGGGCTCTTTGAAAAAGACACCAGCCCCGAAATTGGACATGTGTTGTACAAACACAAATTAAACATTTAGCCCTAAGTATTTCTCCCTGGGTCCTAAGTGCATATTAGTCAGCCTATACTTATCTCGGGCCCAACGGCACACCCAAATTGCAGTGTTGCTGCTGAAAAAGAGGCTGAGGCCCGCGAGAATGAGCACTTGAAGCACGCTGGCAGATGCCCATAAGTTTCTCAACCACAATGCAAGCCTAGGTGTGTGTATGTACAGTATCTGTGTGTGTGTTTGTGTACGTCTATGGACTTTAGTATCTTTTGTCTTTTTGTGATTGTCGACATAAACCGACCTGTCAAATGTTCCTCTGCGTGTGACTCAGTGTGCTCATGTGCGTTTAACATTTTATCCAGTGTGTTTGTACATGTGTGCGATAAGCACGCGTATGTTTGTGTGTGTGCATGGGCTTACCTGTTTGCATATATTCATGCATGTCCTTCTGCACAGTAGCTGTAGGTGTGTATAATATAAAAGCATGTGTCTGTGTATCTTGTTGTGTCCTCGTCTTGTGTGTCTACACTGGGTGGCCTCTCTGCCTTAACGTACCGTATGTATGTTCTTGACTCTGTGTGTGTGTGTGTGTGTGTGTGTGCCCCGCTGGGTGGGCATACTGCTCTCCTCTGTTCTCCACCACCACATAACCTTGGAAACAGCTTCCTCGTTTTTCTCCAGAGCGGAGAATAACAAGACACAACGTTTATTCTCCTCTCTCCTCTTTTTCAATGGTCGGGGTAACCTTTCCTTTCTGCCGCCGATTCTCCACCACCTGCTCCCCACCATCCAATTACAAAGCCCAGAATGAGAGCTTACCTGGCACACCAACTCCTAATGACAACACCCCCCCCCCCACATACACACACACACACAAACACACGCAGTCACTCCTCCATCCTCCTCTTTATGCATCTTTACATGCATTAATCTTTTTCCTCGTCACGTTGACTGCAGCTCAGATTTTTCGGCATCTTGATGCACAGAGCAGCTGAAGTTCATGAAGTTCAACCTCCGTGCCTCTTTTCTCTCTCTCTCTCTCTCTCTCTCTCTCTCTCTCTCTGTCTGACTTTTCTTTCTTTAAGCATCAGGGTGTGTGTCAGCGTCCTCTGATGTCTGTCACGTTAACAATGACTGTTGTGTACCTGCGGAGGATTGAGTGAGAGTTATAATCGTATGCTTTACACAAGACAAATGACAAATGACTGCTGCACTGTTAACACACTCACAGACCCAGCATCCTGCCTAGGGAGAAAAATAATAGGGCTTGAGTCCGTATTAAACTTCTACCACTTTATTTTTCTTTGATTATTTGGAATGAATGTTGTCTGTAATGTTTTTTTTTTTTCTGTTTTCCTGTTTGTTTTGTGATTTGCAAACAACTTGGCGCACTCTCCTCTCTGCTCTCTCTTTTTTTGTTTCCACAAGTGGAAAAACTCACCATCACACTCTCCATCGACGCAGCACAGAGAGCTGCCATTTGTCTGAGCTGTTGAGAGTCATTCATTCAAAACTAAATGATGAGCAGCAAAATGGCTTTTGCTTTACTTTTCTTGTTGTCATATACTGCTCCCCTTTATATGCTCCCCTCCAGTATTTGCATTTCACGTTGATCTGACTGTGCTAAAGAAGCATCCTAACTTTATAGTATAAGGGACAAAAAGGCACAGGGACAGGGAAATAAATAACTTTAAATAAATAATCAAAGGTCCCATATTTTACATTTTCCCTGTGTTTTATTTGAAGTCTTGATCCATAAGAAGATATATTTGTGGTTTTAAGAACTAAAAACCGTCTCAATGTAGTTTTACATCTCCTCTCTCAGGCTTCTCTCTGGGGCTCTAGAAACAACAGGTCAGTGAGCCAATCAGAAGAGAGGAGGCTCTGAGTCTCTCTTCTGATTGGCTGACTGTTTTCTGAGTGATCTATTAAAAACACTGCAGGTTTCAGGTAAACACACAGAGAAACCAAATCCTGTAAGTTTTTGGATGGTGGGTCCAGGTGGGCGGGGCTTGGGGCATGGCTTAGAGCGGTGACTGCTTTGTTGTGACATCATAAAGTCCAGACGGCTGGTTTTAAGGCTCAGTTTCTGAATACAGGCTGTGTGCATTTCTTTGTGGACTGAGCGTTTTGATACTTTCACAGTATTAATATAGAACCTAGACCTGCTTTATAATCAAGACATGGAAATTTACCTTTATACTATATGGGACCTTTAAATAACTGGAGAAAAGGTTTAACAATGAACCACTTAAGTTACACATCCACCACATGAAGTTTAACTAATATCTGTGATATGTGATGCACAATTATTTAAATAAGTTAATCAATTTATTGTCTCTTGTCAAATTCAGATAGAAAGTAAATTTGGTATGTCTAGCTAGTAGCTCTCTTACAAGGTGGATTCTCTTGATCTCATGTTTGTGTAATTATTTTTTTCCCTAAAGAAATAGATTGCTTCTGAAAAAAATGATGTTGCATGCAAAATAGATTAGTCTCACAAGTTATTACTCACTGCTGCTTGGTCATGGAAATCTCATCATTGTCACTTTATCGTTTCACTTAAAGGAGTCATTGTAAAAAGACATAATTCAGATTATTTCTTTCTCTGCTGCACTTGATGGACGTCTAGGCTTCGCCAGACAAAGTGAATGCTAAAAATGTCCACTGCAGTCTCTTTTCTGCTAAATTGTGGACATGAATGACAGGATTAAAGTGCTGTGGTTGGGCTCTTTGGCTCATCCAATCAGATTACAAATTTTTGGTATTTCTAACAAGACTATGGGGTGACCAGGTGACTGACACTGATGCTCCAGTGGCTCTTTATCTGTCAGTCAGTCGTTGTGGCCTTGGACTGCAGCAGCAGCAGATGCTTTATCAATTACACTGCTCCTGATGATTTTTCAGAAAAGGGAAATCACATGTCTGCATGTCCAGGAGCTCTTAGAATTTCACCCCCTCCTCCTCGTTCCACTTTTTCTTTCAGGGTCTCCTCCTCCCTTCTTTTCGTTTTGGGTTACATTTAACATCCCAAGTGAAGGCCGGTTGCCTTGACAGATGAACTTAGAGCGGAGCTGGAACTCACACCTCACACTGAAACGCTAAACATTTGCTGCAGCCGCTCTTCGTTTTAGTGTCAAATAAGGACTGAAAAAAAACCAGATTCTCTTCTTTCAGTCAAAATGCTATCAGTGACTTTCATATCAAATAACACAACAGAGTTTTTATCGTTGTTAGAGCACTGCTTATTTCATTCTGACATGAGACTCATATGACAAAAAAGCCTGTTTTCGGGCTGACTGTCTGCGAGCTGTTGTCTCGGCCTAAAGTATTTGTGTGGTTGTTTTTCAGGGTTGCAGCGTGCGACATGGTACTTGTATGGTTTGGGAACTTTTATGAAGGCTGAGTGTCATTCATTATCCCCTCAGTGCAGAGTTGTTCAGCAGCCTTGATACAGACAGATGTTTTGTTTTCCGCAGCACAGAATGGGCTGCCGTGGTGGGTTTGTTTAAACCATCTTTGCTTTGAAAAGGGAGCTCTGGAGATTACCTTATGTTCATTTTTGGGGTTGGGATTAAGATGATACCCTCCATGGTTCATGAAAACCCACAGTGGTGAAGCATTTTGGGGGATTTTGTTCCCAACTCCACAGAGAACCTGGTGTTCATCAGGAAATATTATTCCAACTAACTGCCCTAAGATGAATCCTTACTTCAGTATAAACCTGCAATGGGCTTCATATGATGCTATGAGTCAATATGGGAACATGGTTGTCATTAGCAAACATCTCTTGGTTTGTTTTATCCTTCTTAAGAACCAGATGGGTGGGGTTTGGTGTGTGAGATGACACAAGTGCCTGAAAGTTTTTACAATCGAAAGAAAGTTATGATGATACATTTGCACATCTCATGTGTGACTGACGGCTAAGCGGCCTCTTTCTGTATTGTAATTACAAACAAACCCCACCCCTCTGGCACTCCCTATAGATTAAAACAAACAGGAAAATTATTTGTTTGATGAAAGTCTACTGTTGATGTCGATTAGTCTCTTTCAGATGCTGTGCCTGTTAATATGATCACCATTTCGCCTCTTAATGACTGTATGACAAAGATTTATAATACAAGCTGTTTCCAGTACAACACTGCAAGTTTCTTTTTGAACTCCCATCATAAATTAATGTCCAATGATAGAAAAGAAAAAGGGAAATTTGCTAAAATGTTTGCGGTGTGGAAAACGTCTCCTGTGCTGCTCTCATCAGCCCCTTTGAGACTGCTTGAGCTGCTGCACGGTGCACTTGAGCCTTGGACAGTGCGCACACACACACACACAAACATTTTAAGGCGTACACACACATTTCATAACCGATAAAAACTGAGCTGAGAACACAGTTACACGTAGCTTGTTTTGCGTGGTCCAAACCACAAAAAGGGAATTTATTTTGCCTTCTTCTATTCAGTACATGTCTCATATTGTTCAGTCATAAACAACCCGATATTGCTGTGTAGTGTAAACAAGGTTAGGTAGTAATTGGAAAATATAAATGCCTGGAGAGGAAGAAGAGGGTCTGATACCGTCACAATGACAAGTGTCTGGGAGACATATATATATATATATATATATATATTTAGTTTGAATGTAAGAATGGAAGCATAAGGGGAAAAATCTTGCCAAAGTATTTAAAGGGCAACTCCATCAATTTAGTGTTGCACTTCCATGAATCGGGGGACTTGTGAGGGAAAACAACTAACAAATCATCCAGATTGAAGCAGCATTAGCTCCAATATCCTGACTTAAGCTTGAGCTAAAATTGCTGGAACCCTACGTTTCCCATAATGCCACTCAATTGTGTCTCCTCATTAGATCCTGGTAAACTCCTGCATTTTCAGTCTTCATGTATCCAGATTGTAACTGGCTTTTGGTAGTATCCAAGCCTGACAACCCTGATGACATCACTCCAGTGTCATAGACTTTACACAGCTTCTCCTCCCCATCATCAGTAAACTGATCCTGGTGTGTGAAGTTGGTGGAGTGCCCCTTTAAAGGTCACGCATTTTACACTTTTCCTGTTTTATTTGAAGTGTTGATTGATAAGAAGATATATTTATGGTTTTAAAACCATCTCAGTGTAGTTTTACATCTCTTCTCTCAGGCTTCTCTCTGGAGCTCTAGTAACAACAGGTCGGTGAGACAATCAGAAGAGAGGAGGCTTTGAGCCTCTCTCCTGATTGGCTGACTGTTTCCTGAGTGATGAAATAAAAATATGTCAGATTTCAGGTAAAGGAAGGTTGGATGGGTCCAGGTGGGCGGGGCTTGGGCATGGGTGAGACCACTTTGTTGTCGCAAAGTTCATTTTAAGGCTCAGTTTCTGAATACAGGCTGTGAGCATTTCTCTGTGGACTCTGTGATACTTTCACAGTATTAGTATAGAAACTAGATCTGCTTTATGATCAAACAACACATGGAAATCTACCTTTATACTATATGGGACCTTTAATTGTCTGTCTATGTGTAAAAAGTTATTGCATAAAAGTTATAGTTTGTACATGAGGCGCCCTCATGAAGATCGTTTTTCCTTTTCTACTCAACTCATAATTCAGCTTTTGTGCCAGTTTAAGAACAGCGAATCAATCAGATTTATTGGTTATTTGGTGCAGAACCAGGTGCGTGGCATTGTTCCCACCTGGGTAAACAAAGTAAAAAAGATTAATAATCACTTTAGATTTTGAAAGAAACAACTGCAAACAATCCTGGTGTGATTTTCCTCTGAGCTCATGTTTACATAGCTTTTATAGTTTGATTCTTCCCTCCTCTAACAGCGGGCAGGCTAACCTTCACTTTACCGCTCCGAGTGGTTTGGAGTAATGGGGCGTGGCGGCAGGGTTCGGGGTGCGAGGCCTCTGAAATGACCCTGTGGTGAAGTAGTGAGGGCCAGGATAGCGTGGTCCCACCCACCGAGCCAAAAGCCCAAATCCAATTGGTCGCCGTCCAGCTTGTCTACGCAGGGCGTTGCCATGGTTCCCAGGCCCCAAAAGAAGCCTTTAATCGAGTTGTTGTCATCATGAGATGGTGGTGAGTGTTTGGGCTCGCAGTGGAGAGATAGAAGCAACAGTGAGAAAAAAAGAGAAAGAGAGAGAGAGAATGAGGGAGGCTGAGTATTGACCGTGTGGCTCAGAATAGAAATGCGCCGCTTGACAGGCAGCTCTGAAGGCAGCCAGTCTTTTTGAGATACACACATCAGGTTCACTCCTGGTGTCATGAAGTTCCCAGGGCTATATAGCGCCTGGGAAAGTGTTCAAAAATGACATGCTCCTGACACACTCCTGGCTCATGTCTATTTGTATATGGTATGCTATGTTCTGAACACAGTGTTGGATTAGCAGGAGCGTGGAGTGCGGTGTTCAGTGATGACGGGGTGTGCAGAGGAGTGGCGCTGGCTTGGGTATCAAGCTGACTGGGCTCAGACCTCAGGTTTCCGCCACGTAATCCAACACACTTTAGATGGTGGGGCGGATGGCGGCATCATGGCCTGCTGACATTTGTGCCAGGAGGTTTCACACACATAAGATACACTCACTGATAGTAGCGCTGTGCATGTGTGTGTGTGTGTGTGTTATTGTGTGACCCATCTGAGGAGAATTACAGCCACACCATGGGACCCACCTCGTGGGCTTTTCCATGCATCTATTGATAACCGCAGGTTGTGGGAGCAAACTTTGTTTTACTGCTCAGTCTGAGATGTAACTACAGGGGGAAACAACCAATCGGGTCAGTCGTACCACTGTATTGTTAGAGGTAGCTAATTTGTCTTGGCTCGCAGCCGACGTGTAACCGAATAAAATGGCCCTTTGCCACGGTCCCTCAAGATGATGGTTCCCTGTTGGAGGGCCTGCCATTGCAGAGGAGAAAATCGCTGCCTCAGCAGGCTGTTAAGTCTCATTCTCAAGGAGCTTACACTGTGTCTCCCTGTTTAATATGGGAAACATACGTAGGCCCGCCTGTGATGTCAATTGTTATTGCTGGAGGCCAGCTATAGGAAAAATCTCATTTGCCTTTTCTCAAGCACTGTAGTGAAAAGTAGCTTATGTCATAAAGACGCTATTGTGGCTGCTGCGGGGTCTGCTGTATGTTTGTGTGTGTGTGCGTGTGTGCGTAAGTGTCACTTCTTTGACCCATACATTGTGGATTTCACGTGTGTTTTCCTCACATTTGTGTAGGTTTGAATGGACAATGGTTTCTGTGCCTGTTTCTTCATGGCGCACACAAAGGGAGTTAAGTGGCGGCCCTTTGTGCTGGAGATTTATGAATTAGAGCTCCTATTGTAGCTGCCACAAATGATTACATAGTTCTTGCGCCCGCCCCTCTTTGATTTTCTGCTTGTGTTTAGTCATTGTGCAGCTCCATGTCTTTTGCTGGTGGAGATAATAACGCTGATGATGGAAGGAGTCTTGGTGTGTATCAGCCTGAGGAGAACAGAACATCCGTCCAATTTGACATAACTCAAACACTTACATGTGAAAAGAATCATGAGACCTATTTGGTATATCACAAATATCAAGTCTGATCTTGCCCAATTGATATTTATAAAATGTATAAGTCTTCACTTTACCATCCGATCTGCCAGAGTTCCACCTGTGGAGCTTTCTCTGCAGCCCACAAGGTTGTATCAGGACATTTCCATCTGCAAATGTGTACATGTTAATCCATCAATTTCCCCCAGATTATCTAAGATTAAAAATAATGAGCTTTCATGATAACCAACTTCAAACCGAGATGGGGCATAAAATGTGAGTAGCATCATAAAATTGCCGAGGACTGAAAAATGTGGCTCCAGTCAGATCAATAACTGTTAGCCATGTAATCACTCTCTCAGCCTGAATCCCACAGACGTCTGTTTCAGCTGCGGACACAGCAGCAAAAATGCACTTATATAGACAAGAAATGTGGGGAAATGAAGCAAAGGAAAAAGTCTTGATCCTCAGTAAACATTTGCATCATGCCAAAGGTTTCTATAAAATGAAATATGCTCATTAATTCCTTAGGAAAACACGTCACTGCAGTGCAACAAGTCAGAACAGTGTGGGGAGGGGGAAAGAGATAAACTGTATGTTTGATTTCTCTTATGAATACAAATTGTAGACATATGGGGGAGGAGGGGATTGAAGTAAAACAGCTGATATTTATTGCCACCACAGTTTTTCTATCCGTTTTTTAAAGCCATTTCTGACAACCACCTCCTCCTCACCTCAACAAGCCTCCCCTCATGTTGGGCTTCTCCATGTTTTACAGAGAAGCAGATTTGTGCGCTGTCCTCTAAATCATTTCCCTCTCTCGCAGATTGCTCCCTGCAGGAATATTGGCCTGACAGCCGTTTTTTCCTCACTCTGCTTCCCCAGTGGACTCATTTACATTTATGCATGCAGCAATTAATTACAGACTGGCGCTGGCCTTGTAAATTAGAGGGAGCCGAGGTCGCCCTCATTAATTGCCCCTGACAGTTAAAGCCTTGTTTGGGTCGTGACAAGGCTGACTTCAGGCAGGGATAGTGAACGCTTAGCAGTGGTTGGCTGGTCTTCATACATCTGATATCACTTTGCAGCAAATGAGGAAAATTTACTTTATTGATGATTATATTATTTTGTACTACTGTGTTTTTTTTTTTGCTGGATACAAAGAAAAAAAAGTTTTGCAAACTTATGTTCTATATCCCAGAAAAGCTTTCTCTCTACAGCTATAGGTTGTCATTCCATTCCTTGTGTTTTGTCTTTAGCGTGATGGCTTCTGTGTTTTGTTTTTTTTTTTGGGGGGGGGGGGGTCTTTCATCCAAATACTTGTGGAGGGGTTTTTCTATAGACTCAGGAGTCAGGCAGGCGACTTCTCACGGTATTGGCCTTTTCATGCAAAGACGCTCCAACTTTTTCCGGCTGCTTCCCTCACAAGGCCCTCCTTTCTTCTCTGTCACGCAGCGATGTGTTTGTGCATACCTCATCGGCTTGACAAAAGAAGGGAGAGATCCTATTCACTTCTGCCTTTGACATTCACCTCTTGTTTTTACAATCTTTCCAAGGCGCGCTGTTTGCACAGTGGAACAGGCTTTGTCTTGAAGAAGCGGGACAATGGTGAGCGCCCTAATGTAATCTCCTAAGGGTAGCAAGCAGAGGGGCGAGGTCGAAACGTATGTGCTGGCGCTTGCCCCTACCAACCCTCTCTCTCCCTCCCACCCTTCACTTGAGCAATATTTCATGTTAACAGCGACTCTGGAGAGAATACATGTTGTCACTTAAGCCTCTGTAATGTTCACCTAGGCCTTTTGTGAAGGAAACACAAAAGCTTTTCACTCATGCAAACATCCTCTTCACTTGTTGCACTTATTAAAGGTGCTCTGAGCAGCGGTTTGACCACCCACGTGTATATCTGCAACTCTGTCTCTTTATCAGCATAAACAGAAAACATTAATGGTGAAATATTATCCTTCCCAACCCTTTGGCAAACAGAACTAAACACAACCAAACTAGATGCAGACCCCTCCAAGTCCTGCGTTCACACGCCCGACCAACCACCTTTAGATGAACTGGGGGTTAAGGGGGCGCTTCATCTCACAATTTCATTTTAATTTTCTGGAACTGACACCCCGACAATCAAAACCACTTTAGCCTGGGTACAAAGTTCAGAAGGTGGGCAGGACTGAAACGTATCTCTGCTGCTTTAAAGGTCCCATATTTTATACCTTTCCATTGTTCTTTCTGTTTTTCAGTCTTCACACATCCAGATTGTAACACAGGCCGTAGTCTCCACGCTTGACAACCCTGATGATATCACTATGACACCATCAAAGTTATTTTGTTAGACTTTACACAGCTTCTCCTTCCCATCATCAGTAAACTGATCCTGATGTGTGAAGTTGATGGAGTGTCCCTTTAAAGATCACATTTTTTACACTTTTCCTGTGTTTTATTTAAACCAAAAACCATCTCAATGTAGTTTTACATCTAAGGCTTCTCTCTGGAGCTCTAGAAACAACAGGTTGGCGAACCACTCAGAAGAGAGGAGGCTCTGATTCTCTCCTCTGATTGGCTCACTGTTTTCTAAGTGATCTAATAAAAATATAGCCGATTTCAGGTAAATACTCAGAGAAACCGAATCCTCCAAGGTTGGATGGTGGGTCCAGTTGGGCGGGGCTTGGGACATGGCTGAGGTCGGTGACTGCTTTGTTGTGACATCACAAAGTTACAGAAGTCCTGATGGCTCGTTTTAAGGCTCAGTTTGTGAATACAGGCTGTGTGCATTTCTCTGTGGACTGAGGCTTTGATACTTTTACAATCTTTGTATAGAACCTAGACCTACTTTATAATCAAAGAACACATGGGCATCTACCTTTATACAATATAGGACCTTTAATTATTTTTATTTTTTCATGAATGAGTGCAACAGCACCAGCACTTTTAAGGAAAGTTTGTCTGTTTCATTTGAGTGTTTATTGTGTTTTCACACTTCTCTATGTCAGCCAGGGTTTCGCCCTGCCTTCCAGCGTGGCTGTTCAGATCAGCTATAAACACTTTTGCCTTCAGACATGCCTGGACAACATGACAAACGAACTAGTTTGTTTCAAACATACCCTGGCATTTAAGGATGTCACTCCTCAAAGATTGGAATAAACATTGCCAGTGAACATAATCCAGCAGAAATTCTCTGAAACGTATTAGTGAAGCAGATTACTTTGTTATGAAACGCATGTTTTTAGAAGATAGGATTGATATCTGAAGTTTGACAACCTGTCAGTCACAATTTCATAGTGTGAAATGCAGTGAAATAGCTCAGTGATAACAGGAAGATAATTTGCTTGCAGAGAAACAGAGTCAGCGTGTTGCTTTAAGCTCGTTATTTATGGGTCAACTCAGCCTCATTCTGGCTTAAATGCCCATATGATTAGTTGGAGCCATACTCCGCTTCCTATGGTGCAGACATGGAAGTGGCAGCACGGAGCCTCATGTGGTGCTAAGCTCATTGAGAGAGCTTCTGTCTCATAGAGTTCCATTGTTCTTACTCCAGTGTGTCCACGTCTGCACAAGTGGCATTGACAGCTGCGACAAGACAACATTTGGGACTGTGCATATTTTGTTGCGTGAATGCGTGCATTCATTGTGCAGGTGCAGGCCTCACTCTGAATATAATACAGTGTATCTCCTTGTTGTGCACCATATCTTTTACCTCTCCTGATACAGTCTGCGAGGCCACGATATCACGGCTTTGCTTTTGCCAGAAGCATGGCTCTGGCCTTTCGTTTTGCTTGCTCCAAGGTCGTCCAGACAGGTGCTTTTTTTTTTCTTGCTGCTGGCTCAACAGTAGGGCAACATGTGCCATTTTACAGCTGTTGGACAATGGGCCAAAAAGGTAGCTGTTACTTCCTGCAGTTGTCAGGAGGATCCTGAAATGGCTTTATAGCCCGCGGCTCCTGTGTCAGCTCCCCCTCTGAGGTGGATGAGAGGAGCAATGGTTGAGACTGGACATGTGGGGAGATCATGAACAGAAGAGTGAGACAGAAAAAAGTCAACAACTCTATTACTTGAGTCAAAGTATAGATCCTCCTGGTTAAAAATTACTCCAATACTAGTGAAGGTTGTTCAGTCAGATTTTCACTTGAGTTAAAGTACCGGAGTACTTGATTTTAAAAAAGTATTCAAAAGTAGTAAGTATTTACAGAACCTGATGACTCTGACACAACCTACTGAATGAACTGACTGTAGAACCTGTCGAAGAAAAAGCTTGTAGAATATTCTACAGTCTGTAGAAGTCACCATAACAACAACAAAAGGAGCAATTTCATATTTATTTTTTTATTTTTTTATTTAGCACGCCCCACCCCTCAAAAAACAGCATGGCAGTGTTCTGGCCATAGGGTTCTGACACGGCTCTGGCTGTGTGCATGTGTGTGTGCACATGTGTCCATCAAACAGCTTTGCTCTGGATGCAGTTTACACAGGGGAAAAAAAAACAATCATACCTACAGTAGTTACAGACCTCTGACTTCTAACATAGCCATCATTAGGCCACTGCCAAGTTCAAAAATGCAGCAGCACAACATGATTGACAGGCCTGTTACATTTTTCAAAACAAAATAAAATTAATTCCACTGACTAAAAGCTTTGCTTCAAAGTGACGAATACTTCATAGAAATGTAGTGGAATCAAAATACAATATTTGTCTTTTTAAGTGTGGTGGAGTAAAAGTCATTGTACTTGAAAAATACACTTAAGTAGAGTACTCAAGTAAATGTACTTAGTTACTGTCTGAGCGTGTGTGACAGCTTGTCTGAGTGCTGACTGGTTCCAGTAACTCAATGATTCCCATCTACTTCCAGAAGACCATCTCTCTTTTTCACTCTTCAGGTCTGTGAAATCCCTCTGTAACATATCACTGTATCTCACAATGTGGCAAATATTTGCAAAAATCACATATTTAGATCAAGTGTAATGGCTCTAATGTGTAGAAGTTCCTTTTTAGTAGCACTTCAGAAGAAGTACTTAAATACTTATGTATAAAATGAAAGTGTACTTTAGTATTACAATAGAATTTATTAAAACAATAGCTCTATATCATCATATTGTGAGGAAGCTGAAAGACAATGAAGACTGAGTTATTTTTTGTTTCTTTGGCTTCACCTTATTAACATGGACGTTGCGGCTCACGGAGGGTTAATGTGCACATGTAGAAGCTTGAAAATCTACAGGGGCAGGTAGTCTATAGTCATGAACTCTCCTGCCACACCTTCAGTGCATTATAGCACCACTCCTACACACAGATAGTTACAGTAACTGTAAAACATATTATTATTTAAGACCGTGTCATCCTAATCTACCCTGCACCACACCTGTCAGTGGATTGTCCAGTGGGTGGCTTGTACATACAGTATTACCAAAGTGGAGGGGGCACTTTATAAACACAGGGCTGTATGCACTGTGTGTTCACTGTATATCAGCATATACAGAAACGCAAGGGATGTTTTGTGCAGAACGCATGCATGTTAGTGTGAATGTGAGTGTGAAGGCTGTGACTGAAAGCATGTGTGTGTGCGTGCGTGCGTGTGTGTGTGTGTGTGAGAGCATGTGCGTTTTGCAACTACTCTCCTCTACTGGGCAGCCAGCTGTCTCTCTGATTACCCAGCATCCTCCAGGTGTCAGATCTGCCATCTGCAGATGAGTGGCAAGGCATGTGGAGCGGAGGAATGGAGGAGGGAGGGAGGAAAGGGGGGGGTTGAGGGGGTTGGGGGGAGGTGGGGGGTAGAAGAAGAGGAAACAGAATAACTGGTTCTACAGACATCTGGAACGTGTTCAGACGGGTCAGCGAGCACTGCAGAGTGTGAACAGCACTCAGGGGATTCCAGCTCGCAGTCACTTGATTGAAAAGGTGGCTTCTTTGAGTCTTTGGTCTTTTCAGCTTTTGTTGGGGAATCCTGCTTCTTCTACAAAGAGAGAGAGAGAGGGAGAGACAGAGAGAGAGGAGAAAGAAGTTGCGTCTTACAGAAATATTTGCAGGGATGTTTCTCCGAAGTGTGTTTTTTTGCCGACTATTTGTTATAATTATTATTATCACAAGAACTTCTTAGCGTACAAGTCTTTGAGTTGTTCTGGTCAGAATTGCCCTTAATTATGCCCTGAGAGAAAAATGCATCCAAGAGAATCATTTGCTTGATTCAATACATGAATAAAAGATCATACATGCCCAGTGTTGCCTTTTTTCTTCATTGTTCTCAATTAGCCTCAAATTGTGGAATCAAAGGCGTGTTTATATTGCGCTCTTTGTACAACTTAGATGCTGTGTTAAGGCGCGGTCACGATACATATAGTGCTCTGAATGTTGTGTTGCCTGTGTGTCTGTGAACACAGCCTCTCTCTTTAACTCTGTCCTCATCCTGTTCAGCTTCTTTCTTTCTTTAATTAGCGGCCTCCCACTCTCAATTAAGACTGCCTCCCATCCTCTCTCAATTTGGGGCCCTCTGTCCTGAGCAGTGCACCTTCAAAGCGGACCATCGGCAGTTTGACCTCTTTGATGTTATTATTTGTTTTTTAGGACCTTGGTTTAGCAAATGGTTGTTTGTAGTGTGTGCTTGTGTGCGTGTGAGGCTATAATAAGGCTGACTCCAGGTTAGCTCCTGGAGTCAGAGTGGGCTGTTTAAGCCAGGCATCCAAGGAATGGCAAGCTGTCCACTTGACAAGCGTATTTGTTCCCGCTCTCATCGGGACAAATTTTTGAAAGAAAATATCAGGCATCACTAACTGTATTAAGAAAGATTGTGGCCAATTTTTTTTCCGACTTCAAAGCCACGCACAAGAATCACTCTGTTTGTCGTTTGTTGGGCTTTGCGTGGCTGAGTCGGTGCCGTTGTTTGTGCAGCGAAACTGCTGTGAGAGAAATACAGTGATCCTCTGTTGGCGCTGCTGCGGACTTCACACAGGACCTCTGTTCTGTCTCGAACATCCACTACAGAGAGACCTCAGGTGGGCCCTTCACTGGGCTCCAGAAACACGTTCCAATTCAAATTTTCATAAGTTGGCATGATGCGAAGAATTTAGTCCGTGTTTGTTAAAAAATGTTTCCTGATTCACTTAAAATTTTGGTTTTGCTTGCCCAGATTTTAGGATTCAGTCCTGGATAATCTACAGAACACATGTCAACAGCTATTTCATTGTAGTTACACCCCCATTGTATTTGGGTGGAGGAAGAAGTCTGAGAAACAAATGGCTCACAAATCTGTATGGTTAGACACCATTAGACATAAAAAAGAAATTGAAACTGATCATTTGATTAATAGTGATGATGACTACTACACAATTATTATCGGAAATACAATCATTTTCTTCTGTTTTCCTCTTTTTCAGGTGACGTTCATGAATTTTAAAGTCATCCACAAGTGAGAAGAGGGTGTTGGAGTTGAAGTCTCTTATTTCTGTAAGTTTCCCCTCAGCAAAATGTATTTTCTGGTACACTAACATGGCCCTCTTGTGTGTGCCACCGTTTGGCACTCTGGATGTTTATGTCCAACAAATGGTAGATTTTAAGCTCTAATGGAGAACACATTATTGTTTCCTCCGTGCAGAACGGAGCAAGTCATGGTGGTGTTTGAACATGCCACGTTTGGCACCAGCAGTTGTTTCAGCAGAGCAGCAGTGTGTGTGTGTGTGTGTGTGTGTGTGTGTGTGTGTGTGTGTGTGTGTGTGTGTGTGTGTGCGTGTGTGTTAGTCCATGCTAACAAAACTGTAGCTGACTTGTGTGCATGTCCACTACCTCTCTCCCCTCCATCAGCACATACAGAACGCTTTTGATTTGTTTCGCAGCAAATGCAGACCTCCACTCCAGTTAGTATTCTGCCCTGTGCACCCTCAATAGCTGCTTTCACTCGGGTGAAGAAAGGGGTCTTTTAAAGACTCTCACAGGCATCACTCCAGGAACCTTTCAGCACCGGGACCTACAGTATGCCTTTTAATGGACTTTCTCTCTGTGAGCAATAAAGATTATATCTGGAGTCAAACAGTGCTGTAGGTAACACTAGCCCAAATTACGCTGGTGAGGCTGCAGCGGCCGATCTGGATGGTTTCAGCAGAGGCGGGAGACATGAAATGTACAGATGGGAGTGGTTGGAGAAAAGAGTGATCTGACCATCTGGCTAATCCCCCTGTTTAAGAATTCTTATTAAGGCTCTCTGTAGTGGCCCTTGAGCCGTGTCACTGCTGGGTCAACAAGTGGCCTGTGTGATTCTCGCTGGCATCTCACTCGCAGAATGGACAGATGAGCGTCAGTGTTTTGTTGTGGGTGATAATCTGTGTTCTGCCGGTCGGTTGGTCGGTCGGGGGGTTCAGTTTCAAAGACTTGATTTATGGGTCGTGTAAATCGTCTTGTATCACAATCTAGAGCTGTAGTTTTCCACCATGGGGTCATGGCGCAATTAAAGGGTTACAACATAGAGCTTTGGGGTCATTGATGATTGATGTAGGAAGCAGAAAGAAACATTTCTACTGCAAAAAAATCAACTTTCTCAAAGGTCCATCCAGTCTAAAGTTCTCTGTCCATGTGTTGTTTGATTATAAAGCAAGTCTAGGTTCTATATTAATACTGTGAAAGTATCAAAGCCTCAGTCCTCAGAGAAATGCACACAGCCTGTATTCAGAAACTGATCCTTAAAACCAGCCGTCAGGACTTCTGGAACTTTGTGATGTCACAACAAAACAGTTACCGCCCTCAGCCACGACCCAAGCCCCGCCCACCTGGACCCAAAATCCAGCCTTGCAAATATATCTTCTTATGGATCAACACTTCAAATGCAGGAAAAGTTTAAAATATGTTCTGTTTAAGATGTTTGCTGGGATTCTTTAGTCACTTACTCAATATTTTTATCCCTCATCCCTCTGAAATGTATTCAAATATAACAACCAGAGAAGGAGGCATCAGTGTTGTTGACCTATACTGAGAACTGCGACAAGATGCTGCAATTAAATATAGCTTTTATAGCCAAAAAAAAAAGTCGGAAACACTGATCTAGAGCAACAGCAAATAAGGGACCTCTGATGACAGATGTTTTTAGATCCTTTGGTAGATGATTTTTATCAAACTGCCATTAAATAATAAAAACATCCCAGTAATTTATAGAGAGCCTTATCTATCTTTTCTTCTGTCTAACTGCGCTGTGTTTGAAGAAAGGAATTGTGTCACGATTGGGGAAAACCGGACCACTTAGGCTCACTTTTAATTTCATCAAACTCCCTTAATTTCATCAGTTCATCCCGAAACTCGAAATCACATTATTGTGTCTTTTAACATGCAGTTACTTTTCAAATGTAATTACATTGCGGTGAGTTGACAGGTGGACCCTCATAACAAAATTACAGCCTTTATAGGGCACTGATCCTGTCGTGACAGCAGCAATTTATGGTATCTTTGTTTTATAAGACTTTGGAAGGGCGACCGCTGCTGCTGCGTGTTGAAGGATCTGCAGAATCAAGGGCTTGACTTGACTGTATATATCTAATGATCAGAGGAGCAGGCGCGTGTGTCATCAGACAGAACACAAAATCTGTCTTGAAACAGGTTCTTATTGGTTGCAGTGTATTTACCTTTGAAGCGTGGAGAACTGGATCCAGATTTTTATTTGTGTATCCAAAAACTGTTTAGTGTTGGATTAAGAAAAGAAGATCACGTGTGTTTCTCCAGCACGGCTTTTACTGATACAAGCATTTTCCTCGCAGATATTATAAGCTTGAACCTGCAAAGTCCAAGTTTTACATGCAGCTGTAAGTAGAAGCAGTGAAGAAGACTTTGAGAGAAGAATTCGGCCTAATTGTGGAGCTTTCTTGTTACACATGGTTGCTGTAATGGCAGTCATTTGCAAAGAGTTAGAAAAAGTGACCAGACAGCAAGCAGCCATTGGGATGATTTGTGATAAACTAATGAGTTAATGAGCTAATGAACCCACTGAGGTTACCTGTTTGGCTTCCGCACAACAATGTCCTCCTCTGCTCCGTTCCTTGTTGCCTCAAGCTTTGTATGTGAACTTCACAGCGTTACAGTGTAAGACGGATCAGTGCGGCTAATGGGCAGCGTCTAACAAAATTTAGTGAAGTTTCTCAGTGCTTAACCTTATGTTAACAGTGAGCTATTATGTCCCCTTGAGCTGGGACGTTTAGTTAATTGATCTGATTTGTCCACACATATGAAATGTCCACTTAGGCCTAAAGTGGACAGAATGCCTTGCAAGTTTGCGGCAAGGAACTTATTTAACGGTGGGAAAAGAGGAGTGAAGTTCAGCGATCTGCCACGGCCACGCTTCAAGTCAGTACATTCGTTCATGCGTGCCAGCTCGCCAGCGCATGCGCGACCAGTACATATGTTTGTGTGTTATGTATTTAGTTGTTTGTCAGGCCGAGTCTGTATCGATTTATTTGTGTTTGTGCTTGCGTGCATGTTTGTGTTTTGCACACTCATGCCTCATCAACATCCCGTCTGAGGCCCATCTGGTTTGTTTTGAAGAGGCTCGTGGAGCTTGCAGCGGCCGGGGCTTTGAGGCAGGGCCGGGCCAGCAGCGGTTCCTCCCCACTACACATAAATCCACGGTGCGAGGCCCGCTGCCAGTAACAGTATAGACCGACCCTCGTGGCTACTTCCCAAACCACCCAAGCTCATACCCCACTTTCTCTCTTCTATTGCCCTTGAAATGGGGCCTGCTCTAAATATTATCTCCCCCTGTGCTTTATCCCTCCATTTATCCCTAAGTCGGCAGAGAGAAGAAAGGAGCCGTGGGGCTGAGTCACTTTTTCCCCTCTCTTCTCCTCTCTCCAAAACCACAGGCAGCGGCAGCGGCTTCCTGGAGATGAGCGCTTTTGTCTGTTGTGCGACCGCTGCGGCTTTAGGCAGATCCTCCTCTGATGAGGTAATGCACAGGCTAGATGAGGAGGCAGAGTGAGAAAGGAGGGAGGTGAGGGAGGAGAGCAGCTTGGAGATGGATCTATATATTTTAACCTTTGATTTATCCAGGGAAAGCGTTTTCGTCAGGGGGTGCTCTTTTTCAGTAACACCCTGCTTGACATGGAGGCCACATGTTCACGCCTCCTTAAAGACAACCAGTGAGACCAGTTTTCAGCTGGGGGCTGCTGGTCAGCTCCACAGCATCATCCGTGGGTTCTGGGCTTTGATTAGGGACAGGAACAGAGTACTACCTCACCTGTGGACAAGCTCTGGGGATCTTGTTTCCCGAACGGCAACGATTTTAGAAAGAGGCATTTTCGGGAGAGGGGTATGACAGACAGCAAGGTCTCCAGCTGGAACTGATGTTGCATTTACTGTATGTGGTGTGCACTGTAACTTATATGGATCTATGGTGGCGATAAGTTTTAGGATGAAGTATGCACCTGGATGGCACAGAGGAAAAACAGTGGACAGTGTCGGCAGGTGGGAAGACGAGAAGGGAGCACATTCCTGTGTCTGACTTGTGACTCTTAGTGGTTAGTGCTTAAATAATATTCAAAACTTCAAAAAAGTCAAAATGAAAGTAATTCTAAGAAGTGTCATCAGACCGGTCGTGGGAGACTAATGACGGGAAACTTTGAATAAGTGCAACAAGTGTTCCTTACAAGTGTTTTTTTTTTTTTTTTACATCACCCTCACGTGTCACACAGCTGAATATGACGTCATTGAGTGAGATAGCAGTTCATGTGCAGTAACCAGGGTGACCAGATTATCAAAAATGATTAGGAGACATAATTATTCCTTCCTCCCCTCCGTCCCTCCAATGTCCTGTTAACGGGACATAAAGTCCAACCTCTCTTCTGCTGAAGTCTTAACCTTCTAATGGCGACTTCAGTGCTGGTGCCTTGGAAAAAGCACATGACACATACACATGCACGTACATACACGTACACACACACACACACACACACACACACACACACACACACACACCAGGCCAAATGAAGGAGTTGGCAGTGGAGGGACCTGTAGTACACAGGGAATTGGCGAAGCTAAAATTGGAGGAGAACAGGGAAAATGTTGAAGAGAACTGAGAGTAAATGTGTTTTTTGAGTTTGTTCTTACATCGGAGTCTGTCGGTGAGGAGCTGTGCTTTATTTTTTCAGGAAAGTTAGTTATGTAGTTTAACCTACTGATTTATGACTATAAACATGTGTTTCATTTGTTTTGTTCTGTGCTAAAAACAAAAGACTAAACAAAAATATATAACACCATAATTTGAAAATCTGTAATTTTACACTCTGTTACTTTAAATTGTCCTAAAGTTTTAAGACACTATTTCAATATTCATTCAGAGTATTTCAGTTGCTATTTAAGAATTTATAAAAATGTTTTTTGTTATTCCAAGGAAAGTTTCCTCCCAGCACACACTATTCAGCTACACTACCAGTCTGTCCACGAGTACATGCTCACGTCTTCTTTCTTTGGTGACAACTGGTATCTGCATGGTCTTCAGGCTTCTTGTTGAGGAATGCCACAGGACCTGCTGATATTCAGGATAATTGCTTCCTGTTTTAACTTTCACGGGTCATCGAGGTCAGGGGTCAGGGTCAGTTTCAGCTGTTGTGCTAGGGGCTACAGGGGACACCGCCTGGTTCTTAGATCATGGTGATCCAGCCCATCATTCCCTCCAAACAATATACCTCATCACCTTTTTTTTTTTTTTACATTCTTCAACAGGTTGTAGCTGGAAAGAGGTTATTTGCAGCTGTTTGGCTTCCGTCAACACTTCATTAAAAAAAAGCAGAGGGTTTTTAAATAGCTTGTGCTTGAATGCAGTGTCGTCCATGTAGGTAGAATGAGGGAAGGTCAGAACACAAAGTGCCGTCTCTGCAACAATTACCTCTGCTGCAAAGCTAACACCTGTTTCCAAGAGACTTGTGGCAGCTTCCCATGTGTGACCACTCTTTTTTTTTTACTGACCCTGAACGCAGCTCACTACCAAACACCAACAGCCCCGCATTGTCGTCATTACAGTATTCTCATTACAGTAAAGAAAAAAAAATCCTGCATCTCATTTTAAAGCTGCCATCAGCTGAAATTAACTGGCCTTAATGGCTGCTGATCGCATTCCTACACCCAATGCCTTCATTTTTAGTGATCGGTTCGTTTAAGTACATGCTAGCGTAATTGCGGTCTCTTCCTTGATTAGATTTGCACCAGCTTTTAACAAAGCCTGCTCGAACTTAATCCAATGAGCCCCATTGTAGCGAGAGCCGAGGGATGACATCGCTTCTGGTTAGCTTCAAAATCAACGGGGCCGTCGAGCAATTATAGGCTGCGCTGATAAAGAGGCCGGACGGCTAAAGCGAATAACACAGTGTTTCTCCAAGCGCACAAGATAATAAGTGGCCAATTGAGCCATAATTCATACCATGCATTACCTTTTTACTTTGTGAAGATGCCAACTTTTCAGAAAATGTTCTGCAATGGGAATTATTTCCATGAATTTAGGCTCAAGGTCTTCAATTCAATTTAACAGTTAAAAATGTTTTAATTAATAATTAGGCACGAAGCAATAAGGCAATAAAGAAATAAAGGCAGTGAAACATGGTGCCTGGTTTATTCAGTCAGGTCCATCAAACATGGGCCTGATCCGTCTCTTCTGCTTTTGTCTTGCTGACACCGGTTGATGTCTTGTAGTATCACACAGCAGAGCCCGTCCCACTGGCAACTGGAACGGGGACGAGCAGCGTGTAGAGGTGTCGGCTGCGGCTGCGTCCTCCGCTGACACCTGCTCGTCCATAATCACAGTTAGAGACTAAACCGCCTCCTGACCTGTGGCTGTGTGTCACACGCTCAATCCCGTAATCCTCTCCTTTGTTCTCTGTCACCGTCAATTAGTCATGTACCAGGAGTCAGCCGGAGGAAAGCGTGTGTGTGTGTGTGTGTGTGTGTGTGAGGATACATGCCCCGACCCGAAATGTTTTAATTACACTTCACTGTTACTGTAACTGAGAGGCTGGTTTGATCTATTGAGTGTGCAAGTAACCGTCAAAGTTGTTATTTTTGAGCAAAAGTGGCAAAAAAAAGAAAAACATGATAGTAAATTAAATATCTTTGGGTTTTAACTGTTAGTGGTGCAAAAAAGGCAATTAAAAGGGTCTGTTTCACAATTTTCTATCATTTATAGACCAAATCATTAATCAAAAATTAATCAAGAATTAGAATAATTGTTATTTGCTGCCTTAAAGTTATTTTGTAGAAGGTGTCACTTTTTTCTAATTTATCTTTTAACTTATATTTTCAGTTCTGTTAAAGAATGTTATAGTCAATGCTTAAATGGTATAACTTCAAGGAAATCATAGTATGAAGTGAAAAATAGGCTGTAAAAAGGCTGTAGCTTTTAGTTCTTTCCAGACACACACACACCTGAGGCAGATCTTGTTTGTGATATTTATCCTTATGTCACTTTATAGGAATGTACAGTGTCATTAGTATTAGTCTAAGTGATCACTTCAGATCAGTGTCTAGATTAAGAACAGGAAGGGTTTCGAATGAGCCAAGATTCTCCTTCTCTTTCTTTATCTCCTCTTCCCATCTATGCTGTGTCTGCAAACCCTCCTCTATTCTTAACAATAGGATTTCATGCTCACTATAAATAGGCCTGAACAAGTCAGAGCTCACCTGTTCAAGCTGTAACTAATCCAGAACTATTTCTATAGTTCCCTTGAGGTTCAATGATCCGGCCCGTAAGGTGCCAGGGGATGAGCAGGCATGCTGGTATGCTGGAGAAAAGAGAGACGTCGACAGAGAGAGAGAAAAAGAAAGAAAGGAAAATGATTTTGGATGCAGGCCTGGTTCATGAAGGGCCGTTTTGGAAATCAAAAGCTGTTGATTGCGGTTTCAGGATGTTTTTGCAGTGCGTTTCGAATGTTAATGTAATGTATTGAGCTCAGTCATTTGGTCTTGGCAGGGCAGGAATAGCAGGTCAGAGATGGTGGATTAGTGAGCTCGTGGTGCGCTAACAGAGCATTACTTTTCTTTGACATGAAAGAGTTTACACACCACCTTATCTGGTTCCTGTGTTTACAGGCGACTGTTGACAATGGCTGATATGCAGCGTGATAAATGCAGTTTGATTTACAGGGGAGACAATACAGCATTCTGTGAGCCAGGGACACTTAAGACTGGAGTAACTGTGATATGAACACAGGCCAAATTTATGTGTGCGTGTTGAAGAGGGCAAACAGCTCCAGAGTATGTTTGTCAAAGCCTTTGGATGAGGCTCCGAAATGCTTGGCTCCCTTTCAGATGCTGGATCACTCGCTGATAATAGAGACACAGTTTGGATGCTGCTGCCAGTTTGTGGTTATTAAAAGATACATATGCAACAATAACTGCAGCGCACGGAAAAAGAAATATATACAAATGCAAATGATTTATCATCTAGATGCTGTTAATTTAACCTATGGAATCTCATTCAATAATTAATATCTATTGGCATATGACCCTATACGCCATACAGTAAACAGCATGTCTCATAACTATGTATGAGATCTTGTAGTCAGCTAATATATAGCTGAAAGGCCCAGAGACAAGCCCTGGGTCTTAATAAATCAGCCATATCTAATGAACCCCCTAATTGTGATTTACAGCCTGCAAGCCCAGTGCTGCGATGGAGAGAGACATGGCTTAAAAGAGAGAGAGAGAGAGAGAGAGAGAGAGGGAGAGAGAGTGAGGGAGAGAGAGAGAGATGGAGAGGGAGGGAGGGAGGGAGGGAGGGAGGGAGAGAGAGGACGGGTGTATCCTTGTCCAGCGCAGCACCGGGCAAAAAAGAAGCACTGCTTTATTAAAAGCGCTGCTCCCTTCCAGCAACTGTGAAATTCTTGCGTGAGTCTCATGAGAGGTTTGTCCAGATATGATACTTAATGCGATAAAAATCAGAACAGCTGGACGAGTAACCGTTACACTCACAGCCCAACCATCGACAGAGAGACAGAAGGGGGGGGGGGATGGATATTTATATATTCACTTACAGTAGTACAACCCGTCCCAGGTTCTTCTTTAAAAAAAGTGCCATTTATTGTTTGTTGAGTTGTTCTGTTGTTGGTCACTTTTTTGCGCTGCTTTTGCCATACAATTCTTCTCCTATTTATTCCAAGCTGTAACTCAAAACATGCGGCGCGTTGTTTCAGTGCCAGAATATTTTTCTCATTAAAGAACCATCGGCATCGGCCTTTTTATAAACCATTCGTACAATACAGTCACTTCTGTTTTAAATGCTACTGTGTTGTTTCTATTGATGCAACCCAGCAGCAGAATAGAAAGTTATTGATATGAAAGTTTTACTGCCTGATTCACAGTTGCCAGACTTTCCACTCTTTACGTCACGTCATGTTGGGCTGAAAAACCCCACCTTAGTCTTGAACATTTGCCCTGATTCAAGGGCTTAGGCCCATGTGAATAACAGCTGTTGTGATTGGCTAGATTAACACCTTACATGGCTCGGTCTTGTGAACAATGTATATTCGCTGCTAAAGGACAATGGATACCTTGTGCGGTATAGAGAGACTCTGACCTCGTAGCACATACTCTCACCTTTCCACACTCAAGGCTGTGACAGTGTGTGTATGTGTGCTTTTACATGCTTTTTACATGCTCTTGTATGTAAGCATGACTTATTCACTTTGGCGACCCCGCTTTTTTTCAGCCAGTGTGAACTGCCTCTTCAGCATTTCTGTTTACTGAATATAGGCTTCTTGTCCACGGTATCAGATACATCTTATCAGCTCACACATAACTGTTTCGAATCACACAGCCTGTTTCCCATAATACACACATACAGCTAAACACACTCACATACGCTCTATAATGTCTGGGTTCAACAAGACCAGGGGACACGCCGTGGAAAGGATTAGTCTGGATTGTGACAGCTCGACATGCCGAGGGACACTGACATGCCTCATGCCGCCAAACAAGACAACTGCTCCTGGACAGGAGAAGTTTTAATGGTGCTCCACTGCTGGTTCAGCATTACCTCCCACTTAGTAGCCTCTCTTGTCCACAGTTTATGACTGGGAGTTCAATAGACAGAGCTTCAGTTCTATCTTATATCATCATTAAAACAAACCAGGATGTGACAACGGATAAAGACTATCATGTGATTTTGTTCTTAAATATTTTCAGATGTATCAGAATAACCAAAGTTAATTTTCTAATTTTTTAAATTGGAGAGTTTTATCTTTATCATTCATCAGTTTTCTCCCCTCGTTGGTCATTTGCCTTGCGGCACAAGGGAAAACCTACAAAACTGATGTTAAAAATACAAAAATAGAGCTCTCAACCTTTTAACAAAGCAAATGGAATAACAACGTTAGTTATCAAAAAGCAGTAGTAAAAATTTAACTGCCTCTAGATCTAATTTTGCTGTGTTGCACTTACTGTAAAACCATCTGGGCAAGAGTGTCACACAAACTCGTGATGTGTTAAAAATGTAATTACATTCCTACACATCCCCCCACCCCCACCCCACCTCCTCCTGACATTTCTGTATATGTGGCAGAGTTATACACTGCCAAAATGAGTGGAAATTAAATCTTGTGTTCTGAGCACAGATGACTTGTTAGAACCATCTGTACACATTACAGATTCAGGCCGGTCAATAATTGAATAAAAATATGTTGTTTATCAACCAACCAAAAGTAGCATGCCTCTGAATAATGCAGCCATTTCATGCTAACCATGCTGAGGAAATCCTCAAAGCTCTTTCTCAGATAGGGAACAAAGCTCATTGTCAGAGGATAGAGAGGCAACTGGGATTACAATGGGGGCATCCAGTGAAACGACTTGTCAGTCCTAATCTGGGATTAGCAGGCTTTCGCGCCTCCTGGGCGCTCTAAAAGCCACCTGTTTGGATGCTCCTGCAGATGATGTTACACCCTAGAGCTTCTTGTTTGATTCTAATTCTTTTGTTTACAAAAAAGTTTTAGATGAATTTGTTTTTATATTATGAAGATTCAAATACATTCAAATGAATTCAAAAATGTAGTTTTTGTAGATTAGTTTGAATTTGCTAAAAATAAAAGTTGTGCATTCATTAATTCAGTATTTATTAATTTCGCTCTACACCAGAGGCTCCAGTAAATTCCTGTACATTTGTTGCCCCTTTAGGATTGTAGTGATTTTTTTATTGTAATTAGGAACATGTGGATGATGCCTTTACTTTCTTTTATGTGCGTCACCAAATCAACAATTGAAACTAAGAATTGAGATTTATTATAACTGCTCTCTACTTTTGTTTTTGAGAGTGATTGAGTCCCTCTGTGCCATCAGATCATCTTAACTCAACAGTCCATGAAGTATAAATGTGAAGCAAGGATGGACAAATGCAGTAAATTAACAACGCTGCAGAAGAACAGTAAACATGGCCGACTGATGATTGTTCTCAGCTGCAGTGAGACCCATGAGTCCTGTAATGATTTATTGAAACTCACTTTTTTTTCTGCTGCTAGCCTCAGGGCTAATGCAGTCACTCTGAAAAATGTGTGAGGGCAGCTGTCGTATTGCCACAGGCTTCTATCATGACTTTCTACTGTTGATGTCACCCTGAAATAGACTTCCAATGACACTTCTGGAACTTAACCCTTTGCAAAATTATCCTGCTCTCATTGCTTAATCAGCTTAATCTATTTGACATAAAGCACAGTAAACATAATTACATTGCTTTGGTGCTTTATAAAAATATCGACTTACATCTTCTTTTTGAACAAATATTGATTTAGATTCTTTTCTATACTTATATTATATCATGTATCTCAAAATCATTTGATGTTTTCCTTCCCTGGAAAATGTGTAACCATAGTTTTGTCTCTTTTCTTAAGATAATAGGATTTCCTCCTGTTTACAGCCTCTGTCAATATTTGTAGAGGTCCAACACGGCTTAAAACTTGTGTAACAAGCTTATTTGTGCATCACAGTGGCATTATGGTCGTCCCCAAAGAGGTCAAAGCTAACCAGTGTGATAATAAGGATAGTAGCTTGAAGTGAGAGGACAGGTGGCGGTCTGCTACTACACTTGCTCCTGCTGATAAACAGCGTATTACCTCCTGTAAGATGTTTGTACAAATGGCGTGCTCTGTGCACTTTAAGCTGATATATATCAGAGGTGAAAAGAGGTGAGGAGAAAGAGATATGATAGAGAGAAGGATAGCAGAGTGTCAATGTAAAGACGCACAAGATGTTGACTGTTCATTGGCTTTTATATCATTGTTGATGGAATAAAATAAGGAATAAAAGATCCCTCGTGTCTTTTAAATGTCCTATCGTTGAAATATTTTAGTAGCTTATTTATTTGTTAGTTTATAATGGCTTCTTATCCTCAAAGGTTTTTTTTTTATAATCATTATTTTATTTTATAGTTATTGTTATTTATGTTCAAACCCTCTTCAAGAAAACTTTCCAGTCAAGGTTGGAGACAGTGGCCTATTCGCTGATCAGAAATTACACTATAAAGTGTAATCACTGATGTATATCTAAACACAGATTATGTCTGATATACTCTTACGGCATCATTTAACCTTTATTCATGGTATAGGACCTATACTATAGGTATATATCATTTTGAAACTACTCCTGATTGGTGTAAGTATTGTTTTCAACAATTCTTGAAATAATCACTGGAGTTCCTCAGGGTTCTAGTGTTGGGCCTCCTCTATTCTCGGTGCTACTGTTCTATGATTGTTTTTAATCCATATATTATATCGTGTCAAATAATTTCCACTTGGGTTTTTCTTTTTATTGTTATGCTGGGGTTATATAGATGTAATAATCACTTGAACACTTCAGTGATTTTATGGAGTTAGATGCTGATTTAACCAAGGGGATGTTCTTTGGGTAAAATGCAAATCGAGAACATAGCTCTAGTCCCATTGAGTGTAAACTTCAAACCAGAGGTTCCACAGATTAGCAACATAACCACATGACCCATGGGAGTTAAAATGTCTAAGACTCCCCACCAGATAGTAGGATTCATAAAATATCTTGCAAGTGGCAAAATGTTTTTAAGAGCAATTTTATTCATCTTTGACCATCTATTTACAGATATTTTTTTAGCTATCAACATACAAAGATATCTTGTGTTGATTCATTTTTTTAATTTATATTAAGTACTGTTCTATGTCTGCTGTTTTATGATGTCTGTTTATGTGTTGGCATATCTACCCGGACAATGTGGTCTACTTTAAGGATTAAGAGACAAAATGTTCACACTGACTAGGTCTTCTAACTACTGTGGGCAGGACTTAGCAGACAAACAGTCCTTTTGAGCCATCGAGTGTTGACTTTGGTCTTCAATGGTTTCTTCAGCGGTTTACTCTGTATCGTTGCCATGAAGTAGATAAATGTATATGTGTACTGTATTTGTGTTAGCTAGGGGTGTGTTCGTGTGCCAGGAAAAATAACAAGCACAAGGGAGGGTGTTGGTCAATAAGGCCGCTTCTGGATTTCTGGGGGTCTGCGGTTTGGGTCCGGCATCACCCTAGGTACAGAGCCTGAACACAGAGACCAAGCATAGTGGTGTGTGTTTACGCCCACTGTACAAACGACGCATTCATCATTTTTTGAGTGCTCCATCATTGGCTTTAATTGAGATTTTCCATCGGCAGGACTAATGGAGACATCAGACCCCATGTTTGCTCCAGGTGTCCTTCTGATGAGAGACAAAATCCTTAAATTACAAAGTTTGTACGTGTTATGAATAATGAAAATTCTGTGAATTTCTCCCCACATTTCCCCCCGTGGTACAAAGAGTATGTTGTTGCAATTTTATATCAAGACTTATTTCAAAACAAAATATTATACCACCTATTTCTCTCAAAACTTTGACTTGCTTTATAGGAGAACCCAGAAAACAATATTATGAATGCTATAAGCCACCTTCAAACCTTTGCTTGTATTATTTTAAGAATTGAAGAGTTTTCACCATTATTGCCTAATTCGTTATTATCTCAGAATAAGTTTTAAAAAAATTTTTAAGATTTACCCGACAGGAGTGTTGGGTGATGACCATTCTTTGGTGCCATCACCCTGTGGAATCTAGTGCAATGTGGCTGTACCACTGACCTAGTGACTAACATGTTTATATTGGTGTGGTGTGTCTGCCTTGCACCTCCCAGACATTACGTGTCAGTCAAACACAGTGGGCAGTGCTGTGATATCTTTTTCCTCTAATTTAAAAATCTCTGGTCAGCTGTGGCGACTCTTAGGGGTGAGCAATACAGATAAAAAATTCTATCAATCTATGGTTTATTTAGCTTTAATACTAAATTTCACACATTTATACTTCCTGTAAATTTAATTTAGAAACTAGTTATTAATAAAATAACCAAATAGGAACATTTTTCCTTGCCTAATATAACAGTTCCTCTGTTTATTCCAAACAAACTCTTGATGATGTTCATGACGGAAAATGAAATGTAACTCAATCATTTATGAAATATGAATATTTGGTTATTTTAGAAGGAACTGTAGAATTTATTTAGTTAAAACAGAAAAACTACCAATATTAAAGTTTTTCAAATGGAAACTGTTTTATAATGTCATTGTTTTTGAATGAAATTGCTCCATTCATTAATAGTTAATTCAGTCATGCTCTGTACCGTGTCTGAATGCTTCCCCTGCCCATCCCCTCTGACTGCCTTGTGGTTGTAAATATTTTCTAATGAGGTCAATACATAGAGCTCCTCAGTGTAACATACTGATAGTCACACAATGACTTGTGTTTACCTGAAACTGGTGAAAGGATTTGGTGTGACGGCTGATTGATGTGCACACTTTTCTGACCCGACCATCTTGAACAGCATCCGCCCTCCTCTTACCTCCCTTCATTGTTTCACTTAAGTCATGAGAAGGTCAGAGAATACCCTCAGTTGCATGCGATAAGCACCTACAGCTTTGACACAGAGCAGCTACTTGTTGGTTCTGCTGGCTACAGGCTAAAGAGTCCATGTTAATGGGCTGGAATTTCAGAAAACAAAACTGCTTTTCTTGCCATTACGGCAGTGACGCAATGGGCCAGTTTGGGGGTAACTGGCATTGCTATTGAACGTGTCTATTTTGAGCAAAAGAGCCGGGACGAGCGAATCTCTAGGAGAAAACAGGGCACCGTGTGTGTGTGTTCACATTCCACATATCTGACCTATGACAGTGCCCTCTGTTTGCAGTGCTGTGCGATGATCTAATGAGAGTCCAGACAGACCCAAGATTTAGGAGCTGGGAGAGTCGTTCTCATACGAGGCCAATTCTCCTCAAGCTTTTTTTTGTTTTTTTTTCATTTAGCCTATTTATCCAGGGAAAGTAACTGAGCGCACATGTTCTTTTTAGCAGCGCCCTGCTGCTCGTTCACACCTGGGAGTTGCCCGGTACAAGACGCACAGACGTCTACTGATGGCCCCAAAGCAACATCACTGCAGCAATTACATCTAAAAGAAGTGGAGGCAACTTGATAGATGCTATCAAGTTGCATCATGGGAAGTGTAGGATAAATCATTTTCTATCTCTAATTAAAGCTCTGAGAGAACATCAGGATATCTCACCCTTGGATTCTTCAATTTTGACCTTTCTTTTTTGACTCTGCCTGTTTTGAGTCCTTCAGTTTACACTCAACTGCTGAAGTATGTCCCTTTAAAAATAATTGTGGTTTATAACAACTTTAATCTTGTTTTTGTAAGTTTGGTTATGGTACCATTGTGCACAAAAAAGTAATTGCTGATATCTTGGAACATTGATAAAAAGAAGTCTAAAGGGACCATTACACATGTTTTAAACAAACCTCTGCAGGTTAGTCAAACTTATTAGGGCAAGAAAACATCAGCTAATAGTAAAATTATGAGCCAAACTGTGAGCTGTAAACAACAGCTGCATTTTAAAGACTGACTTCCTGGTTAAACTTTGACCTATCGCACTTGCCAAAGTTTGCTTGCACTTTTTATATGTAGTGATGGATTATTTCCAACACAATGGGTGTGTTCATTTTCCAAATACAATGATAATATTATGGCTAAACAAGCTGACAGCTCGCAGACTTTGTCAGAGCAATTTGACTGTCACCAGATCTCAGCAGTTAGTTTGGTGAGTTCAGTGTCATTGGTACAGAGAGGAATGACAAAGCTGTTGAAATAAACCAACATTACCTACCTAAAAGCTATCTAAAAAGGATTCCACCCATAATATAATATTTTTCAGTGGTTTAGCATGTGTTGCTACAGTTTCTGCTTACTAATACAGAGCGCTCCTCTGTGTTTCTATTTAAACCATAAACAGCCTCCCTTTGCTCTCTTTCACCATATTTTCTGTCCAACAGACAAACAATTCCAAGGAAAAGTCCTCGGTTTTTCTTTTTCCCCGTATTCTTTCTCTCCTCTCATTCTCTGTCTCTCTTTCTCTTTGGTATTTCCCACTTCCTCAGTTCTATCCAGCTGGGACGGCTGGAGATTTTACACCCAATTGGTCGAGTCGGAGGCCTTTGTTGGAGCCCTCCTCTCGCTCCACAAGTGGCAGAAGGGACCTGAGTTGTGAATGGAGCTTTGTGTACTGTTTTTCTAAGAGGGGGCCCTCTCTCTCCTGCTCTCATCTGTCACAGGTCCCTCTCCGTCCATGCTCCACAATGCCTGATTGTTTCTGCCAAGTCGCCAGGTTCCAGGCCAGATCTGAACAACGCTTTCCTGCCAAATTCTGACCCCGGTTTTCGTTTTTCTTCCACTCACAAAAGGATTCTAAGTTGCTGTCCATGTTTTAGAGGGAGACTTAGCCATAGCTGTCCACCAGCAGCAGTGTGCTCAATGTGTCTCTGAGTTAAGATTTCTCATAGTCAACAAAGGGAGCCAAATGCTCAAAGAGAACAGTAAGTAACACTGTTGAGAATACTTCATCATGATTGTTTATTACGTTATACAACGTGCATTCAGCCTGGATTTTCTCATCAGGCTGCTAACTGTGCTTGTGGGATAATCTTCCAAACTTCACACTCATAAAAACATTAAAATGTATGAGGATGAAAAATCATAATTCTTCCCTCAACAGTGCGGACTGTGTTCAGTTATCAAAAAGGCCATCTCACCAGTATCACTTTCCAATAAATATTTTAGACAGGACAACGGCTTTCAGGGGAAAGAGTGCATGTTTTCCTAGATGTCTGACAATATGAAAAGACTTTTGGAGAGCCTCAAGGCAGTGTGTGAGAAAAATGAATTTGTTTTTCAGCTGTCAGTGTAACATCATAGTCACATTACTGTTTTACTGAGAGCGTCTCCGTGTATCCAAACTCATGCTTCGGTTGGTCTCGCTGGGAGAAAGTTGCCTCTTCTGCTATAATCGCTCAATTTTTCCCTGTGTCTCAGTAGGGAAGCACCTGATATTGTCAGGCATAAGAGATGCAGTCAGATTTTTTCAGAAATTAAGACAAATAAAAGCTTATTTACTTATGCATCTTGCAGTATTATATCAAAGGGAACATCGCTTCACCATAAAATGCTGTTTAAACTAACAATCTGAACTGTTGTGTTGTTGTATGTTTCTGCAAATGGTACAGTTGTGTTTTAGTGGTTGCTGACATTGCAAAATACAGAAGAGTATCTCTGTTTTTCTTCATGTCATGACAATAACAGCTGCAGGCTGATGGCAACACATACAGTAAATGGGCTGGATGGGACTTCCTCTTGTTATTTTTGTGTTGATTTATAGTTAGCTTTTGTCTTTGTCCAAACTTGTTTGATGTATTGAAAACACCTCATAACTGTTCATCCTAAACCTAACAGGTCATATAACAAAAAACTAGCAGCTGGTAAACTCAGTCCAGATATTGTTAAAGTTTGAAGGTCCCACCTTTACAGTGTTTTATTTGAAGTGTTGATCCATAAGAAGATATATTTGTAGTTTTAAGAACCAAAAACCATCTCAGTGTAGTTTCACAGCTCCTCTCTCAGGCTTCTCTGCCCTTGTAACAACAGGTCAGTCGGCCAATCAGAAGAGAAGAGGCTCTGAGCCTCTCTTCTGATTGTCTCACTGACCTGTTTCTGAGTGATCAAATAAAAAATATAGCAGATTTCAGGTAAAACGCTCAGAGAAACCAAATCCTACAAGGTTGGATGGTGGGTCCAGGTGGGTGGGGTTTTGGGCATGGCTGAGAGTGGTGACTGCTTTGTTGTGACATCATAAAGTTACAGCCTGATGGCTCGTTTTAAGGCTCAGTTTCTGAATACAGGCTGTGTGCATTTCTCCATGGACTGAGCACTTTGATACTTTCACAGTATTAATATAGAACCTAGACCTGCTTTATAATCAAAACACATGGACATCTACCTTTATACTATTTGGGACCTTTAACATTTCCCACAATGGAGTTAACTGTCATTCTTTGCCTGATAATGAGTGTGTGAGGTAAACTGTTTTCCTGTAGTCTAACCCAATCACAAAAGGCCTTGTGGCATGCTTACCAACAAACCCCGGTGCTGTTGCATGATGAAACCATATCAGTGGCAGCGAGTTATGAGGCTGGGCATTCCTGGCCATATGAGACACCAATTCCAAGAAACCAAGTCTTAAGCTCCCCTGTAAACACAGCACCAGCAATATTGTCAGCTAAATATAGGCTCTCCTCTGTCTTCTCCCTCCCCCCCCTGCTCCCCATCGCTCTCTCATCGCTCCAGTGTGGATTGCGCGACTTGATCGTGGATTAGTGATTTGCTGTTTGTTGGTTGTCTGGGGTCTTATAATCTCATGTACTTATGCCACTGTGTAAAATAACGAAGGTCTGGAGAAATTCAAACCTTTGGCCGACAGCTGCCGCTATTTTAGCCATTCAAATCAGGCGTGTGGGTGGAGCGTGGCACCGACGGGAAGTTGTAACAATAAATAAATACATTATTTCCCAATTAAGCTTTAAAGCAAAAACATGCTAAAACTAATGCAAAGTCAAACTTAGACTTCACAAACACATTAGAAGACATTACTCTAACAATTTGTTATCACTCCCAAGAACAGCGGAGGTCTCATCAAGTGTTGAAGTCTGGTGGTTAAAAAAAAAAGAAAAAGAAAGAAGAGCTTTTTTTGTAACAAATCCAAAAATCAGTCCATAATTCTAACTATGCAAAAAGTCAAAACATGCTCAACAGAAAAAGCATAAAACATCTGATTGTTATGTGATTATCTTGCTCCAAAAGGCTGAAACTTTACACTCATTTCAGTAGTGGTGTCTAGTTACTTTCAGTAATACAGTAATTCTGAAACTTGTAGGATGCTGAATTGGAATTGTAACATCAGTAACTCCTCTGTTGGATTTCTAAAGAAGAAAAAAGCTGTAGACACAACACAGACATATTAGGTGTGTCCCAATTTAAGGGGCCGCTTCCTTTGGAGGCAGGATAAGAAGACCGATGGCGTCACAGCAGCATGACTAGGCTGTCCCATTTCGAAAACTCCTTCAAATGCAGCCTTCCTTTCCTGAGATCCAACAGGTGGATCCTTCGTGGCCCAATTATCCCAAGAATTATTGCACGCTGGTAATGAAAATAATATGGCAACAAACAACACCGACAGAGATCTTGAGGATTACACTTTTAAATGTAAATATTGGGTTTCAGCTCAGTTCAACAGCTAATGGTACAACTGTTAAAACCAAGGGCCTTAAAACCTCAAGTTTTTGTGAAAAAAAAGAAACATGTGGTCAAGGTTGCTAGGCGACAGGAGCTGAGCTTTGTGACGCAAGGGTAAGGGCGGGCACAGCTGGTGTCTCGTTTCGGTTCAGCCTTCGCAGTCTGTAAAGGCTACGAATTGGGACACAGCTGTTGTAAACTTGAAGTTAATATGGAGAACTTGTTAGCGAACAGTTGCTTACTTACACATGGACAAGACAGAGCAACATTAGCATGCATTCAGAGTTTTTCTGGCCACCTGATGAATGGAAAGTCCATTATTCTCTCTCTTTTTGTCTCCACCAACTCCCGAGGGAAATATCTGGATCTTTTGCTGCTATGTTCCACTTTTTTAATAGTTTTTCACTCAAAACAGCTGCATCTGGAAGCAGCACTGATGAGAGTCGACCAAAACTGTGTGGCTGTAAAAATCAAAACAATGAGCTGAAAGATGCTAAAATGTTCCAAAGAGCTGAGAGGAACTGCAGAGCCGGGTGATAATCATCTGTGGGTTTGTCCTTATGAGGAAACTCTTTCGTGTGCAAGTAGATATTTGATCCCTTTTTAATATAAAAATATTGATTACAGCAGATTTGAGCTTGTGCTGTCGTTTGGGCCAACTTACAGTGAGGTAATGGTGGAATAAGCTTCAATCCCCTTACGTCCGACTTTGGGAACAGTGTAGCATGCAAAGGTCAGAATCGCAGTCATCGAGAGGCCCTGTGATGATGACGTTAGAGAGAAATACTGGAAACTGAGTATAAATGAGAGAAATGATTGGGATTCTTTCTGCAGAGTAAAATAGTATCACAGATGGTTTTCGATCTAGAGGAGGAGGTGACGTAGTTAGGACGGTGCACTATTAATGGTTCTGCAACATCTTCATGTCACAGTGGAGCGAGTCTCAGCTTTCATGCCACGACTTGATCCTGCCCTCGTCTGATTTAAGCTGCAGTCTGACACAGGTAGTAAAAGACAGAACATCATGACCCTCAGAATCACTTACACTCACAAAAAAATCACAAAAAATAAATAAATAAAAACCTCACATGGAAATGAGCTCTTTCATACGCCGCATCACAACTCACTCCCTCAAACTGTACATTCAGATGAACAAATAGCGTCTTATGTGAGTTTTCTCCAGCAATTAAAGACCACACAGCTTGCACACACACACACGCACGCACACACACACACACACACACACCACACACACACACACACACACACACACACACACACACACACACACACACATACATACACTTATCCTGCTTATTCACCTTGATTCAGTCTCTATTGTGCTGCTTTTATACATTTTCTCTTCATATTCATATTTTCTCTCTCAGTCTGCTTCACTGTGCCGTTTGGTTCCACTCTGTTATCTCACTCTTTATCAACTCCAACTTTAAATGATGTACCTTCACCACAGTGTCTGTGGGGGGGGGGCATTCTTTCTGTGGCCCTGCTCTTCCCCCTCAGACATTTGAGTGAGTGTCAGATTTATGTTGAAGGGCACCCAGGAGGCTGCATTTTTCAGAGATTGACAGCCTGCCCTGATTTACTGAGCGCTTACACTGAAGTAGCAATCTGTTTAACTTCACAGAAGGAAGTTGTGTGTGTGTGTGTGTGTGTGTATGGGAGGTGTGTGGGGGGTGTGTGGACGGGGGCACTGTTTTCAGGAATCAGAGCAAAAACAATTCCTGTCAGTCTGACACCCTTTTTGTTGGAATATCTGCTTTGTCATTTATCACATAGTAATCTGGTGTGGATGTGTGTGTTTTGGTGGAGCTGTTTGTGTGTTTGTGTTTGTGTATTATCACTAACAAGGACCAATTAGCTTCGTAAGGACAGAAAGATGTTGGCCTGTGTTTAGGTTTAAAATTTGAATTTCGGGCTGAGTTCAGCTGCTGCAGAGGAGAGTTTCAGGGAATAAAGGAGGCCAATGAAAGTCCTCATAAGTATAGTGTAACAAAGGGAAGTCATTACAGCAAATGATGTATTAGCCTAATGACACTCCCAGCCTGGGGCTTACTTTAGAAAAAAGAGATTTTTCCACTGAATCTCAGCAGCTCAGCATCTGCTTTTTTAACAGCTCTGAGGTGATGAGAGGCCTTGATGCTGCTCAATAGATTAATAGATTATCCCTATGGCAGGATGTGCTGAATGTGAGTGTGTGTGAGAGGAAGATTCATCATCAGTCGTTACTATCATTTATTTAGTATTATATAAATGTGATATATACTTTAAGTTTAGTGTGTGTGTGTGTGTGTGTGTGGGCTGTAATCACATCTTCAGCACTCATGTTTGCTTGGTTGCTCACTTGTTAGAACGCATACCATTTAGGCTTAGTTCTTGCCACAGGGGCCCAGGTTTGATTCTGGCCTGTGGCCCTTTGCTGGATGTCATTGCCCCCCACCCCCACCCCCACCCCTTCTCTCCCCAACTTTCCTGTCTCTCTCTCTCACTGTGACTACAATAAAGGCAAAAACCCAGAAAAAATAACTTAAAAAAATTGTGGTTCTGAACTAACTATTCAAATGCATGTTTGTGAAGTCTCCAACAATTTAGTTGTGGCCTGACTCAGCGGTGAACAAAAATGACAAAGTTAGGAGTAATATACAGACTGTTAATTTACTATAACCCATCTGCAGCAATGGCAGCAGTGAAGAACAACTCTTTTATACAGCAGACGTTACTATTGGCCACAATTTATGAAGCACAGTTTATGAAGATGATTATAAAGTCCCTCCATTTATCCAGTTACAGACTAAAACAACACTCTTTTCACAACCATTTATAGAAATATTCTCAAAACTAGTAATAAATAAAAATCTACCAAGTATGTTAAGTATGTGTTGAGTCAGATATATATTTTAATGTGTTTTTTTTTTTTTTTTTAATAAAATTAAACTTTAAACAGTAGAACCAGCAATTGATAAAAACATGCAGCAGATTAACGTGTGATTTGACTCAGGTAAAAATGCAGGTTTCCTTTAATAACTGCATAGCTATAGACTACAGTAAAAATGAAGACTACACTTTGACTTGATGCACAAAAGCACAGAGAAAACAAAATATAGAAATATATTAACTGTAAAAAGGTAGAGACATACAGTACTTGATGTGTGTCAGTATCTGTTCAACAGCCCCGTCAAGGCTTCCAGGAGGGTTTTGGTGACAGTATCACTGGCGATCAATTTCTCTCACTTGTTATCATTATGAGATCAGCAGCGCAAGTTTAGACCTCCTCTCCTCTCCTCTCCTCTCCTCTCCTCTCCGCTCCTCAATTAAAATGTTCATTTTTTTTGTCCTTCACAGAATGATGTCTTCCATGCGAGCAACGCCTCCCTTTCACCCACCGTCTGAGGAAGAGGAAGCGATAGGTCAGGACAACGCGGCCTGGGCCAAAGAAGAGCGAGAGGGCCCGAAGGAGACGCCGTCGCCCTCCTCGCATGACCAACCCCACCCCGACGAGCTGCAGCCCGCCAGAGAGAAACCCACGGATATTGAGTGGGAGAGCGTCGGGCCCGCTGCGATGGTGAGGAGTGAATTACACACGGAGCTTAGAAAGTGACCATATCTTATCTTGAGATATGTTCCTATAACTCAAATCCATAAAACAAACGTGGTTAGTGTGTGTACACAGTGTACACACTCAGGGCACACGGCTCATAAAACACTCATGGAATACATGCAGGAGTTCACGGGGTGTGCAAATTCTCATGCATAATGATGATTGTGCACAATTGAGTGCACACACACACTTAAATGCATTTATACACAAACACATACTGGACAACCACAAACTCACACAAGAGTGGTTCCTCTCTGGTCTGTGTGCTGCAGGCAGTGCTGCAGCCAGCCCAGTGAGAGTTCTCCTCCAGAGAGATATACCCCATGGTTCTTCTAATCTCCACAGCCTGTTGTGTGTGTGTGAGAGAGAGAGAGAGAGAGAGAGAGTGTGTGTGTGTGTGTGTGTGAGAGAGAGATAGTGTGCGGTGAGGTGTTCTTGGCTTTAGTTTCTGTTTGTCCCTAATGGACAAGGTGTGTTTGACTTCAGGGGAAAGTTCTGAGACTAAAGTTTCCTTAAGTGTCAGTATTGTGAGAGCAGGGCTGTTACAATAGGCCAGTACTGACCATAACTGATATATTTGAAAAATGAAATATTGATATTGTGTAATTAATACACATGATAATATGGTGATAGCAGATGGTAGGCCTCGTTGCTCTTTTGTCATCTGGTTATCTTTTAATGATCCATTAAAGGAGCTATTTGTAAGTTTTGCTGTTGCTTCATAGCTAGCGTTAGCATCAGCAGCGGTTTACTTACCAGTCTAGAAGAAACGTTGCAAGATCAGCATCAAACTTCATTCCTTTACTTAAAGCAACAACAGTGTTACATGCTAACCAGCTAGCTCCAGCCCGTCTCACCATTTTCCGATAGCGACTCACTGTAGCCTCTAACCTGCCCTTAAGATGTAACGCTGCTCAGAGGGTTTAACCTCTTGTCTTGTAAAAGCAACAATGGCTGAAGTTCATATCAAGCAACAATCACCACCATCTGATCCTGACAAGAAACCATGTTCACAGGTTTAAACATTAGAAATCGTCAGGACCATGATGGCAGGAGGAGGAGAAAATGGCAGCACCACACTTATATAATATAAAATATAAAAGACTGAGATGGAAGATGGAAAACGTCATAATTTCTCTGTTTATCCTTAAATCACCTGCCTCAGTGTAACAGCTCATACACTGACCCAAGCTTTTGAAGTAAATATTTTACATTTTGACATTAAGTTTACCTATTACCTTTGCATCCACTGTGAGATCCAGTGAAGCGAGCAGATCAGGGTTTAGTGCCTTCCTCAAGGACAATTTACAACATCACAGGTTTAGTCATGTGCATGCATTGTCTCCTGCACAGAGTGTATATGTGACCTTTGGGTTTATAATTCGATCTGACCATCACACTGTCCTGCCTGCATCATGCCGCTTGTGTAACTCCAGGGCGGCGTTATGTATGGACCTGAAAACTCACACCTGAACAATCCACGAGTGACACACTATCTTCTAATCCTCATTACAGAGGCATCTTCCGCTTAAAGACAAAGTGCACAACAGGGCCTCCTGGAACCATTTCAAGGGCGTCTTAAGATCGTGCTGTTAGCCAAAGCCCCTTGTCTTTGAAACATAAGCCTCCTAAAGTTCTTGGAGATCCCCCCCACTCTGTAAGGGGAGGAGAAAGCGTCCAGAAATAGCTCCGGTGTTAGAACACCTGTGCTAAAGTGTCTGTTGTGTGGGACAATGTGGTCGTCCTGAAGGGCTTATCGTCTTGGTAAATATAGACTCCTTGTGCCTCTTGCTTAACTCATAACCCAGTGGAGCAAACAGCAGCAGGGAATAAACACTGTGGTCATGCAGAGCAAAATAGAAAGGACCATTAAATATCTGTCATCCACGATCAACACGTCTGAAGTTACTGGCTTTGTGTTATCTTCACTGAAACAGGAAGTAAACAGGAAAAAATGTCTTGTCTAAATGTCCAGTTACTTCATATTTACAGACCTATGTTTAAATTATAGCATATGTCAATGATCAATTCAGTTATGTCTTCTAGTAGTGACGACTGTCTTTAAATGCTGAGCAAGAGCCAAGCTAACTGTGATTCCATTATACTTTTTATTTATTTTATTCAAATTATTTAAATCATTTAAACCAATTTACATATCTGTGTATTCATTTTTACTAATTCCAGATGCCTGTGACATCCTCAGCTTTTCTCTCTGTTGGCATTTCTTACATTTGTGGTGGGCGTTTTACAACTTTATTAAAGAGCTGCAGGCAGAGAGACGACAGGAAGGGAGGGAGGAGAGACAGGCAATGACTTGCAAAATGACAGACATGTATTTTTAATAATAGAATAATAGATAGAAGAGTAGGCCTTACCCCTTTAAAGGAATGTAATGAAGTGACACTACAGGGCTCCTGATGACAGACAGATCAAGTACCGTGATCGTACCGTGATCAACACGTTCTGTCAGTAGCAAAATGCAATCCTAAACTTGACCTTTCCATAAGTCACGCCAGCTGGCCCCTGCTAAAGTGAAGCACAGCGAAGCATGCATCCACTAAATCCATATGAATACTGTGGGGATGCACAATAAAGAGGTGTAAGAGATGTTTGGTCTTTGTCTTGTTTGTTTGGTGCTGTCTTATAAAAATGTAAAATCAAAAGCCCTGCACAGCTTCTGACTGTGAACTCTCGCGTGCTGATTTTCCCACAGGATAATGAGAGCAGTAAAGGCTGCTCAGTCTACTCCTACCGGACTAACTCTACCTCTCCACACAAGCCAGAGGAGTGTTCCCGTGACCGCGGGGAGCCCATGATCGGCCTCGCGTTCGGGACGCCAGAGCGCCGCAAAGGAAGCCTCGCGGACGTGGTGGACACGCTGAAACAGAAGAAGCTAGTGGAGCTGACTAAGACAGAACAAGACGGTAAGAGGAGCTCTTCAGTTCAGTATGTGCGCGTGGGTGTTTGTTACTGGTTTTAACTGTAATGTAAGGAAACACACGCATTTCAGCACTTAACATTCATACATTTACATCAGCTCAGACCTGGATGCTACAAAGATTAGCCACTCTTCCACCTGACAGTGTTACTGAAGCATGCCGCTGTAACCGGAAGTCGCACTGGTTGATTCCTCAGTGACAGTTTTTTTGTAGTTGCTTGGAGAGCTGTTTGTTCTGTTGTTCAGCTGAAACGATTGTTACAGCTGTTTTAAAGTATCTCAAGTGTTACAGATGAAATCCATTAACAGAACTGACACTGGAACTACAGCAAAGGTGGCAGAACAACCAGAACAGTGCTTTTAATGTCATCCCATCTTGTTGTGTGTTGACAGAACTTAAGATGATTTAATATATGTATTAATATATCCTGAAACCAACATCTTCGATCTAAGTCATACGGTTACTCCTTAAAGTAGCAGAGGATCATGGATATTTTGTGATACTGAAGTAATTCACTGGCTTTAATTTATGTTTGTGTGATTTCGCATATGACAGCTTTGGTTTGAACAGACTTTATTTGCACTGTTGGCCAGAAAGTGAGAGCAATCAGACTGAAGAGCAAACAGCAAGTAAATGTGCTGGTCCTTGGTATTTTAGCAAAATAAGATACAGATTTTATCTTTAAAATAACTTTTAACAGTGGCAGTTGTGCTATGTATAGAAAGAAAGGGACTGAAACAGTTTATTCCCTCATATCTGATAGACAGGATGTCGATCATTTACTCCACACTCGCACTTAAAGCGAAAACAACCTTACCTGTATTTTGTTTTCCCTCTGCGAGCACATCCTCTCCAGAGGATCTTTGAACATCTAAAATTACAACTGAAAGATCCCTAGCTTGTTAGATCACAATATCAATCAGTGAAAACACAGGTTTCCCTTTCTCCTCTGATCTCCACCTCTAACATAGGAAAGCGCTGGAGTCTCCCAGCATGTCTCAGCTTGCCCCTTCCCAACCCCACAGCAAGCCAGATCTAAAACCATCTAACACCCCTCTTTACTGTTATGTGCACATAGTAATTGTGATGATATCAGAGGAGCGCTTGATCTCTCTCATTTAGGGGTTTTACTTTGTTATTGATACAGTGAAGTGGGCCAGAATGGGACAGCCGGAGGCGTAATACAGTACACAGTGTCTTTAGTTGAAAGATAGGTAGCTTCGCCTCTTATCTACGGAAAATGGTTTGAAAGGAAAAACTTGAGTGTGTGCGTGTGTGTGTGTGTGTATGTCTGTGTGTGAGTGTGTGTGTCTTCAAAAGTGTTGTGACATCTTCCTGTCAAATCAAAAGAGATGTGAGTGGAAAAAATGCTGGGGGACAACTGTAAGTGTGTGTCTTTACAGTCACATGTGTAGGTTTCTCCTTTCCCATCCGAGTAACCAGGTTCGACCCTGCTCAGTTTATCTTATTGCTGGTATCTGCACACAGTTAAACATAGTTGCTGCTGTTTGTCTTGTGCAGCGTTATCCAGTCCACCCCTGTAAAAATGAACTACACTTCATTTGGTTTTGTCATTTTTAAATTATTTACATTTGCACATTGGATGAGCAAGGCAATACATACTGTACATGTCATGTTCTAAACAAGGGTGATCATCATCAATGTGTTTCCTATTCTTGAAATCCTCTGTGATCATGTGATTCTTGGCTTGTTTTAGAGCAGTGCTTCTCAAAGTGGAGTCCAGGGACCCCCAGGGGTCTTTGAGGGGGTTCCTGCGGGTTCCAGGCAAAAAGGGAATTTTTTTTCTTTATAATTCTATCCATGAGATCCTTTTTTTTTTTTTTTAACACCTTTCCAGTGTTTTATTTGAAGTGTTGATCCATAAGAAGAAATATTTGTGGTTTTAAGAACCAAAAACCATCTCAGTGTAGTTTTACATCTCCTCTCTCAGGCTTCTCTCTGGAGCTCCAGTAACAAGAGAGGAGGCTCTGAGCCTCACCAAGCATTTGTTGTGTGGCAAAAATTAATGGATCCAGAAACTAGAAGCATGGTGTTGAATTGAGGTTTCCTTCTCAATGATTTGAGACAGCTTTTAGCTTTAAAATTTAAAAAACAAACAAACACACAGCTGTAAGATAATAGAATATATGAATAAGGAATAATTCAAAGAAAACGTATGCACTGTTCACTGGAGTCTTTCCTGTCTAGTGTGTAAAAACACAAGCTCTTTGCTAGTTGTGCACAAATCCTAACAGATCAGCAGTGGGTTTAACACACACAGATCCACCAGCAGCAGCACAGCCTGAAATATTCCATCCAGTGATGTCCCCAAAAAATGGTTGAGATTTCCTGCACATTTTCCCTCCTCCTTGCAGCCTGCTATTGAGTTTGGCTCATCCTTTGCTAATTAGTGAAGCTGCTATCCCCGAGGACTAACAAGTGGCATTGATCACCCTGCAAACACTTAGCTAAGACAAAAACAAACGAGATAAACATGTGCGATACAGCCAGGCGCACTGAATCATACGCTGTTAGCATGAATAATAACTCCTGTCTGTGGGCCTTGTAAACGTTCATGTGAATTGCTGAGATCCTTGAGGACGCATTGTAAAAACGTCTTTCATGCGGTGCTGTGGCGGTGCGCTTCATTTTGAGCCTCATGTACTCCTGTGTATGAAGACAGGTACCTCTGCTTTTTTTTTTTTTCCTAATGAGTTTAGTTAAAATGGGAGGAAGTGATCAATAGACGGCTGAGGCTGAATGCTTCATTAAACTGAGTTCTGCTTCACGATGAGGGATAAAGCTCCACAACCTTTATTTTTTTCTTATTTGTTAATTTGTGTGACTGATTCTTCTTCATTTAATCACACCTTCCTCTCCTTCACTGTGGTATTGTCTTGAAATTTTCTTTTTGATAGGATTGCTGTGTCTTTCTCCCCTTTCTCTTTCTATTCTTCAGCTCCTGCAGCCTTTCAATCCACTCTTGGCACATTTTTGGAATCTCTCTTCAACAGACAACCTTGCACACGTCCTGATTTAAAGCTTTGTTGTGTGTTATTGGTAAAGGCAAAGCTTTCCAAATTCATAAGCTGTTCGATTTTTTTTTTGTGTTATGTTAAAGGAATATAATGCACACAGGAGTGCAAGGCCATCCTGGTAAATAGGCTTATGTATTGATTGCTGGTGTGACACAGATGAGAGATCGTTTTGTCTTTCAAAGCTCTTCTGGTTTTGCTATCTGTTTGTTCTAAGTCCCCCCCCCCCCGACTCTTGAGTGGCATGTGTTCACTTAGACTGACACTTAAAACATGGTTTTGTTCAGAGTCCTCTTGCAGTATGACCAGATTTGATCATCGGCACTCACATGGCAAGCACATTAAAGCCTGAACAATGCCGTCCCTTGCCTCGTCCACTGCCTCCTGCTGAAAAGGCTTCAGTCAGCTGAGCTCTCCCAGGTTAGATTGGCTGTATGATCAAATGGAACGGACCCTATTAGCCACTGAGCGCTCACTTAGCCTAACATGGCTGACCCTTTCGTGCACTGTAGCCAGGAGCTAAAGTGTGGATGATGTCGTTGTTAGCCTTTGTGCTGTACTCACCCCCTGTCGGCACACTGTTAGCTGTCCGCCGCTCACAGGAGCCCTAAGTGCCTGTGACAGTTCTAATGAATAGACATGGCCTCGCTTTGCAATGTGGGAGATTTTTTTTTTTTTTCCACCCAACTGCCGCCTCAGCTTTTAAAAGCTTTACCAAGAACTCTTTAAGACTCTGTCAGCTAGCTGTATTACCACAGCTGGTTGCTGCAGATACAATCCTTTTTGCCTGTTGACTTTCACAACACACAAGCCGAGAGGGTGGAGGTCCGACGCTTTCTTGACAATTTTGCATTTATGTTGAGTCGTGCCTGTATTGTGCGAAGGTTTAGATACAAAGGCTTGCTGCATACAAAGGGCTTACTCTGTACTGTTAAAGCGCTTAAACTGGTAGGCTGGTTATTGAATAGAGTGTTCAAGGCCAGGATGAGGGAACATCAGGAGGAAAAATGTGGGCACCGGACATGGTGTTGAATGGAAACGCTCCTCCATCCTCTGTCATTTTGTAGCTAAAAATACGAGATAGAGAGGATGGGAAATAAAAGCCTGGAATAAACAGAGAAACAACCCAAACAATGAGCTGTCTCTTAACAAAGATGGTCGCCTTGTTAGCATCATTAATCTGAATTCACCTTGTCTCCTTGAGCCCTTCGACACAATGAGGGAAAACACGGTCAGGAGTGGACACACTTATCAATCCAAAGCATTCTGGGATACTGCCTGATGGACATTAAACCCAGTGAAGTGTGCAATCAAGCTTCCTTAGTTTGAAATGACTGAATTACCATTATCTGTATTGTTGTGCCTCCATGGGGCCGACCCGCTGATAACGGGGCCCTGGCATGAGCGCAGAGCCCTCGTGCCAACTTAGTCAGCCATCTAATGTGCCTAGAGCAGCTCTGGCGCCTGGCAAACACTTAACATCACTCTAATCCCCCCCCCCCCCCCCCCCCCCCCCCCCCCCCCCCCCCACACACACACACACACACACACACACACAACCCCTCCAGAGCCAGTATGAATTACTGTAGAATTCATGTGTTTCATTTGCAAATGAGCTCAGGCTCAATTACATCCAGACTGTACCGCTCCAGAGTGGTTATAAAACAGACACCTGTGTGATTCATTTATGAATTCAACTAAAGTAGTTCGTTTTTAGTCTCAGTCTTAAGGACACATCCTTCTTCCAAAGTTCTAAAATATGATATAAGAACCACACTTTGCTTTTCAGTAGAGAGGTTAAAGCGTGTGGAGGGACGAGGCTTCAGTGCACCGCTCACAGATCGGAGGGGACGTTGCTCTCTCATGTTTTTTCATGATGGCTGAACATTGGCAAAGTTGACAGTCAGTCAGACGCTGTTTGACAGTTACCCATCAGCCTGAATACAGATTTGTACACCATCATTTGAGTCCATATCATTATTTTGTTTTTTTTTACCTCACCTCAGTCCATACACTAGATATTTATATAAACCCCAACTACAGTTGCAGATTTGTGAACACCACCAGCTGCCCCTCCCGTCATATGGAAACAGGCAACATCACAGCCTCCAATCTGGTATTAGCGGCAACATGATGATGCATTTCTAGTATCCAACAAACCCAACTTTCCTTTCATAAGTCATCATGACATGTCTTGAATTGATTCATCGTTGTGGAAACTTGAACTTATAATAACTTTACATAATCAAGTGTAAAACACAAAGCCTTTTTCCATTTAGTGTACTTCGCCACGTTTTTTTTTCCTACCCCAGCATCCTGCGTCAGTCTTAAATATGTTTAAGACTGATATGCACGATTAAAGGCAGTGACACGTTTCCTCAGCTTCTAATGATGAGAAATGGAGTCCGACATCAACACACAAATCTGACCTGTCTATTTCATGACAGATTTCTGTATTTGTGCACATGCTCTTGTCATTGGTTTAAAATGGGAGGGGCTTGGTTGGAAGAAGTGTCATAAATTCACCAATCAGAATTTAGCCGTATTTGACAAAGACTGAGGAGCTTCTCACTCGTGTTTCCAGGCCACTGTCAATCAAATCTGATCAGACCACACCCACACTGTCCTGAAGAAGAGTTTATGGTAAATTATAAGAATAAGAATAATCAAAGCTTAGTCATGAGTAATGAATGATAATGAGAAAAACAGGCTTAGAAAACAGGTTTAGAGTTACTGTGTCTTAACTATGTTTAACAAATGAATAACTCCGTGAACTACAGTATACGGCGAGAGGAACAAGTTTGCAGTTGTATAAATCTATATCCTCCACACTTGTGTTGTCTTGAGACCAGTTGCAGCTTCGTTTGCAGCTACTGTTTTATGAGCCTTGTCGTTGCACTGTGTATTTAAGCCTGCCTTGTCCAGTTCGGAGGAGTCTGCACTGTGTCTTGAGTTGAGGCCAGGCCAGAACTGGGCACCCAATCGCCCATATAATGGCTTCCCCAGCTGGAGGAGGAGGTCAGAACGAGGCCAAGCCTTCCTCTAACCCTGTCGCTCTGTGACAATAGAGACATTCTGCCAGGCTTCGCTTTGTTCTCTCTCACTGCTGAAAGCCTGTTTCAACATCTCCGCTGTTACCGCCACTCAAACTGTGCAGTGTGCTCTCCTCTGGAGGGGGGTGTGGTTAGCTGACGGGTTAGGAGGGATGTGTAAACATGTGCATCCTCTCACTTGTGTACCTCTTCAGCGTAAACACCTGTGCTGTAAAAGTGATGCTCCACCTCCACCTAGAACATAAGCTGTGAAGTTCTTCTTTTGTTACAAAAGAACAAATAGATCTTAGCCGTTAGCCCAAGTCTGTCAGTAATACTCTTTGAAGGTTAAATCATCTGCAAGCCTTTTAACCTAAGCTGCAAATGAAGCTATAGTGCATGACCAAACTTTGAACTTACAATGCATGTGAGCCCTGTGTGCCTGACCTGTTTGTGTGTGTGTGTGTGTGTGTGTCTGTGTGTGCGTGTGTGTGTGTGTGTGTGTGTGTGTGTGTGTGTGTGTGAGGGCTCATGGATTCATACACTCAGGTGGAAGTAGTTGTGATGACAGCTTAACAGCCAAGTTGGGTCGGCCGCGAGAGTTAAGCTTATTGGCTAATTAACAAGGTCTTGGCTCTGGCACTATGTTTGCCTTCCTCTATGGGATTGGCAGCTTGAGCTGTGATTGTGTATAGGCAGAGGCTTTGTGTCTGTATGTGTGTGTGTGTGTGTGTGTGTGTGTGTGTGTGTGTGTGTGTGTGTGTGTGCATATAGAGCAGCATTTGGGACACTGATGAAGTCCTCTCAGAACTATCAGGGGCACAGAACAGCATGGTGTGTGTAGAAAGGCTTTACTCTACCCAAACATAAACGTCATTCTTTTATCTTGAACTTTTAATCTACACACTGAAGCTGCATGTGGTGGTCAGCACTGCTCTCCTCAGCTCTGCCAACAGCCCAACTCCCTCCGGACTCCTTGTGGTTGGTTTCAATCTCCTCCCCTGTAATTGATAGGGATCTCTTTACTAATAATCAGCCACAGCCTGTTTGTCTTGAATACAAATACAGGCAGAGGGATATGCCTGGTAGCCCTCTCCTGCTCAGGTTGGCCGCTGGCCAGCCAGCATATGGTGTGGGCGCATGCAATGTGGTTTGCCGGAACAGTTTTGAATCTCGTCCAAAAGAATCATATTAAATAGTGATTTTATCAAGTCCTCATTTTTTTACTAGGATTTCAGTGGGATGCCAAATTGTTCACCTGATAATTTTAGGATCTGGCGAAGGCAGACATGATATAACTGTAATGAAAGATGGATCAGGATGGACTTAAATCTGCTGAAGCACAAACTGTTTCCAGTGAACCGTCACACGCAGGGCTTTGATACACATTACACTGTATCTCACATTTACTTTTCATTTTAAAAAAATGCAGTTTTTTTCTAAAACAAGTATCAGCTGTTAAATGTAATAATGCAACAATGCAAATGATATAAAAATATAAAAAACACGATCAGCAGCACAAATCATTTCTTTTATAAATGAATCTGAAGGTCTCTGGTGCATAATCACAACTGATGCTGTGTCTCAAATCGTGCACTGTCATACTCACACTTTTTGAGTGCATAAGTGCGTTCACATTGACAAGCACAGCAAAATGCAGTGCACTGTAAGCACCTGGATGCTGCGCTCAAAACAATCAAAAAACTGAATGTGGAATTCTGGACAGTTTCCACCCTCAGTGGTTGCCATCTTGACCACGTAGCATAAGGGGAGCTACCTCGGCGACCAAGGACGTAGGACACATGGTCTGGGCCAGTGGCGGTGTAATTTCCATGCCACATGACACAGGAAAGTAAAACATTCATTTTCAAGTCAAGTGAGCAAAGCAGCCAGCAGATATTTTTGGCAAGTGACAATTGAGGTCACATGTTGCGATCATCATTTCCAGAGAGTGCACAACAGCAGCGTTAGATTTGGGACATCACTACCTTGTCAGACGTCTTGCGAGATGCCACTGAGCATACGGTGTATACAGTGAACTACATGTGAGTGTACTGACCGATTTGAGACGCAGCACTGATTTACAGTTTTCAGTACAGCTCTAAACCTGAAACATTAGGCTGCTGTGAGCTTCGTCTTCTGATCACTGAGAACGCAGCAAGATTTGGATTTGTGGGAACATAAAAATTAATTTGGAAATCAGTTCTTCTTAAAAAATATGAGCTCTTTTCAAAGAAAAACCAATTGCCAGATGATTTTTGAGTTTTGCAAAACAGTTTTATGGGGAAGCATAAAAGCATTTTACTGTTAGAGTTTCAAGAGATGATACAAAGAGCAGAAGTGTCACATGTATATTCTTCCTCTCCATCTCATCCTGTCCACTGTTCTGATGTGGACGTGTCAATAGGACCATGATTGGGGCAGAGTGGGGCGGTCAGCTGTGGAGCGACCCCCCACCCCCCCACCCACCCACATCTCTCCTCTGTGACCCAAACCCACGCCAGCTCCCCCGAGGGCCCGACCCAAAACAACGATTCTATTGTGTCTGAACCGCACATTACGCTGTGTGGACGTATGTGTGTGTATGTCTGTGTCGATGTGTGTGCGTGCTAAGTAGGGTAGGGTTTCATATAACATGCCTAAAGTGGAACCAGCAGCCCGGGTCTTGAACTGGTGTTTTGGAAGCGTGCATTTGACAAAGAAGCAATTTTACACCCTGGATCTGAGGGTATGATTGTTTTATTTATTCAGTATCAAGACATAGTTGAATTCAAAAGTATCCAAGTTCACTGATGAAAACTTTTTCTCCATCCAATCTAAATACAAGAGAGAAAGGTCACTTCTATTCACAAACAGACTATTTATATTTATTTAAACAAAAAAAAAAGAGGAAAAAAAATGAAACCCTGAAAAATTATGAGCGGACACAAAAAGAAATAAAATAAGTAATAATATGAGCGCTCTATCATTAACCAGTGAATAGACGTTTTTATTTAAATGAATTAAATAGTGTGAATTTATTTATTATTTTAATTTGTTTGACCTTGTTGCTGCTGCGGCGCGTCATATGCCCCGGCTACAGTAGAGTTTTTAAAGCCCGGCAGTCACTCCATTGTTCTCCAGCTCTCACACAAAGAACTGAGGTAGAAAATATCTGTAAATGTCAGGGCTTTCATTTCTTCTTAAAACAAGTGTCAGTTGAGAAATGAAATCGGCCACTAATAAGATGAGCCATCTGTCTAAGTGTTGTCTCAGTCAGAGCACCTTCATCAGGCCTCATCTTAGCTTTTGTCTAATTTCGAACTCTGTGTCTTTCCTCGGTGGACAAACCTTCACCCTGTGGTTCTTGAACGCTCAGTGGTGGTTGGTGTTTGCGCTGTACTGTGAGGCGGGTCTGACCTCTCAGGCTGCACAGTGGGGATCAGCAGCCCGGCTTTTCTAGCATTAAACTCACACCTTCAGTAGAAACACTATCCTTTGTCCTAATTCAGTGCTGCAGGGCTTCAACCCTGCGCCTGCTCCAGCGCAGCCACCTCATATCACACACACACATACACACATACACACATACACACATACACACATACACACATACACGTACTTTACACTGCTGGGAGAACTATAAGTATTTTTAGCACGGGTGGCCCATAGTGGGAATCAAAGCCCCAGCCGGTCGATGCTGAGGCCTGGCTTAATTCTCTAATCTTGAGGCGAAATAAATATAGTAATTACATTTTGTATGCATTAAAGGTCAAAGGTCATAGCTTCAATAACATATCAAGTAAACTCACTGTAAACCCAAAAATGCTTTTAATTGATCGTCAGTCCCTGCAAAACGTTTTTTTTTTAGGTCAGTAGATTAAAATACTAAAATAATTGAAATAACCTTGCATTAATTTAACCCAACATGCTCGGCAGCTTACAAAACTATTTTATGAATTGCCTTTTAAACATGTTGTAGGGATCCAGTGTGATACAGTAAAGTCAGTGTAACATTCTTTTTGTTGTGGTTCTGTTATAAGCTTCATAAATGAACCTGGATTAGAGAACTGGCTCAACTTTTTAAGCTTCAGCTGCGTTTGCTACCACAAACAAATAAAGACACCATACTCACCCTGACTCACTCCAATATGCTCTCTCCTGCAGTTTCCCAGAGCATAAACAATAACAAAGATAACAATAAGACTTTTGATTATCGATTCATCGCTGGAGTCATTTTTAGAAAAACCACTGGTTCCACCTTCTCCAGTGTCACTATTTGCTGGTTTTCTTATTCTTCTGTGAGAATGACCTGAATGTTGTTGGGTTTTGAAGTGTTAGCCAAAACTAACAAAACAAGCTATTTCATATATGTTTTTTGGGGAACTGTGATGAGCATTTTCACTGTTTTGAGACATCAGACCAACCGATTAAATGAGAAATTGAGAAAATAATTGGATCAAAAATAGTAATACTACATCCCTCCAAGCTTTTGTAGCCTTTTATTACTTCTTATAACACAAACTCCCTGAGTCATGGGAGTGTTTTGTCACATCAGTTTTGAGAAAACTGTAATATAATGGTAATATTCTTTCCTAGAGGAATTAAAGTTGATTCTACTGTTGCACAGTTTTTTTTTTAGGTCAACCTGAATTAGAGCATCGTGCAAAGAAAACATGTGGCTCCTAGAAGTGGCCTGCTCTGTCAGGATAGACTGGGGTTAACACGCGCGCACGTGTGTGTGTGTGTGTGTGAAGGGGGGTGTTGTATGAAAAGAGGGTTACACAGGACCCTACTATCTCTCAGAAACCCACCTTTCCCCCCGCCTCCCCCCCCCCCCCCCCCCCCCCCCGCAGCCAGGAGGGCAGGCTGCTTTCTCAGGCCATGTTCTGCGACAAGAGAGTCTGGGTGTCATCTGACAGATGAAAATAGTGTGTGTGAAATGGAGACCGTGCTAACACGCAGCCAGGCTAACCACTCTGCAGTTTAATGGTTTTACAACACTGAGTGAGCACTGCGAGGCCGTTCAATGTGTGTCTGTGTTTGTGTGTGTGTGTGTGTGTGTGTGTGTGTGTGTGTATGTGTGTGTGTGTGGTATGTGTGTTATAAACCCTCTCTGTGGCATTAAACGTCTCAGCAGTGTAGCGGTATTCTTTAATCAGTGTGTGTGGTGCTCATGTATGTTCTTCAGTGCAACAGTGTTCTCACATCAGTGTGAGTGTGTGTGTGTGTGTGTGTGTGTGTGTGTGTGTGTGTGTGTGTTTCCTCCTCCTGGCTGGCCTGTCTTCTCATGTTTGGACATATGTTGAGTTTTATTTCACTGAGACATCAATCCTGCTGGCCAGCTGTTAGGACAGCTGCTCTCTCTGTGCCTCTCTTGCTCTGTTTCTCTCTTTCACCCTCACTCTCACTTTATCTCTGAATCTTTCTCTCTGTGTCTACCTCTTTCTCATCCTTTTTTCTTTAAATCACTGTCTTCCTATCCTTCTATCCTTGTTTCTGTTTGTTTCTTTGTTTGTTTGTTTCTTTTTTCTTTCTTTCTGTCTTACTTTCTTTCTTTCTTTCTTTCTTTCTTTCTTTCTTTCTTTCTTTCTTTCTTTTTCCTCTCTCTCTCCGATGCTGTGGGGTTTGCAGCTGAAGTCGCACCATTGACATAAATTTGGAAGTGCAAAGTGTAGCTGTCAGCTTCCATTTACACACACTCAGTAGCGAAGTGAAGACACAAAATGTTTTTTTTCCGCCGTGTGTGTGTTACACAAACATCAGGCACCCGCTAGAACATTGGCCTTTGTTATTTTTAACATTAACTAATTTTTCAGATTAATGTTTTTTTCTCTTTACCTTGGCTTTCGGCTGCAGACTCCGCAGTTCCTGAGCCTCTGGCACAGTACAGCATGTGTGTGTGTGTGTGTGTGTTTGTCTGAGTGAAAGAGAGACTGTTTCCATCCAAATGTCAAGTGAATTATAAGGAAAGCTTTGAAATATCACCAAATATAAAACAGATAAAACAGTCAAATGGACTGGCTTCTTGCTTGAAAGAATTGTTATTGTTCTTCCTCATATTGAAACGAAGGTCATATTTCCAGGCTGCACCTGTCAAACACAGAAAAATAACCTATAATGACCATACAACCACAATGGAGACTTGTCTTGTCATTACATATCAGAAACAGCTTATCTGATATTTCAGAGAAGGTGTGCTGACACTTTCAGACACAGTTCAGCTGCTTGATGACATGGACCCAAACTTTACAGAAAACGTGACAAGAAGCTTGTCCACTGTAAAGAGGTGTAATAACATTATCAGCTGCAATAGAGAAGAAAAATTTGAGTTATTTTGTCCAGTTTAAAAGTCCAGTTTATTGTCTGCACAGACAATGATAAGTGGGGCACCACTGGAACTTTATCCCACTTTATTCATCAGTGCAAGTGATGAACAGCTGCATTTGAAAACATGTGGTTCTGTGATTTAAAGTCAAAGATACACGCCTTTGTAAATAAAGAGAAGTTATAGTAATAGTTTAAAGGTCCCATACAGTCTAAAGGTAGATGACCATGTGTTGTTTGATTATAGATCAGGTCTAGGTTCTATATTAATACTGAGAAAGTATCAAAACCTCAGTCCACAGAGAAATGCACACAGCCTGTATTCAGAAACTGAGCCTTAAAACCAGCCGTCAGGACTTCTGAAACTTTGTGATGTCACAACAAAGCAGTCACCGCTCTCAGTCATGCCCCAAACTCCGCCCACCTGGACCCACCATCCAGCCTTGCCAGATTTGGTTTCTCTGAGTGTTTACCTGAAATCCGCTATATTTTTGTTTGATTACTCAGAAAACAGTCAGCCAATCAGAAGAGAGGCTCAGACCCTCCTCTCTTCTGATTGGCTCATTGACCTGTTGTTACTAGAGCTCCAGAGAGAAGCCTGAGAGAGGAGATGTAAAACTACACTGAGATGGTTTTTGGTTCTTTAAACTACAAATATATCTTCTTATGGATCAACAATTCAAATAAAACAATGAAAGAGAAATATGGACCTTTAACATTTTGGGTCTTTATGCTAAGCTAAGCTAACCACCTGCTGACATCTCTCTCTTCATATTCAGCTCACAGACATGAGTTCCCAAAATGTTGAACTATTTCTTTAACTCCAACTTTGGTAAGAAACATCTGTGAGCATCAGTCGAAGATAAATATTATGCCTTCAAACAAACCAGATAAAATATTCAGCAATTTATCCAGTTCACTTGCAGATTCTGAGTCGATTCGGCATGAATTTGGCAACTATGACAACAAAGTTCTCCATAGCAACAACAGCTGACCCTTGCGGCTGTTGAACCAAAGTGCTGGAAAAACCACGATTTCCCCAAAATTAAAGTTCATATAAGTAAAACTGGTGGCGGTAACTTAAATCTTGTTACCAGGAGAGTCCAGTGATTATTATGTTGAGAAACACTGCGGATAACATTAAAACTAAATGTCGACATGGCACTATTCTACAGCTTTGCTCTACTTAGGACATTTTACTGAAGATTCGTTCCATGAGAAGCTTCTGTCCACATGGAAACAGAGAGAGAGAAAAACAGAAGGAGGGAAATGCGAGAGACTCAGTCTGAGTGGAAGCCTGTGGCAGACTGTGTTGTTCTTGGCAGTGGCTGTTTGGGAGTGTTGATGCTTGCCCTGCCACACACACACACACACACACACACACACACACACACACACACACACACACACACACAGTAAGTTGCCTGTGGCTCATGTAAAACACCCATAACACTGTCTCTTGGCAGGTTGGCGTAGGGACAGGTGATAAAAGTGTGTTTACCCCAAACACTCGCCGCCTCGCTCGCTGCCTCGGCACTGATTTACTACGACTCTCCGTCTTTATCAACTTCTTATCTCCTTCACCTTTCTTCTGTCTTTCCTTCACTTCATTTTACTGCTCGCTTATCCCGTCTCTCTGGCTCTTCTTCCCGTCTTTCCCTGAAACCATCTGGTTTACAACCAATTAGAAACTGATCTCTAGGTTAAGGGTTACAAAAACTTTCATGTCCAATAATTTTTCATTGAGGAAAATAAAGCAGTTGCCAAATGTTAAAAATAAAACACTTTATCATCAGCATCTATTGGTTTATCATTAATGTATTTCCATGTATCAATATTTGTACATCATTTAGACGTAAGGCTCCTTACTTTCTTTTTCTCTTTTATTCCCTCTTCTTCATTTCTGTACCCCCCTTTTATTCTTCTTTTCTAGCTCATAACACTGAGTACTTATGGAAGATGAAACAAGCATCTTCATCATCCTACTCCTCAGCTCACCTACCACATCGTTGTATCTTGCCTCTCCTATGTTTTTCCCACTTCCTTTCTTCCTCCGCTCCTCGGCCCATCCCTCCTCACTCCCCCTGCTCCTCTTCGACTCATCCATCTCCGGCATTTCTCCTTCACTTGATAAAAAAGCCGGTGTTCGGACAGCTAGGAATTTTTATCCACCCTCCAATCTAAACAGTACTTGATCCCCGAGTCGGTGGTGGGGACAGATAGCGAGCCATCTAGGGTAAAACATCTCCCTCTCATCCCTCTCTCTTCTTTTACCTCTTCCTCGTCCCCCTTCCCCATTTACATCTCACCCCTCCCCCACCCTCCCCACTGTCTCCTCGTCTGATCTGTTTATTGGTACGGGGGGTATAAATTGTGAATCAGAGTACACACAGGCCTGACTTATGCAGATGTGTCTTGGAGTTACAGGTTGTATTTTCCTCCCTAAGTGCTCCCATAAATTGCGGCTCCTAATTTTGTTTTATTCTAGGCCCCGCTGAACGAGCGCACTTTAGGTCCCGTGATGAGAAAAAAAAGCCTCTCATCCCAGCCCCATCCTCCAGCCCCCCCCCCTTACAGGCTGTAAATATCACCAATTGAACCAAATGTACACAAATACATATCCAGTGGAGCCGCTTGTCCAGTAAATCTAAAAAGAATCGGGTGTTTTCCTTTGTCCTGAGGGGAAATTGTATTAATTACCTTATTTTACTGCAGCGAGGGCCATCTGTCTGGAAATACCCGCATGTGGGAGATCATCAGAAATCACTGTCATTTTCAAGTTGTGTCTTTGTGTTGTAGCCTGTCTGCCACCCCCCCCCCCCCCCCCACACACGCCCTCCCTCCCCTTTGTTTACATTGATCCCATGTGATCTGGACGGCTGCATTAGCTTATTTACAACAATCATAATCCTACTGTAAACATGCAAGGCTTTAATGGACTCAATGAGGAAGTTGTGCTCGGGCCGGTGGACGGCATCTCATGACTACACAATGGGCCCATACGCACAAACCAAACATTAAGCCATTCACAATAGGCCATGTGCCCTTATGAATGCCTATAGCGCCTTTTGTCAGGATAAAGGCGCCACAAATGAGCTATTGTCTGACTTAACCATTCTAAATCAGGCAAGACCTCAGGGGCATGTTTTCCACACAGCGCCGAAGAATGTATCCCTTTTGTGTGTGTGTGTGTGTGTGTGTGTGTGTGTGTGTGTTTGTGTTTTTTGGACATCCTTGGTGACTGAGGGGCCCTGCGTGACCGTGACACTATCTGTGGCGCGTCCGCTGGCATGCAAACCAGAGTGTCACCTCAAACTGAAGTGGTTGAAGGAGTAGATGAACGTCTACAGCATTTACAGGTTAAATCCTTAAGATTTCAGTCCTGTTGATTTGGTGTCAGCTGTCAACCCTGAAATTGTGTTCATATACAATCAAACTGTTTTCTCAAGTTACGTTGTGATGGCAACGCATTCGCTAGCTAGATGATGTTTAGAGACGATGTCGGGGGGGGATGGTGGGTGACTGTCACACCACAGAACAGAGTTTGCATCCACAGTTCTGTCTTTTTCGAGGTTGAGGCAACAAAAGCACTTGAGTTAAGATTAAGGAAACTGCAGTTTAGGTTGTATTGGAAGTTACTGTGAACTCTTTCTGTTTTAATCCAGACCAAGATCTTCACATTAGCCTTTAACAAGTGCTATGAGTCAAATTACAAAGTGTAAAAATGCTGTAGTCACTAATGGATACTATCCTGTAAGATCAGACATTTTGGCTGAAAACAAATACATTGGCTCTGAACATTGTACTGATATGTTAACAACATATCCTATTATATTAAGATAACATGGTTGCAGTTTTTTCTACAAAATTTACTTGCTGTTGCAAATTAGTTGTATATTAACATAATATCTTGGAGACACCTGCATCTGCAGTAACTGGCAGTAGCTGCAGGTGTAGGTGAAGTGACACATGTACTGACCGCTGAGGACAGCACACACACCTACTCTGATGGGCGTGCAACAGAAGAAGAGCACCTCATGTGCCTGTTTGAGGCGCACCTACCAGGAGCTGGGAAGAGTCATTGTGTGTGTGATGTTGTCTTAATAAAGAAGACGGTGACAATGTCCGATGCTGTAATCCTCTTCGTCACGTGAAAAACATGCATACACTAGGCTTCATCCAGCATGCGCATGCATCATTTCCTGTGAATCTTGAGCCCGAATACGTGACTTCAATCTTGCAAGTGGACACTGACAGGAGCAGTGGAATCTTTTTACTTTTACGGCCGATTCTGAAAATTGTTGAGCATAAAAATGATTAAAAAGGGGTTGTAAAGTTTTTTGTTTTGTATATACAGTCTTAATCTGCAAAGAAACTGGTAACTATACATGTCAAATGAATGTGATGGAGTTAAAATTACAATATCTCTGTCTGAAATTGACTGACGTGAATGTAGCATAAGATGGACAAATGTAACTAGTAATATAAATGTATTCAGTTACATTTCACTACTGACACCTGTCAGCTTGCGCACTCCACTCTGTGCACATCTGTCTGTGTCTTCATGGACATCACACTCAGACTCATGCTCGTCCATGTGCAGATGTGTATGTCTCCGTTCGTCTCTCCGCCTGGTGAAGAATTGAAAAGTTCCCATTGTTGGAGTAAAGTTCACAGCAGGACTCTGACTGAACAAATGAGACCTTATGAATCTTATGAGACCACGTGTCTCTGATGTCTATTATCCTGAGGCTATGAGACACATTGTGAGAAAGAAAACAGCCACAAATAAGACCCTGTGTCAAAAACAATGCAGACATTCTCATTTGGTCAGCTGGATGGCTGCTGCATTTTTTTTTTTTTTTTTTTGAGGACAGGAAGGAGGAGGAGACGGTTCCTTGTTTTTATTTTTGGAAATCGAACAATTCATACTAATTGGTTCTTTTCTCTCTTGTACTTTTTATCTGTCTCTTCTTTTTCATTGCCCACTTTATCCTCCTCTGTCTTTCACTGTCTTTAGTGGCTTTAACAGTTTTATGCATCATCTTCTTAAAATACATCAAATCTTTTTTAATTACTTCAAAACCATTTACAAATCTGAACAGTTGTCATTTGAAAAAACGTGACACTGATAAATTTGGATTTTTCATTGGCCTCAGTGACTATCAGGTCCTTGATGAGTCAGTATGGAAAGCTCTTTAAAGACAACCAAAAGTAAAGGCGATTATTTTCTGTCTTTGTGTAGAACCATCTTGCATGGAGAGGCTCCTGTCTAAAGACTGGAAGGAGCGTGTTGACCGGCTGAATGCCAACGAACTGCTGGGGGAGGTCAAAGGTAAGAGTCAGAGAAAAAAAACCACACCAAGGCCACAGCTAAAACTAAAAGAAAGAAAGAAAGAAAGAAAAAAAGAAAGATGAAAGAAAGAAAGCTTTAAAAGAAAACTTGCAGATCCTCAGCATCTGAGGGTCCTCTGCTTATTGTCTGTGCTTGACCAAAAAACCAACATCATCATTACAAAACAAGCAAATGGTATGTGTACAGTAAAAGGACACTGTTCCTCAAAGCTAAATTGAGGGTAAGAAACGGTCAGATGTGCTGTAATTCTCTCCTCCATGTGTATACATTGAGCATGCGTCTGCATATGAAAGCAAGAGAGAGTAAACGGTCTCCAGGCCTCCTACCTGTCACTATAGAAAGAGCGGCGGCGGCTGCTTTAAACAGCCCAGGTTGTAATTGTAACTTTGATTAAAGGGTGTGTGTGTTTGAGGGGAGAGGCTACACTTGCTCCAATATTTTTGTCCGCATCAGCAAATAGCGTTTATGAAGCTATAAATCGCAGCAAGGCAAATATATTCTTGACCTGCTCTGGTATTCAAAAGTGAAAATAGCAGCATTGTGGGGGGAGGGGGTCTCATGTTAAAGTGGAGAGCGAATGAGATGCATGTCATCCCCTGAAAATAAAAGAAGGCAGTCATTTTAAATGATATGACTAGAAAGAAAAGTAGATTTTTTGTCTTACTCTCTTCATGTCTGATTGTTTTCTCTTGCTTGTAAAGTGTAGGTATAGGTAATTGGTGTATTGATTACTTCACCTCTATATATTAAATTTTTTGTTTTTAAGCAAAAAAACAGGAGACTATCATCTTTATTTTAAACACTAAAATGATGTAAGTCACATTTTTTTTAATAACATTCAATTAGACAAAAATGTCAGCAAAACACATTTTACAAATACCATTTGCAGAAACTGTGTGGTTTACTGATGACTTTCCCCCGAACTGGTGAATAATGAACCATTCATTTCCATTTTCTGTCAATGCTTTTTTTTTTTTTTTTACTTTCTATAGTGATTTATATTCTTAATCATCCTTGTTACCGTATCACACGTTTTCTTCCTTTAGTGGTGAATATGTGAGAAATAAAAGAACCTGGGTTGTTGTTCTTTTTTTTTTTTTCATAAAAATGACATTTAAAGGCAGTGAGTCTCCGGCAGTGATGCTCACTGTTTCTGATAAGTGCTTGCTGCTTCTAGTAAGTGATAGGAAAGAGAAAACAATGTTTGTTTGATATCCCACTGATTTCCACTGAAATGTTATGTTGAGGTTTTTGTAACCATGACTCAGTTTATAACTCAGTCACGAGCAGCGAATCACAGCAGCTGCAGTTTTCTTGAATTATGATGATCATCAGTGATTTGCTCTTACACCTGCTGAATGAAAGACAATTAATAGACAGAGGTGAAATACATGTAACTTTATGAAACTGAGAAACGCTTCCCGCTCCCTGAGCTCCAGTGGATTCTGTCTGTGTGTAACATTAGTTGGTAACGGCTCCGCAGTCGAGCTCCACTCAGTGAGAGAAACCGTTTGTGATCGTCTCCCGTTAAAATGAGAAGCATTTCCTCTGTGGAAAGAGGGAGAAAGAGACTACAGAGAACCTCCTGCAGCAGAACAGCACTGACATTGACTCTCACTCCACTCTCTCTCTTCACACTGACACCCTCCATCTGCACACACACACACACACACACACACACACACACACACACTTTATTTATTTCTTTTTTATGTTATATTTTTTTGCTTTTATTTTTGATAGTACGGTGAGAGAGAGAGGAGATGACATGCAGCAAAGGCCCGTGAGTCAGACTCAAACCCATGGCGGCTGCAGTCAGGAGTAAGTCCATGTGGTACATGCTCTACCCCCCCCCCCCCCCCCCCCCCCCCAAGAAATTATATCGTTTTGGACTAAATTGTAAATTGAATTTCTTTTTCTGTTTATTTTACATGAAAGTAGAGGAAATTTTAGGCTTTTTTGTTGGTTTAACCTTAAATCCATCCTGCTGACCTCTGTCTCCCAGACTCCATTAAATATCTCTTAATACATTTAAGTTTAAAAAAAAAAATTGTTTTGAAGTTCAAGTATTTTTCGAGACAAAGATAACATGCACACTGGAAGCTTTTTATTCAGGCTTTTGCTGTAAATTAAAAATGCAAGGTCATTCAGTTTTCCACTTATATTTTAGTGAGTCTGTTTATGTCTCACTGCTGTAAGTTTTATTTTCTTTTTTTCTATCAGCTCGTAAAAAAAAACAACAACTAGTTTGCTACTTTTCAAAGCCGCAGATTTTAAAGCTAAACTTCTGTCACTCACACTTTTTATTTATTTATTTATTTGCTGTGTGTTGCTTTGCAGAGCTTTTGCAGCTCTTGTGACTTTTACCCACTTAAAGAGGGCAGGTTACTTCTTATCCCTTGTGAAAATTTATTTGCCCCTGAAATCTGTAAATAAATCACTAATTTATTCCTGATAAGCTCTCAGATCATCACTCATATAAAACACAGGTTAGCCGATACAATTTGACTTGACTTTTTTCTCAAGTCTGATGAAGATCAAGAGGAAGAGGCAAAAAAAAGGTATTAAATGAGAGGAAAAATGCTGAACTTGCACCCTGAGTTGAGTCTGTCAGGAAGTACTTACTTCCAAGTGCTGTACAGATTTAATGTCTGTCAGTGGGCGTGGCAGAGAAGAACCCCACCTATGGTCCTATTGTATGTCTAACCCTAAGTAAACATGTCTTAATATCTTAACATACCACTTGGACTGGTGAAGCATGTGTGGAGATAATCTTATCACCTAGAAATGGTAGAAATTAAACACATCTAAAGAGCAAAAGCAAATATGTTTTGAGTTGAACGTAATGCAACAAGTCCTTAAACCTAAACAGCCATTGATCATCTATCCCTATGCTACAACCCGTGGACCTTCATGCTCATGGTCTGGTTAAGGTTCTAGAATGGATGTGGTTAAAAAAAATGAGTCATTGTCAAAGGGGCAGCGCTCCTCGTATCGGAGTCAATCGTTTTGTTGACCCACCCACCCCGACCTCCATATGTGGACTTTGTCACCAGCCTTCTTCCTCTGTTCCTATAGTAAATAATACAGCCCCTACAGGTTGCCTAACAATGAAACGTAACTGGGTCATAATAAGCTACTTGCACAGATGACCTATAGGGTCATTTTTATGGGAGGACAGTCTCAGATAATGTTTTCTGTTAACATAGGGAGGAACTGTTGTTAATTAACAAATCTGGCAGGTTGCAAAAAGTTCTGCTAAACTATCTAAAATTGCAGGACACTTTCCTCTTGTAATCACCACAGCTTCTTTCAGTTTTTATATAGTTACGTTTTAACTCTGGCAGCACATGATTAAGGTCATGCGAAGATGGTGGTCTGGTTAAATAAAGAAAAGGTCCACGGTGGCTTCAGATATAATGTGTTTATTGACATTTAACCAAAACCACAATGTTTCCCTAAACAAAGTGTTTTTGTTGCATAAATTGAACCACAGACTCTAGAGGTGAAGCCTGAAGTCCTGCCACCGTCCCCTCTGGACACCTCCCTGTGACTCTGGTGTGGTAGATGAATGCAGAGTTTCATTCACTCAAAAAAACATTGCCTCTAAACATAATCCAGCAAGCAATTAAATTTGTCACCACAATATAATTGAAAAATCATTCAATCAATTAAGTGATATATAAAGGTGATTTCTAGGAGACAGGGTTGGTCAAAGGGGCACATCCTGGATTTAAGTGCTTCCTGAGAGGTTTAGGAATGGGCAAGAAAGTCCTGATGAAATGACAGATGAATTCTGACCATATTTAATGTACAATGATAATAGCTAGCATTACATGCTCACATGAAAACACATGATCATTTTTATTGTGGTAAATACTAGCTTCATGTATCTGCTTCTTAATGCGTGTAATTCAATATTTCTGTTAAAAGTAAATATATGATATTATATTTTATTTTATTTTTGTGACATATTTAAGTACATTTTGACTGAGATTCAGTGATGGCAACCAGAACCAAGACAACAGCACACTTGTCCTATACATACACCTGAAATGTGCAGTATATCAATTTCTTGTGTGCTAATTGAAGACACTAATAAACATGCATAAATAAAGAATGTACCCCTTACATGCACGTGCTAAAAGGATCTCTCTGACACACACACACACACACACACACACACACACACACATACACACACACACACACACGCATACATTCTTTCTTTACTATATTTGTGGGGACCTGTCATTGACATAATGCATTCCCTACCCCCATACCATAACCTTAATCACAAGTGAAGGCCTAACCCAAGCCTAATTCTAACCTGAGTCCTAAAACAGAGTCTTAACCCTCAAACAGCCTTTTAAACTTGCAGGGTCCAGCATTGTGTTCCCCACAGTTCTGTCTGACCCCATAAGTATAGTGTGCTCCTTTGGTCCCCACAAATATAGTAAAACACACCCACCCTCACACACACACATGAAAATACACACACAGGGATGCCTCTGTTCGTCCAGCTGTGTCCTGACCAACGTAACGCTCTTATTGAATTCAAGCGTCAAAGTCTTTTATTTCTTCTTCTTGATGGCTGAAATGAAGCCCGGCCTGACTGACCTAAATACACAAACTCAACTGTTGCTCTGTGTCTCCTCAAACAACAACCTGAACCTATTTGTTCAGTGGCAGTTATTTTTAGGGTGAGGAAAAGCGATGACCTCCTTTTTGCACTGATACATTCATCAGCGATGACAAATGCATTTCAACACATTTGTAATGTTCAGTATATACATACATATATATGTATCTATATATTTTTAAACTCTTGCACTGAAGACTTGTAAAGAAACATGCTTTTGAAGTATGTCCTGCTTCACACACACAAAAAGTGTTGCACACATCTGGGTGTGTGCCCAGAATGACCACACTCTCCTACTGCAACCCTGTGTGCAGCTCCAACAGGGCAACTGTGGGAACCAGGTGACATTTTAACACTTCACTTCAGTTTTGTGATAATTTTCTCACTTTAGCTTTGTGGTGATGGTGTTAGCTGCTGTAACAAGTCTGCTAAACAAATCTGTTGCACTAAGCTTTATTTGTTCCCTGTCATTCTCTTCCCTCACACCAGCGATGTGTTTTTACTCATTTACGGTAGAAGTTGACTGAATATTTTTTTTTTTTTGCTTATTGCAATATAAAACCCTGATGCATAAAAAACAGTTTCTGATGGTTTGTTTAAGTGATATTTCAAAAAACATCTATAAATCAGCTAGTATAATGCAAATAATGTAGAAGGATGCATAAGTACCACCAACTCTTATATAACTCATAAAATTATTTACAGTGTGTTATATTCATAAATGAATTTGTTTCTTCTACTTACACACATTTTTGTAACGTGGCATGGCAATACAGCAGTGATGCATTTACACTGAAGATATAAACATGATAAATTATGGAAATAAAGCAAAAAGCAGATACAAAAGCAGCTTCATCATGTATTCTGAAACAACTTTTCCATCAGCTAATATGAAACTTTCCAAAACTACTGCACATCACCACAAAAAAAATTAGAAGGTGTTGGATGCAAAAAAGAACAGATGGATGGAAAGTGTCTGATTCTACTGACAGATGTTGGAGCTGGCACATCTGGCAGCAATAATCACACTGACATTCAAGAGTCACTTAAATCAGGCATCTTATCCACTGCAACTTTTCATATATATGCTGCTGACTGTGTGGGAAAGTGAGCTGTTTGTGCGCAGTATGCCTGACTGTGTACAAATTAGACTTGATACTAGGTTATTCTTTGTGCCCTGCTGCCCAAAGGAGATCGTGACACTTGTTTTGACAAAATGATCGTATTTGACTCGGGGCCTGTGGGCTGATGGGAAACCGAGTGTCAGTGTTTGTTGTGGTGTGACAGCGAGGAGAGGGTTTAGTCATCCAGAGGAATGGTGGGAGTTTGGCGCAGTCGGCATCATGAAACATGACGGTTTGGCAGAAGCTCAGGGCCACATGAGAGTTTGAGGTGTGATGATATGAGTATGTGATGGTTTCTGTTTGGGTGTTTTCATGTGTGGTTCTTGTGCTCGAGTGTGTGTGTGTTGTGGTGTGTGTGTGTGTGTGTGTAAAGGGAAGTGGCTGAGATGAAGTTTTGTCATACATACGTACAGTGTGTAACTCCATCCAATGAATGAATTAACATATAACTGAATAACAATAAAAATACTCATCCATTTTTTCATACCTTCATTTATAACTTAATAACTAAATAAATATGAATGATTGACACATAATACACACATAAACATAAAGTACACATATTCATAAATAAGCTAATGAAATACATGATATTCATTTTCTGGCTTTAGCAAAATCCAAGCAAAAGAGAAATAGATGTACAATAAAAATGTGAGGTTGTATAAAAATACTTTGACTACAATGTTTTTAAAGGTCCCATATGTCACACTTTTCCTGTGTTTTATCTAAAGTGTTGATCCATAAGAAGATTTTTTATTTGTGGTTTTAAGAACCAAAAACCATCTCAATGTAGTTTCTCTCAGGCTTCTCTCTGGAGCTCTAGTAACAACAGGGCAGTGAGCTGACTGTTTTCTGAGTGATCTATTAAAAATATAGCAGATTTCAGGTTAACACTCAGAGAAACTAAATCCTGCATGGTTGGATGATGGGTCCAGGTGGGCGGGGCTTGGGGCATGTCTGACTGCTTTGTTGTGACATCACAAGTCATAGAAGTCCTGACGGCTGGTTTCAAGGCTCAGTTTCTGAACACAGGCTGTGTGCATTTCTCCATAGACTGAGCTCTTTGATACTTTCACAGTATTAATATAGAACCTAGACACATGGACATCTACCTTTATACTATATGGGACCTTTAAGGTGTAGCAAAACATTCATTTGCACTTTCTTAGTACATTTTCTGCTGTGGCAATAACAATTTTATTACTTGTGATATTAATACATATTATATATATTGAGATGAAAACATAAACAGAACAGAAAAGCTGGATTTTAATGCCATAAATCTACATTGTGTAATTAGGCATTAACAAATCATGCAGAAGTGAAAGTTTTGACATGAGTCCCGAGCATCCAAACAGACTGAGAAAACACTTAATGGCTTTCTGTTTTGGCTGGTGCCCTCAGCAGGTGTCGGGAATAATCCTGATGGATGGAAAACGGAAAACGTCGGAGATGATTATTGGTGCCAGAAGCACCGAAAGAACGCAAGGCGTCGCGTTTGGAATGCACAACCCATAATCCACGAAGATGAATCATGGCGCTGTAATCGCAGTTGTTGCTATTACACAATAGGCTTTACTTCACTGCAAGGAATGTAGGGAAATAGGAAGAAGTTTGTGTGTGTGTGTGTGTGTGTGTGTGTGTGTGTGTGTCTTGAAGCATGACAGGATTATAAAGTATCCATCAGTGTTGCAAGACTAAATTGGCCAAAGAGATGTAGGGAGGGGTGAAAAAGGAAGAAAAAAGAGAAAAAGGGAAGAGAAGAGTTGTGATAAGATGAGATAGGAAGAAGTAGGGGAGGAGGGGAGGAAGTGATGAGGAGCGAAAAAGGGAGGAAATGGAGACGAGGTGATTGAGAGCGCTGATTAGAAAAGAGAGGAGGAGATGTGAAAGAGGAGAGGTGAGGGGAAAGAAGAAGGTTAGATAGATGAGTGAGTAAAGAGGAGAGGAGATGAAAGTAGGGTGAAGGTGATGAGGGTGAAGAGGGAAGGAAGGAGAGGTAAGATGAGAGGGGAAGAGGGGAGAAGAGAGGAGAAGTAAAAGAAAGTGATGAAAGCCAAGGAAAAGGGAGAAGAGGAGAGGAGAATATGAAAGGAATAAGGAGAGGAGGTAAGGATATAAGACAAGTGGAGTGGAGGAATTAAGGAAACAGAGAAGGAGAGGGGAAGGAGGAAATAGGATGAGAGGAGAGAGGAGAGGAGGTTCTGGACTTGTAACTGATGGAGAGGTCGTTTGGGGGAAACTGAAAAAAGAAGGAATGAAAGCATGAAAAAAGAGACAAGAAGAGGAGAATGTTGCCTTTGATACAGGGGTGCTGAGGGGTAATTTCTGTTTTTGTGTGTGTGTGTGTGTGTGTGTGTGTGTTGGGGGGTGTTGGGGGGATTGAGGGGGGCCAGTGTAGGGTACAATAGTGGCCTGACAGGACTACAATGGAGACTCTGTTAGTATGCAGGTAGTGTTGGGGCCACCCTGCAATCTCCCTACATGGCCCCAGGGCAAGACCTTAAACACACACACACACACACACACACACACACACACACACACACACACACACACACACACAAGAGCAAGAACTTCTAAATAATATAAACTTTAGTGTGGAAGTGTTTGAGTTCATGTCCCCTACAAGCATACGTATACACACACACACACACACACACACAGACACACACACAAAGAAGATAAACTTGCATGTGTGTCTATAGTCCTTCACATAAGAAGAAAACTCTTTCACATGCACTGACAAAGAAAATCAACAACTTTACAACATGTTGACAAAAACAAAAAGAATCACACACACACACACACACACACACACACACACACACAACAAGACCAACAGTAGCGTCAGGGTCAGACAGTGTTGTGCTTCCTATACTGCAGCTGTAAAGGTAAATTAGCCAGTGGGAATCTGGGGTTCCACCATCAGACTGTGTACTGCTTCTATAAGGGATGCTGTTAACCCTCTGCCAACTGGTGGCAGCTCTCAACAATAGAAACCAGTCAATTCAACATGGATTCAGGGCAAAGGGACACATAGTTTCCTAATGTACAAACATTTTGCAGCTAAGATGTAAACCAAATTGTAACTGAGTGCTAGAACTGTCCCTGAAATCCACTTGAATTTTAAATGCAACATAGCCTTTTGTCTGGGCCATGGTCAGCTTGACTTGCAACACAAAGCAAAATAATAGTAAACAGTTCTGTTTCGAGCCACAAGCAGCTACATTAAGAGATTTTAAGCATTTAAACATCAGATCAAGGAGAGCAGTGAAGGCTTCTACTTCTACCTTGTCCATCTTTTTTGTTTCTGCTCAGCTTTTACAATTTTTTTTTTTTATGCCAAACTATTTGCTATAAATGGTCAATTTGTGACTTATTTGTGACAATTTGACTGAAATGTTTTTGTCTTGGTTGAGGCTTTGACATAAGGGTTGTGGTACATTTGAACTGCGAAAGTCTCAGGAAGAGAGGCGCATGGTTTCCCAACTTGCAAAGATCCGAGGCTTGACTCTCAAAAGTGTTAATGGGTTCATGGATGGGAAGCCAGTGAGGGATCATCTACTTGTCAATGCAAAAGGAAACTGGTACACTGATGTATAAAATCTCAGTGAAGTGTCTTGATGATGACGCCGTGCGTACACCCTCCCAAGGCCAACAGTTGTGTTAGAAGTGATGAGAAGTGAAGTGTGGAGAGAATGTTGTGAGAAGAAAAAGCTTTTAAAAAGTACAAAGAATAAAGAGCACAGAGGTAATAGGGAATTTCACATCTGACACTGATACTGATCTGACAAGAACTGCACTTGTGAAGTACACATACTAAATCCCCAGCAAGGTGATCAAAGACTGTTAACATGCTAGAAATCTTAATGAAATTAAGTGAATTGGGTGAACATAAATTAGCCATATCTATTTATCTTGCCTTGAAATAAAAGGAAAATATTACTATCACTGCCTGATACCTTCGATGTAGTCTAGTTACCGGACAGTCTTACTAATGTTGGTCCTTCTCCCTGACTAAAACCTCCCAAGAATGTCTAAATCATAAACCTGACAAAAGCCTGTGACACCTGCTTATTTGCAAAGGTTAAGTCAAACTCATTTTATTGTTCTTGGGAGCCGACACTAAGTGATAAACACTGATGGCATGTGGAGACAAGACAGAAGATAATGAGGAGTAAGATGTAACTACAAGTCAGGTGATTTATGGAATTTGGGAATGAGGGTTTTTAGTGAATGTGAATATGTCTTTCTTTGTGGTGTGTGCAGGCGTTTGTTGTTGGGGATTTTGTTTGAATTAAAAAGTTCCAAGGTAACTCAAACCAAAGAAGAAAATGTTTTGCAGTCACTGAGTTTGAGTGTAAAGTGAATCAGTTTTTGTTCTATTAACATTAACACAAACAGATTAAAAGTCCCATATAGTCTAAAGGTAGATGTCCATGTGTTCTTTGATTATAAAGCAGGTCTAGGTTCTATATTAATACTGTGAAAGTATCAAAGCCTCAGTCCACAGAGAAATGCACACAGCCTGTGTTCAGAAACTGAGCCTTAAAACCAGCCGTCAGGACTTCTGGAACTTTGTGATGTCACAACAAAGCAGTCACTGCTCTCAGCCATGCCCCAAGCCCCGCCCACCTGGACCCAAAATCCAACCTTGGAAGATTTGGTTTCTCTGAGCATTTACCTGAAATCTGACATATTTTTATTAGATCACTCAGAAAACAGTGAGCCAATCAGAAGAGAGACTCAGAGCCTCCTCTCTTCTGATTGGCTCATCGACCTGTTGTTACTAAAGCTCCAGAGAGAAGCCTGAGAGAGGAGATGTAAAACTACACTAAGATGGTTTTTGGTTCTTAAAACCACAAATATATCTTCTTATGGATCAACACTTCAAATAAAGCACAGGGAAACTGTAAAATATGGAGCTTTAACCGAACAAGTGTCAACAAATTTTGTCCTGATTTTCTGACTGTGGTGAGAAGGAACTGAACGCTCCATCCACCTTGCTCTGACCATGGACCAATAGTGAACCAAACCTTTTAATTCTGGCTATAAACCATCCTCCATATTCATTACTGCATTTCCATCAAATATGTCTTTATTTAAACAAGTGCTAGCTGACTCAATTTCTAATATTTCCTAACCTCCTGTCCAGGTACGCCAGAGTCCCTGGAGGAGAAGGAGCGCCAGCTTTCTACCATGATCGGTCAGCTGATCAATCTGAGAGAGCAGCTCCTCGCCGCCCATGACGAGCAGAAAAAGATGGCCGCCTCACAGCTGGAGAAGCAGAGACAACAGATGGAGCTGGCCAGACAGCAGCAGGAGCAGGTAGGGAGGGCTGCAGGATGTGTGTGTGTGTGTGTGTGTGTGTGTGTGTGTGTGTGTGTGTGTGTGTGTGTGTGTGTGTGTGTGTGTGTGTGTGTGTGTGTGTGTGTGTTTGTGACTGTGTTAGAGTTGGCATTGGCAAGTTATTATCTGAAGTAGAAGTTGTGTAAAGAGAAAGAAGAGGGTGCGGCTAGTGTACGTACAAGGGCTTTATAGACAGACAAGCTTCATAGCAGCTGTATGTGGTTAGAGTGAAAGGATTTCTTTAGTGCATTTTTATGTGGTTTGATAGCACCAACAGTAGTTGTATAGAGAAAGTGGCAAAGAAAACAGAAAGTGTGGAGTGACAGGTGTTAAAGTTGTCAGTTTCCTATTATAAGTTGAAGAGAAGAAGGTGCAGAATAGTTTCAATTCAATTCAGTTCAATGCAGTTTTATTTGTATAGCGCCAAATCACAACACACATTACCTCAAAGTGCATTACAGAGTGAGGTCAACACTCAGTACAGTATACACTTACAGTATAATAGAGAGAAACCCAGTTCATCAGTTCCCACAATGAGGAAGAGCAAGACGACAGGGGAGTGAAAACTCCCTTTAACAGTAAGGAACCTGCAACAGAACCAGATTCAGGGATGGGGGAGACCACGAACAGCTGTTGTATTAACACTTTGGATGTTATAGTGAAAATAATAGTAATAGTACCCATATCTGTAATGGCGTTATCATTAACAGCAGCAACAACACCTGCCAACTCTGTCTTTTTTAACGGCCATTAGGTTCTGTTGCTCAACCTGCTAGGTTACCGGCAACTAGTTCATACTTACTTACTGTCACTAGTCACTGGTTAGATCAGTTCTTCCCATCCTATATTGCTACTGTAACCACGTAAAACAAAGCAGTGTGTCCTTGTGAACAGCTGTGTATTGAATGTGAGAAATTCTTTTGATTCTCTCCTCATATACTGTTTTACCTAAAACTATACACTACTTAAAAAGATAAAGAAAATATTAAATAGTATTCATCCTGTGTCCCTTAGATTTGTCACATGACCCCTTTCCTGACCACTTCCCTCACCTTGTTAGACTTGGTTCTGGTTGTGTTTCTGATGACGCTGGTTTATTAAATGATTTCATATCTGAAATTAATGACGGCCAAACTTTCCTCAGTTGTGAAGTAAAAACAAAATTTTTCCTTAACATATGTGTGTGGCTTCAAAAGCGGTAGCAGAAGTTCCTGCTGCTGAAGCATGTCTTCAGGTGTCAAGCAGAGGTAAAAAAAAATAGCATGTTTTAGAGAGAGAGAGAGCGAGAGAGAGAGAGGGAGAGAGAGAGCCTAAGCAAAGAGGTGTTTAGGTGAGCTGCTCTTTGTTTTTCGCTGTTTGCCGACACGTTACTGTAGGTCGGCATACGACAGGCTCTGTTTGGACAAGTCCACACCTCCCATCACAACACATTCCACCTTTCACAGCTTCACAAAGGAGCGGGGAAGATGGAGAGAGTGCAAAGAAAGACAGATTCCAATATCAGCCAGTCATTTGGCTGTTGAGACTTGATAGGATAATGCCCTACAGACAAACCCTGAGAAATCTGCCTTTAATGAAATATGACATGTGTGCAAATGGGGCGCCGCCTCCCATTCAGCAGCCTGTAATTACATTTCAGAATAAATATACTAAACGACTCCTCAAGAAAAAAGAGAGGCAGCTGCCTCAGTTTTCTGGCTCAGGGGGGGGCAGGATCGAATAGTTTACATACTGCCCCTTAAAGATTTTATCTCCACATGACTGGCCGGTCCCAGCTGCCCGTCAACACTTTAACGCTTGACTTCAGATGTTTTTTCATAAGACTATCTCACATCAAAACAACCGTGGAAGAAATAACTATGATCGCCTCTCCTGTTGATGAGTGTTGATGGGTGTGTGCAAAGGTAGAGGAGGGGGGGGTGGGTACCAGAGGCATGCTGGATGTTGTTGGTTGGCCTAGTAAACATGTCAGTCTCACAGATTCACCGTCGGTGAAGAGAATTGTGCAGGAACTTTCCATGCTGCTGATTGCATGAATAAGCTGTGCCATCCTTCGCACTGGGCTGAGGTCCTTACAGATAACAATCTGAGGTCAAACAGACATTTGACTCACTGCCACTGGAACTCCTCTCTGATTTACTATACTGCATTCAAGGAATTTTTGACCTCATTGACAACTTTCAAAACAGCCACACTTCTCACTTCTCTCCCTTTGTAGGTCAGATACATCCCGCCTGAACGTAGCATGACCACCAAACTTTTCTCTCCACATGTCCGTTTTCTCTTCTCAGAGGCCTTGAACTTTTCTCCCCTCAGTGATGAAGTGTTGTCACATTCTGTTGTAGTCGTTCTTGCTCTCCCATCCAGTGCCAAAACTCTTTTTAAAAGAAGCAGATTGGTTTGAATCCATAAGGTTGTTTCTTGGAGCAATAACAAGCTGCATGCCACACATCTGCAAGGGTTATCATAAACGAAGCAACAGCTGGTCAGCAGAGTATCAGGGCTCCAAGACATGCTGTATATTTTAATTTGATTTCATGTGCTGATTTTATGATGCTGCAGCAACCTTCTTGATCACTTGTCGAGGATACCTGATAAATATTTACTGTCAAAAGCTCTGGTAAAGAGAGATTTCAATAGGGTTCAGAAGTTCCGTGTGCAATCGCTGTTTCTTTGATTTTCACCCAGATTTCCCAGAATTCCCTCTTATTTCTTTTTAAAAAGTAACTTAACAATAAACACAGCAATTTGCTAGTTTAAGTTCATTCTTTACCATCTCAGAATTAAGGAAAGCACAATATACAAATAATGCACCTTGTCTTATTAACTCTCATTTTCTCTCCATCCCATTGTGTGTGTGTGTCTGTGTGTGTGTGTGTGCAGATCGCCAGACAACAGCAGCAGCTCCTGCAGCAGCAGCAAAAGATAAACATTCTCCAACAACAGATCCAGGTTAGTAGGCAGACACCCCCCCCCCTCACACACACACACACACACACACACACACACACACACACACACACACACTTATTCCATATATTCCTCACACTGGCTGCTGACTGCTCCTGCCCTCTGCAGACTCTCCTCACCTCCCTGACGCTGTCGTCCGTCAGGATGACCTAAGTGTCCATTTTCTTCCTGCTCCATTATTATTGAGTCGTGAGCGATTGGAAGGCGACAGTAACACAAGAGGTCGTGACCTTTTCTTTTATGTTTTGCCTGCTATTGGAAAGTACAACAGTTACAACGCAACAGTCTTGCTTTCATACGGAGGCATGCAGATACACACACTCACACCCACACACACACACACACAGACACACAGTAACACACAGCAGTGACCCGGTAATTGCCCTGGTTATGGCTGAATCATTTACTTTTGCATTGATCACCCAGCGATCGATACTCCAGCCTCCTCTGGGCTTCCTCCTACTCTTTCTCTTTCGCCAGTTGTCTGTTTATCAACATGTGTTTCCTCTCTTCACCCAAGCATGCTCTCCTCTCGCTGCCTGTCTCAATCAAATGCTTTATTTTGCCATCACATACACTTTTTCCGCTCAGCTCTGTAGTGCTTTCTCTCTCATTTACTCCATTACAATGAAATGACAATAACAAAATGTTATTTGTAGACACACATACAGATTAAAAAAAAGATATCTTGCTGTTTCTCTTTTTTAAATTTGCTGTTTTTTTTTCCTTCCCTTATTCCTACATCTGTTCCACCTGATGCGCTGCTCTGTATACACATACACATTCACCAAGAAATTACCACCAGCTGTGAGCCAAATGCTGGTAAATTTGCACACTGTAGCTGATAGCCACGTGGGAAGTTGGCCAGCTTGTATTTCATCAGTTTATTTTTTTTAAGTGGTTGGATGGTAGCTGAATTAAATCAACCTGTGAGACAATCTGAATCCACTTGCCACTGTGACTGCTTGACTCTCATCCCCCCATTGCTCTTAAGCTTTGGATCTCCCATTCCTCGCTTGCGATGTAGTTTAACAAGGGCTTGCCCTCCACCCCCTCCTCCTCCTCTTCTTCTTCGTCTTCTTCTTTTTTTTCTTTTTTTTTTATAACAAGGCCCCACCCTTGGATCTTAATAAAGCTCGGATTGGACTTCATTAGGCCTCTGAGCCCCAGGGGAGAGCAAGACCATAAAAACCAGCTCCTGCTCGGATCCTCTTCCACGCTGTGAGGCTCGGATACTGTGTCATGTTTGGTTTTGAGGATGAAGGGATATGCAGAAAATAGCTGTTCAGAGCAGCATGTTATCATGTAGAGCTTCACAAGCATCTGCTGTTGTTTCGCACTTATGCTGGATTTGATTTGAAATTGCCAGAACTACTTATCTACTGTTAAGTTAAGGTGCAGAGATGAATACAGAAAAGACACTAAAACAATTTATTTAAATGAAATGAAAAGTTGCTGAATATATAAATCACAGCCGGGTGTGCGCAAACTTGTTATTGAAGTTATTTTTAAAACAATAGCCTTTCTTGGCGAACAAACCCAGCTTAGTAAGGAGCATATGGTCTATCTACTGTACAGAGGTTTAGAATTATTATGGCTAAGCTCCAGGGCTTAGTCACTGGGGTACGGGCTGTTTACGCTGTGTCGGATGTGTGTTGGCCTTAAACACACAGGCAGCGCTGCACCGGTCTGTTTCCACTTATCAAATCCAGACCTGAGCTCCTCTCAGGCCAATACTCTGAGGAGCTGACCAAATGCTACTGTTTCAGCTGAAAAGAATAGGCCTCAGTGTGGTGAAACCACTTTTTAGAAGTGCCAGTTATTGTTCACGTCTTAATTTGAAACACTAAATGTTGTCCAGATGGAAAAAATAAGAAACGTTTTTTTTTTTGCTAGAAAAGTGGAATAGTTGCAACTCCCCGATGTGCAGTACTCAGTGCACACATGCTATCTGTTCCATCATCACGACAAATAAAGTTAACCAAAGCTTCAGTGATTAAATAGCATTAATTTTATGGCTAATTATCATAGTTTAATAGATCAGCATTGATATACGAGAAATTGAGGCTCATCTGTGTCTGATACATGAACGGAGACAATGAAAACCCAGTGAGATGCTGCTTTTAGCCCATTTTTTCCTTTTCTGCCTCTCGTTGCTCCGTCGTTCCTCTCTCTCCATGCATGGTGTCAGTGTGTTTGTCAGCAAGTGCAGTGCAGTGTTGTTGTTGGGGGAGCGGAGTTCAAAGTGACCCAGGTTTCCTGTCATGTGGTTTTAAATGGTGTGGAGAGCCAGCGGGGGACGTCCACGGGTTAAAGAAACGCTTCCGAAGGCCTCACTCTGATAGATATGGTTTCACACACACACACACACACACACACACACACACACACACACACACACACACACACACACAAACAGACACACACACACACAGGCACCAAAACATGTGAAGAAACAACAGATGTTCATACATAAAATGTGCATACTTGCATGCAAGCTCTCACATAAACAATAATATAGCTAACTAAAAGTAGAGACAGTTTACATTAATGCAAAAATACACATGGGGACTGTTCATATTTCCCTGACACACACATGCATGTGCACAAACACACATGTAAGCATACACGCGCACACACACACACACACACACACACACACACACACATACACACAGTGGTGGAGGGTCCTTTGTGTGCCGTAGGCAGAGCGGCCCAGCCCAGCCTGGTGGCTGACAGGCATGTGTCTTTGTTAAGTCAGTTCTTATAATGGCTCTCATATGTGGCCCATTTCCTTCAGGCCCACAAAGGCACAGGCCCTAACCGCACCGCCCGGGCCCTAGCTAACGGGCTAATTAATGACTGCAAAGCCGCACTCCTCCTCCTCCTCCTCCCTCTCTCTGTTCTTCATTTATAACTCCTCTGTCTCCTCCTCTGCCTGCCCTCCTCTTTTTCTCTCTGAATTCTTGTCCCCCGAGTGTTGTTTTCTTTTTGTTTTTATTTCTCTGTTTAATCCTGTCGTATTATTTTCCTCTGTGGATGATGTCGTCAAAAGCCTGTTCCATAATTACAGAGTGCTGCCCCCTGTTGAAACACCATTAGCTGACTGCTTTTGTTTTTTATGTTGTGACTGATTAAAGTATATGGGCCTATATGTTTTGACCAGCATTCTTAATCTGAGTTTTTGATGCACAGTTTGCACTACAGTCTGAAGCAAAGCGCTGATGTTAGAGTGAGGCTCTCAATTGTTGGGGTTGGTAAACCTGTGTTAAGACAAACAGGCACAAACACAACAATCCACACACTCACATATACACAATTACGTACATATATAAGAACTAATGGAGCACACAAATGGCCATTAGATAGACAGGCACCTCCTACGTCAGCAAATACAGCTTCAGACACAATGACTCGGAAAGCCATGGAAGGCCCATAATGTCAAATGGACTCACCAACTATGGAGAATGGCTAACTCTTGACTTTACAATGGCCCTCACTCCACTGTATTAACCTGTGTGTTAGCCTATAGAAAATGGTGTAAGCTTAGTGGAATTGTGTGTGCTTCAATTAAAATCACCTCTAGTGTCTTCACTGTGCTCATGGGGGTGAAAAAAAACAGCTGAGCAATGTAATTATTTGAAGGTATAAAGAACAATCTGGAGTGGACGTCACATTTACGTCACTGCAGTTGTAAGTGCATTGTGGTGGCAGAAAAACAAGTGGACAAATACCTGTAATAAGGAAAAACAATGTCTTGTTGTGCCATTGGATGTAAGAAAAGGAATGAATAGAAAGGTGACCATTATCATCTTTATAGAATACAGTCATCAAAGACACTAAAGCTTAGTGCTAAACTAAACTGATGAGATCTTCACTGTTTATCACACACAAAGGCAAAATCAATGATGTAGTTGATAGCAATAAATTAGTAACAGCAGCAACCACAAAGCTGGCATTCTCAGTAGGCCATTTCATAATGGTAAACACTATTGACTAACCTTAGCAACATTAGCATGTAAGGAGAGGTAGCATGTAAACAAACTAAATTGCTCATAAACAGTTTAGCTATAACATCACTCAGTATTTATGCAAGATTGGATGTGGCATTCAGTGATATTATATCTGTGATATGACGTTTACTTTAGACTATAACTGAACACAGACTTTGCTAAGCCTTAGGACACATAATATTGTTGGTGTTATTTTTATGTAGGGTGAGCATGTGTTACCGGGAGGATGGACCATGGATCCAGAAAGTCCAGACTTTCATTGTTCCCTCACTGCTCACTTATTCACGTACTTAACGTCTTCTGCTGGCAAACCATTAAAATCACAGGAGAAGGCATCTGATTGATCCATATTCTTATGTTGTAAATTACCGACTGCCACCATTTCAGCTCCGCCCACAAAACACATTATCAATTTTACAAACACAAAAAATGTCTATTGTGTTCTCAAAGCTGCACTAAGTAAATTGTGGCCACTAGGGGGCACAGAGACAATAAAACAAGCTAAAAGGCGTCAGCCCTGATACACCACTAGCTTATTCAGTTGCTATGGCTTATATGTTAGCAAACAGTTGCTACATAGACATATTGTATATTTTGTGTGTTTAGCTAATGTTTGGTCCACTAATTCCTCAGAAAAATATGTTTTTAGGTACCTACATACTTTCTTCAGTAGCTAATGCTGTTTCAAGCTAACATTTTCAAGTTTCATATTTGCCCTGTTTGAGCTTGTTTGCTGCAAGCAGCTGTTTATGGTTTTGAATGAGAGCAGTGAGACTGGCTGGAGAACTAAAACAATGAGCCAAAATGACTACAAGTGGTCAGAAAGTGGCTAAAACCAGCTGTTAGAACTTAAAGTGTCACAGTTGGGTGTTAACTCTAAGCTATTTGCAGCACTGTTGTCCAATTCACATTACACTGACTCATTTGATTTAGTGCTGAAATCAAAAATCCTCATACTGCTTAATGGAGCATGGAGCTTTATAATACATATTGTGGTCTTCTATATGACTAAGTAGGCTACAGAGTTGTGTTCTTGAAGTCGTTTTCCTTCAGTCAGGCAATTTGAACACCCTAAAGCACTTCTCACTGGAACAGACATAAATTATTTTTCATAGTTACAGTATTAGCCTTTTTTGTTCTGCTTCCAGTTACTGTGTAACAATGAAACTTGATATCTAAAATTTGGAAGAACCAGTGAGATTTTGTCAGCATCCATGGCACCAGGTTGTCATCGCTGTGACGTTTCCATGCAGAGATCCCCTGCTAGTGTAGAGGGTTTAACTGGCACCACAATGTTATAGTAACTGGGATGTAATAATAATTGGTGCTTGATTTTTTTCATTTAATGCTAGAGTCAAAGAACAAGTCACTAGAATCACTTATTTTCATTTGGTTACAGAGAGTAATTATCTGTGAACTTGCAGGTTTCTACCTCAAGTCAAGTGACGGACAAAATCAAGGGACACACTCACTCACATCCACATGTGTGCATACCTGCCAAATGCACAACCAGACGTTTCTTTCTTCCTCCTCTATGCCTCCCAAACACATCAACATACAGACACACCACATACGTACTCATTGCCCCCTAACCCTGCTGCCCGTACACAAGACGACCATTAATTCTGAGTGTGTGTCTGCGCGTGTACACATGTTCCCTGTGCCTAGGTGTGTATGTCGATGTGTCTGGTGGGCAGTTTAGAGGAAGGGGGCCTTGTGTTTTCTTAGGGGCTGAGCAGAGCGGGGGCCCTCGCAGCACCACCTTCCCCAGTCCATTCATCCAGCGCACCCCCACCCTCCCACCCTCCCCTTGGTAAAAGGAGATCTTTGTGTGTTTGCGCTAGTGAAGCAGCCCCAGTCAGTCCCAGTGTTCCCAGAGGAATACAATGAATGGGAGCATTTTGTCCCACTCTATAACCCCCCCCCCACCACCACCACCCCCCCACCACCACCACCACTTCTCTCTTCTTCTTTTTTTTTTTTAGCCATTCGGACACAGACTCGTTTTTCTTCACTCTTCATTCTCTTTTCTGCGTGTCACAAGACGTCAGGACACTTGTCTGAGTGTGTGTGTGTGTGTGTGTGTGTGTGTGTGTGTGTGTGTGTGATGAGGGCTCCCGAACTATCTGGCTTTTTTGGAGTATGACCTAAACAATGTTGTCTGAAGAGCTGGTCATGTGCTTAACATGTGTAACTCCATGCCATCTGTGGATAATACAGATGTTTGATGCATTGTTGTGGCAGAGACGTGAGCACACACACATGCGTGTGTTGTGTGCACACACATGTGCACACAACACACACATGTGCACACAACCTAATTTTAACCTCGACCATTAAACCAAGTCTTAAGCCTCAAACAGGCCTTTGATGAAGTGAAGACCAACCAGAATGTCCAAAAATGTCCAAAGAGTTGTGACTCTTACGGTCCTGAACTCTGATTGGTCAACATAAAGAGAAGTACAAGACAACCCCACAGATACACTCCACAGCACTTTTCTTTTGATGGATTTCAGTTTACTGTAATTGTTTTAGCCACAATCTAGTTCTACAGTCTAACGATTTAACAAAATATCTCCCCTCCACATGAACATACAAATACAGCAGCAGTCCTCTCAGCACTTACATGATTCATGTCCAGCAAGGGTGGACAGTGACGAAATACATGTACTTGAGTATATCTTCCAGTATTTGTCCTTCACTTGACTGTTTTTTTTTTTGTTTGTTTTTTTGGAAACTAATGACTTTTATTCCACTACATTTAAAAGACAAATATTGTGCTTTTGACTCCATTAAATTTCTATGAAGTACTCTTACTTTGAAGCAGGGCAGAGGTCAGAGGAGTGAAATTTTCTTTTATTTTCTAAAATGTGATCAGACCATACACTGTGTAAAACAATCACAGTCGACTCCTACACTGTCAGTCATGTTGTGCTGCACTTTTGAACAGCTCAGTTGTTTATGGCCATTTCAAGCTTTGTATGATATTCAACAGTCTTTTTATTCTACAGGTTCTACAGTCAGTCGGTTCAGTCAGTAGTTTGTTTCAGTCATCAGGTTCTGTAAATGTGCAACAATAAAACAATGTGCTGACATTAAAAAAAAAAGTGCTTTTGAATACTTGAGTATTTTTTAAATAAAAGTACTCCAGAACTTAAACTCAAGTAAAAATTTGACTGAACAACTTCCACTTGTACTAAAGTAATATATGACCAGGAGGATCTGTACTTTGACTCCAGTAATGGAGCTGTGTACTCTGATGTCCAGTGTCAAGTGTCAAACACACAGTTCATCACTTACAGATTCATACACTAGCATCACTTCATTAACTGTAGTGCTTCAAAGTAAGAGTGTGGAGGTAGTGGAGCCTGAACATGTACATTTGGCTTTTTGAAATATTTAACCAAATGAAGATGATGATGTTTCTCACCTGAACCAGGTACCATGCTGTAGTTTCCAAGAGAGATACTGTATGAATAAAACAAACATAAAAAGATATTGAAACGATGTTCTCACTTAGTGTGATTGTGGGGTTTTCCAGACAATGTCTGATATTACAATTGTTTTACAGGATCTAGCAATTTTGTTTTTATAAACATCTATTATGTAAAAAAAAAAAAAAAAAAAAAGATCTCAAGTTCCCAGAGCCCAGAATGAAATCTGTAAGTTTCTTGTTTTGTCAGAACATCAGCCCACAACCCAAAGATATCCCCTTTACAGTAACTGTTGTTGATCCTCTTATTGATCCACTAATTAATACAGTTCCTCGGCAAACACGCACAAGTGAAGGATGACCCCGTTCATCTCCCTCTCTCTGTTTAGTCATGCTCTTTGAACCTCCCGATCACAAACGCTTAGACCCTGCCTCACACACACACACACGCACACACACGCACGCACACGCACGCACACACACACACACCATAAACATCCCAGAGGACGGTCGTCTTATTCAACTAATTCAGCAATGTAACCACGCGGTACAAATGCAGAGAGGAGAACTGTGAGCACACAACATGCTGATGGCGTAAATTTGGGCGCTAATGATGAACTGTCCCAGGAGGACAGTGGGAGGGAGGCCATGTGGTTAATGAATTGGTAGTAAAGGAGATGAATGGAGGCAGACAGCATTGAACGGAGAGAGGAAATGGAAAGGGAAGGAGGAGGTGTCAACAAGCGTTCATCTTAGAGAGTAACAGAGGAAAGAAAAGGAGAAACTGGAGAGGAGGTAAAATATGATGAGAAAACAGGAGGCATATAGAAACAGAATGAGATGAATGGGAGAAAAAAGGAGGAAGTGATGGACAGCTGTTGCAAATCGTTATAAAATCTTATTAAACGTGGTCAAATGTAAAACATTTTTCTATAGAACTAATCTGAAAAGTTTTGTCAGCTGACAATGTGTCCTCTCCTCGGCTTAAATAACCTCCTCACATCTTCTAAAAATCTGCCAACTTTCAGACAGGAACTGTGAGAGTGAGGAGACAGAAAAAACACAAAATGAAAGAAATTAAGGCAGAGAGAAAGAAAAGAAAGACAAGACACGAGGGGGAAAGAGACAAACAATTTTACAACAGGGAAGAAAGTGAAGAAGGGAGAGGAGAGGATGAGATAAAGGGAGAGATGGAAGTGAAGAGAGCGATCCAGTCCAGCCTTAATAGATTCCCGCAGGCTCATCTTTGATATGTTCTCCTCAGTTGGAGCCCTCAGCGCCTTAACTCAGTCCAACCAACAGTTTTTATGAGTCTTTCAAGCCGACATGAAAGGCAGCTGTTAGCTCCTCTGTTGTTTTAAAGACACTTTGCTTCACATTTTTACACTTGTCTCTCAAGAATGAAACGTCTTTATTTGTTGTTTGGTCTCTGCTCTTTAACTTTGTCTCTTCAGTCCCGATGATCAGTTCATTCTTACAGTCAGTGGCTGGGGTAGTGTACTTGTTTGCTTGTGTGTGTGTGTGTGTGTGTTTCTTTTTCTGACTTTATTATTTCTCGTCTCTTTGCTTCTTTATTTCTTTTTATATTCTTGGTTCCTGGTGTTCTTTCTTTTCTTTTTTCATCTTAATTTGTTTCTCTTCGCTTTTTTCCTTCATTCTTTTTTTTCTCTTTACTCCCTTTTGAATTTTCTTATCTTTCCCTCTTTTTGTTTATTCACTTTTCATTTGATGTTTTTCAATTATTTCTTTACTCTTTGCTTCTTTCCCTTACATTCCTTCTTTTTACTTCTTATCTCTCGGACTATCCTATTGCTTTCTTTTCCTCCTCCATTCCGCCTCCTCCTCCCTTCTCAGTTTACTTTATCTAACTCCTTTATTTCTCTCCGTCCTTCATTTTTTTTCTTCAGTTTTTCTTTAGTGATTTTTACAGGTTCCATCTTTCTTTCCTGTCTCTATAGTTTGCTGTTGCTAGTGTTATTGTGTCATTTGTTTTTGTGTGTGTGTGTGTGTGTGTGTGTGTGTGTGTGTGTGGCATTTGTGTAGATAGGAGTGGTTGTGTGTTCGTCAAGGTTTTTTTCAGTTACGTTTTTCTTATTTCATGTTTTACAAGACTACATACTACAAACATGTGTGTGTCTCTCTCTCTCTCTCTCTCTCTCTCTCTCTCCCTCCCGCTCTCCCTCTCTCTCTCTCAGGTCCAGGGTCACATGCCTCCTCTGATGATCCCAGTGTTTCCTCATGACCAGCGGTCCTTGGCTGCTGCGGCTGCTGCACAGCAAGGCTTCCTCTTCCCACCGGGCATGTCCTACAAGCCAGGTACACACACACACACACACACACACACACACACACACACACACACACACACACACACACACACACACATTGAAAAGTTGCCCAAAACAGATTACTCACTGCTGAAATGTATGTTTTCTTGATAAATATTCACCCCCCTCAGATAAAAGCTCTATGACTCTTTGTCAAATACAAAAGAAACAGGTCTCTCTCTCTCTCTCTCTCTCTCTCTCTTTCTCTCCCTCTAAGACACACACACATACACACAAACACTGGGATCCCAGTCTATGTTAATGAGGTGTGTCAGGTGAGGAATGTTCTGAAAATGAGCGGAGAGATTTACCAGCCCTGCTTGTTCACGTCGGGAACAATACATTGGACACAGCGAGGACTGGAATGTCTCTTTTATGGCGTGCTGAAAACATGTCAGTTGCACAACACATCTGCAACATGGAATTTCACACTTTCTCACACACACATGCACACACTCTCATGCATGTCCTCCTGGTGCTCCCCGACCCACCAGTGCACACATAAGCGAGATGTAGACAGACAAATCACATGCATTCCCCAAAAAACTTGCACGCAAAACACAATAGAAGGTGTGAGTGTTTGCATGTCCCAGCAGGGATTTTGCGCCACAACAAAACACTGGAAGACACACCTACACACACACACCCACGCACAGTCGTCTTCCTGCAGGATCCCCTGCACCACCTGCTTTCTTCCTCTCTCTCCTCGTCCTTCACACATTCCTTCCTTCCATGCATTCCTCCCGGTGCTCGTCTGACGCCGCACCACACTGACCCTCCGTACTTCATACAGAATAATCCATGTTTATTCCTACTGCGTGAGCACACACTCCCGTGAGGGTGCAAAGAAAGGCAGAAATGAAGGAAAGGATTAAAAAGCCATTATTGTACACTTTGCTTTGACTTTGGCCTGTTTTCAACAAAGGCTCAGACATGGAAAGCCTTTTAGGAACAAACAGTAGGGGTTATTCACGGTACTGGTATATGAATTTATGAGTGCATCCCAATGAGGGAGCTCTGGATGTGAACTCTGCTCACTCTGGTCTCAAGTACCCGAGTGTACCGACACTGAGCGTTATTAACCTTCGAATAAAAACGCTTGTGACCCTTTACGTCTCATTTGACATGAATAAAAACATGAGAGGAACAAGGGAGGAGACAAAGAGCGAGACAGAGAGACAGACAGAAGCTGAAGGCAAAAAAAAAGAAAAGAAAAAAAAAGCAGGTTAGTTCTTGTGCAGTAATCTGCTGCCACCTCTCTCTACAATATGTGTTGTTTTCCTTGTTCAGCAGGTGAGAATTACCCCATGCAGTTCATTCCATCGACAATGGCAGCTGCAGCGGCATCTGGACTCAGCCCATTACAACTACAGGTAAGACTGAAACACCTGGTCTCCTGGAAGTTCATCAAAATCAGCACTGCATCTTCACCAAACCAGAGCTTCCTGCATGGATAGAGTCACATAACTGGGCTGAACCGACCCTTTAAATGAAATTGCACAAAAAGAGTGAGTCATGTCCTCCTGCCACAAAAGGATCACATGTTGGAAACGAGACAGTTTGACAATGAAGTGGTGAAAAGTGAGGGTGAGGAGTTTAGTGGGCATGTGTGAGATATGCTTCAGTTTCACCTGGATTCACTTCTCAACTCATGAATACTCAGGAAATAAGAGACTTTATAACATATTTGGCAAAACATTTTCACATTTAGTCATGACTAAAACCACAAATTGCTTTTGTTGTCAAAGACATAACTCCCACCTAAACCAAATTTGGTTTAGTTTAACCAAAAGGAAAGGAAATGTTATGTTGTCATAGTGTTGGTTGTTAGAAAAAACAAAACAAAAAAAGAGTCATATAATTTAACAGTTGGAGACTGTGTCAGAGCAAATGCCAGCAAAGCAAACTAAAGAAGTGCCTCTTCAGTATCTCTGATGATAACTTGAGTGAGTGTTTCACAACCAAATAAACAACTGCAGCAGAGACAAAGTTTCAGAACAGCAGCAGGAACAAAGACAGAGCTATACACTGCTTGTACACTGAGAAAGTACATATGGCTCTAATCCTGAGGGTGTAACCGGCAGGCCAGAGCCCCAGACAATCGTACAGAAGTGGGTAGATAAATAGAAAAGACAGTCAAGATAAGAAACATTGGCAAACTAAATGAAACTCCTGTTCACTCTAACCTCGCCCTGAGTTCAAGTGGGATAAAACCAGCAATACTTTTTATAGAATAAAAGACTTTTTAATGCTTCCTATCCATGGCGGACTCAACGAACACAATGGTAATTTAATGTATACCTGGTGCATGAAACCTTTTATATTTCGCCTGTTATCCGGAGGCCAAGGCCGTTGTGATTCAGCATGTCTTGTGAGTTTTTACCTGGGAAAAATCTCAACGTTGCGATCAAAAGGAGAAACTAGGTATTTTTCTTAAGAAGTGGTAGCTGTCATGACTGCACAGTTAAGTAAGCCAGCGTCACTGACAGAAGGTCTAATTTCAACAACAGAAAATCAAAGACAGAAGCCCCACGCTGCGTGACTGACAGGTGATCTGTGGAAAGTGCAGACTCTCGGCTACAATAATAACACTGGAGGAAAAAAATAAGAGTTGCCTGCTAGCATTACTTATTTCCTCACTTTGCTGCAATATCCTCAGCTGCAGTATATGTTCATAAATACACCAGAACAGCCGTAAAAGCAAAATGAATGGGAAGTACAAATGGAAGCTGGAGGAGGCCCAGCATGCATTAATCGGCTCAGATCACAGGCTCGTTCCTTTAATGAATATTAATGGAGTTAACTTCTCTCAATAAAACAGCATGACACGTCGGTTAAAGGATGAAGCTCTATAGGCCGACGCTAACGTGCTAGCCTGCTTATCTGCTGCCTGTCAGCTGTGTTAAACAAAAGCTGTTATGATGAATCACAGAGGAATTCCGCCCCACCAGCACAACACCTGGCCCAGGCAATTCATCAAATATTTTATTGCTGCTTGACACCTGTGGTTTGAGAATGGCACGTTTCCATAATGGTTATCATAGAACGTATTTGCAAAGAAAAAAAGAAAATAGAAAAAAAGAAACGAAATAGAAGAAAAGAAAAATTAAATCTTTATTCCCTTGAGGCGGTTTGGGATTTCACAACACGACCCCATCACCCCTCCTGCTGTACCTACTATCAGAGCAAAGAACAAAAGCCCTCATGAAGCTTTTTCACCGGCAAACAATACTGCTTCATCATGTCAGTCGTTACCATAGCATGGCTTTTGGATGTTATAAGAATCCTTATCTCAGTTTATTCAATTTGTATTGTGGTTTTTGCTTATCAAGGCCCTCATTAGCCGCTATTGACTTAGCAAAGCGCCGCGCTGCGCTGAGGGGGATCGGAGTCTCGGCGCAGCCTAGCTCCACTCTCGCCTTTGAAATTATCAAAAGAGCCGTACGGTGAGTGAGAGGTAAGAGGATGAATAATGTCGGAGATGCAAACTCATTCACATTTAAACACAGCCTGAGACGTGGAGCGGGGGGGGGCAGAGAGGAACCTGAATGAATGAGGAAGCTTCTCATCACGGCTGGAATTGAGTAGGAGACTGGGAAAAGGAGGGAGACTGAGAGGGAGGGAGAGAGAGAGAGAGAGAGAGAGCGTCGGTGGAAGTGTTTATGAGAGAAGAAAAAAAAAAAAGCGCGATTATCTGAGGAATTTTTGTGAGACGGAGGCGCCGGCTTCCAGCACATGTTTGGACATTGTTTTGACAACAATACCAAACGCCAAAAGCAATCACGATGAGAGTTATGAGTTTTACTTGTTGAGTTATGTATCTTCATCTCAGACATTTACCAGCAGCTCTCTTTAGTACAGAATTTATATTGGATGAACACAATAAAAATAAAAAATAAAAACACCTGCATGCTGCTCTGCTATCCAGCCATGAAATAAATACTTACTGTGTGAAGTTGGCATGGTTTATCAACCCCCTCACACTACATGGGTTGCATCCTCTTTGAGTGTCCTTGCTGTGTATGTGAGCTGCTTGTTTGTGTGTCGGAGGCAATTACAGTGTTTCCCTCAGGATTAACAATTTAGCCACTTGCCTTCAGCTCTCCTAACACTGGAGCATATCCCTTTGGTTAATGACCAAACGGTGAACATGTTTGGTGGCAGATCGCCTCACGGTCGGTTTAGTTACTGTATAGTTGCCTAATTCATCACAGAGCAGTGTGATGTAGCACCTCTGCTGGTTTACACGAGTCTTATCGTTTTCTTCTGTCTGCCGTTAAATGCTGCAGGAAACCCTGAACTGACGTGACTCCGACATAACAAGTAGAACAAATGTGATGAGTAGAACAGAAACATTTATTCCTCTTCTTCCTGCACTATCTTGAGCCCTTTGGCCTGCATGTAGCCACTGCGGTTACGCTGTAGTGCCACAGCGGCTCTCTCTCTCTTTCTCAGCTCTGGCTCTGCTTTCTTTATGGGCTCTGCCTTTGGGAGGTGAGGGACAACTACACCATTGAAAACCTGTTTTGTTTTTTTTTGTTTGTTTGTTTGTTTGTTTTTTCACAATGACTGTGAGAGGATGTTTTTCACTTGGAGCCTCACTGACATATTTCCTCTAACTTTTCCTGTCTTTACTCATCACTTCTTTATCTTGCATGAGAACTCTCTCTCTGGCCCCGCCCCCTGTACTTTGTGCTGGTTGTTACGCTGATGTAAAAATTGTATTAGACAAGCACACACAGAACACAATATGGAGTGTATATTATAGGATGATAAAATTATTAATTAATGGGTGACTAACCATCATTCATAATCAATAGAGTGTGTTTTTCTTTTGTTGCTGCTTGTTTAGCAAATGACGTGCATTTGGTGAGTCAGTCAATCGGGATTTAAACAAGGCTGCACTGTAAAGTCCTGTGTAGTGTCTCAGAGTGGCAGTGCAGTGCACACACTGAGATCTTGTCTGTTTTTAAGTGTTTTTTACTTATTAGTCTCAGTCACACTTCACTTCACAATGGCCTTAACTCCAGTGTGTCAGACTGTGCATTAGGGTATAAAAAAGCATTGTAAATACACAATTACACCATGTTAGTTCTACATTAGCCGTCTCCGCTACATGCTGTAGTCAAGTACACGCCAGCTGCTATCAAACCTCTTTTTAACGGCTCAGGACGGACAGATGTTGTAGCCAGACTGCTCCAGATGTTTTAAAGTTGAGCCCTGTAGGACTCTCTCAGACAGCTGGCTGGCACTGATGGTCAAGCAGGCATGAACTGGGTTACAGAAAGAGCATATTTTCAAGCGGGGGAAATGAAATGAACCTGCACAGGATACAAGACGACTTCCATTTCTCAAAATCATCGAAGAGGACAGAAAAGACTCGATCACTTCTTTTGTTTAACGGTTTAATCAGTCTGAAGAAAACAAAATCAAATCAAGCAGAGTCATTTGGCAGAAGCTGCCTCATTGTGCACGACTCAACTGACCTAACAGTTTTTGATAGAACAAATGTCGTGCTATCGGCGTGGGAACTTGATCAGGCCAATTGTTTCCAGAGCCTCGGAGTAGACCCCTTCACAAACAGTGGATTCCTGCTGAAGAAAGGCCCCCTTTGTGCACGGCTAATGCGAGGGAAATACAGTTGCTTAGCAGACATTCTTGTTGAAATCATAAGACATCTCCTGCTTGTCTGTCCCTGTGTTCTGCCTGTTTCTCTCTCTGTGTCTCAGACATGCAGACAAAGGTGAGGAACAAACTTTTGTGCCCCTAATTACCAACATACAGTAGTTAGAGCAGAATGGTTTTCTTCTGGAAGGAAATCAGATTAGGTTTTTCTTTATTTAAAAATCTGAGCATTTGCTCCATGACAGAGAAGTGGAAAGGAGATGGTTGTGTATGCAGCTTGCCTCCCTGTGTATCTTTTCCACTGTCTTGGCCACAGCTAACCCTCCCAGTGCAACACTTACCCTCCATCCTCTGTGTGGGCCAGCTCAGTGGCAGTCGATCAATTTCAGCCTCCTCCTCCTCCTCCTCCTCCCCCTGCAAACCTGCTGCAAAAGACAAAACCTCATTTGTTTTGTGTACTCCTGAGATCGATAGCGGCTCGACACTAAAAGAGGCCAGCTAGAGGGATTCTCCACTCAGTTCTAATGGGACAGGCCGGTCTGAGCACAGAGGAGGCTGTTGGCAGGCCGGTCCAGACGGTGCTGTCCACAACCCAGACCACAACAACATCACCTCCTCTTTGCTTTCTTAACAATTACACCAAAGCAGGCCAAGGCTATTAAAAAAAATAAACCTGCTGGGTGATCGGGAGGATCAAAAATGATTGACTAATCATTTGGATTTTAGTCAAATTAGCACTAACATCCAGGGGCCAGTCAGATAGTCTGGACAGCTGAGGCGCAGTTCAAGGCCCTCTTTGTCAATTTGTAATTTAGGAAATTGCGGCATTGTCTTCCCTTGGGGTTTGACTGAATGGCGAGAGCTCTAGTTGGGGTTGTTTACGTTGCACATTGGCCTCCCCAGTCACCAATCAATCTCAGAGTGTCTTTAAGAAACAGAGGGAGGAAAAAAAATAGGTAGAAGCTCTTAATTTCAGGCTTTTGTCTGTTCAACAGTTCCCTCCTCTTATTTGGAATTGCTGACGGAATCGCTGTTAACAGCACAATGGCCGTGGGTGTGTTTGCACAAAAATACCCTGTGTGTGTGTGTGTGTGCGTGTGTGTGTGTGTGTGTGTGTGTGTGCGCACACAGGGTACAGGGTGCGAGAGCTTAACTGTGTGTTTTACCTCAAAGACTCGTGTGTCTGCCCCAGCTCCCGCTCCCCTCAGAGCTGTAAGAATATCAGGCATCACCAGAAGTAACTCTGCGGTCGGTGTGATTGACGCGAGAGGCCTCACCACCAGCCATTCAAGGCACATTCTTACGGGGATCTCATATCGCCAGGGGTTGGCCCGAGCACTCCTGGTGCCTTCCAAGGAAAATAAGCGGCGTGACATCAGGGCTTTGTTTCAACGGCGAGGCCCCTTCTGTTTGTGTTTAATATCGCTCCGAGAGAAGTGGAAAGAGGGCCAGCCAATTTCTCTGGCCCCGACCGCTGAGCCTGGGTGCTTCGGCGGTGAAGCGACGGTGATCTCGTGTGTCTGCAGCGCAACGCTCTCTACCCCCCCCCCCCCCTTTCTTTTTCTTTTTCTCTGTTGCTGCACTCTCTTTGCTTTTGGATCTCTGGTCCCAGGAGGCTTTGCAGTTTTGACTACAGGGAAATCAGATCTCACAACACTGGGGGCCTTTTAGGATGAAGGGGGCAGAGAGTAAAAACAGAGAGAGACAGAAACAGAGGTGGAAATGGAGATGCGGGGAGAAGATGTGAGGAATGATTTTGGAACAAAAACTGAAAGGCAGAAGAAAAAGGAAGAGTCGGAGGGAGATCAAAAGAGAGGAGGACAAAAGAAAGACAGAAAAAGAGGAGGGGGGGGAGTATAGATGAGGTGAGAGTAATGAAAAATGAGAGGAAAGTAGGAAAGCAGAAAAGAAAGAGAGGAGGGAGTCTTAAGTGAAGGCCAGCCACGTCTGGGTGGTTTTCCTGAGGACAGGCTCTTTGATACTCCAGCACTCACACTCCAATGCATTTAGACAGGGGTTGACAGTGGTTTCAGGCAGCGGTTTGTCTGGCCAGTTAGCTTTGATTTAGAAGACCCTGGACCGAGGGCTGAGTATTTGACTCTTTGATTTTTGTTAAGTACCTTGGATGGAAAATCGGTACAGTTTTTTTTTTTTTTTTACTACGAATTTAATGTTCCCATCTCAACCCTAGAGGCAGACGGCTTTTACTTTCCAAGTCTTTTATTTTAAGTTTTCTATTATTTTTATACTATTTTCAATGGACTCACATGCCCAAGATGTAATTGCAATATGACTACACCTACTTAAACGTGATTGCACCCCATTGTCTTTGTTTTGGATTGAAGTCAAACTCAGTTGTCTGAACTGTTAATGTAAGGATTAACCACATGTGACAAGATGAGTCTCCAGTGTTTTTTCGAGACTCATAAAGTATTGTTTGAAAGCCTAATTTGATTGATTTTATTTGACTCTTACCATGTAAAATCTCAGCTCTGCTGTAAAAGGCAAAACGTAAGAAAGAGGTCAAATTGCCAGGACAACAAAAAAAGCCCATGCGGCTTTTTTCCCATTGTGGTTCACATTGTTATATGAAAAATAAAGGAAAGCAGCTTTTATTGTTAGCAACACTGAGCCAGGCATTGTCTGAAAAGCTTATTTCATTACTTACTGTAAACTCTCATATTTGTGCAGAACTGAGTATTAGATATCCCATTTTGTCAATAGTCAGAATTAAACTTAAGGAGGATTCAAGCGAAATTTCTTTAGGTATTATCTGGATTTATTTGTAGATGCAAATCGATGCACAAGCTGCTTCCAGCATCTGCTGAAAGAATAACTGTCAGAGACGGATTGTAGATAATTTAAAATGAAAATGTTTTGCTGGAATGCCTCTCTGATAAATACTCAAACAAATCTTCCATTTGTGTGGGACACTCCTGTCAAAGTCAGATCTAGGTGTGTGTGTGCGTGTGTGTGTGTGTGTGTGTGTGTGTGTGCGTGTGCGCGTGTGTGTGCGCGTGTGTGTATTTGTACGTGCACATCTGTTTCCATAAGAGTCCTGTGTGTTTGGCTCAGACACACACACACACCCATAGAAGAAGAGAGGAGAGAGAATGAAAGAGGAAAGCCACTGACTAGCTGCTGGCGAGCAATGTTAATAGTCTGTCGGTTTTGCTGGTTTCTTCCCTTTTTGCAGCAGCTGTACGCAGCCCAGCTGGCAAGCATGCAGATCTCACCAGGAGCCAAGATGGCTCCCCTCCCGCAGGCTCCCAACTCCTCCGGTCCGCTTTCCCCCTCCGCCCTGAAGAGCGAGAAGCGAGCATCCAGTCCTGTCGCTCAGATTAAGGTGAGCCTGTTGCTGCCGATGATTTTGTAAAATGGTTTATGTGGAATCACAGAGCGGTTTGAATGATTCAACGGGATATGTCGGAGCTGGGAGGACACATTTGTGATGGGTTGATGTTCTAATAAGCTGTGGGCAAAGACAACGGCACAAGGGGAAAATCTAACCACACTCAAGAAACAAACAAATGTATAAGGAACTTATATGGGAAAAACAGTGTCTCCATGGTGTATGACAATATAATAAGACAAAGGAAAGAGTGAGTTCAGAATATGAATGATGGGAAAACACACAAGAATTATGATGATCAGTGCAACTAAAAGTGAGAAGTTTCTGAAACATCGATCTGCCCGTGGCTCTCTGCTCTTAACCATCAATTAGAAACAGCTTATTTAAAAGTCACACACTGATACACACACACGCAAGTACACAAACTGACACTGGCGCTGGCTGCTGTTTGGCAGGAGCCCAGACCCCTTCACTGTGGAGAGAGCGTACGCCTCATCTTTGCTCGACGGCGAGGCAGTAATGGAAACCATGTGTGTGTGTGGGGCACAGCTGCAACCGGCGTCACAATAGACCGGCGTCAGAGCTCACCACACTCAAACAGTAGTGCTGTGCCCTCCAATCTCCTCCAATCTCCCCAGCCTCTCCACCCTCCCCACCCTCCCCAACCCCCGCACTTGCTCAGCCCACCCCACCGCCACCCACCGCCCCCACTTTGGCATGCCACCCGCAGACTAACCTCCCTCTACCGAGCCGTTCCTAAACTCCCTCCAACACCTCCCTCAGCTGAAGCTCAGCTCCAAATTAGCTTTGCGTTCATTAAGCGACTACCGCCAACACAAGAGCCCCAGTCAGTTTACTTCTTGGCATTACTTTTCCTTTTCCAGGGATTCCTTATGTGGATCAATGTGGTCATGAACCTTTGATTAGAAATAGAGGACAAGACTCGCACAAACAAAGGTGCTATTGTTCAGATAAGAGGGCACACTACAACTTTTTTTTCCTGTCACGTTCACAGAAGTTAGCTGTGGGATTCTTTTTTTTTTTTTTTTTTTCTGAGGGCAAAGGTGTGACTGATCAGCCAGCCAGTCAGCAGGAGCGTCACTAAAGTACTGAAAGCACAACTTCCAAGAGAGACTCGGGACAGGATTGAAAATCAGTGGCAGCAGTAGACTCTAATTCAGTCAGTTACACCTCCAACAGTAATAGATTTTCACAGCAGACATGTTCATTTCACCAAAGTATTACTTTATAAACAATGTCTGTGTCACACTTTATAAGACTGACAGCTTCTCTGGAAGTATATAGAGCTACTGGTGAATATACTTGAACAGCACTGTATGTGGATGGATAAAGGAGAAGTGGATTATGCTGCATGAGTGAGAAGATACCTTTAAGACTACATGTTAGTGCTGCAATCCCATGTAAATCCATTTTCACAGACTCAATGTGCTGTCATTGTAATCCTTTTACAGCCACCTTTCAAGCCAACAGGTGGAGGGGTGTGTCTGACTCTCGAAAAGTAGATTTCGGGTGAAATTTAAGCCCATGTTCCCCAACCTGGAGGTCCTGACACCCACAAAGGGTCACAACATGAATTAAAGGGACCCTGGGATGATTATTAAGGAAAAACAAAAGTTGAGCACACAGCGTTAGCTTGTCTCTATCCTTGAGGGATAGTAAATATGTTAAATGTGTTTTCTTTCCTCATAAAAACAAAATTGAAACAAGCATTTTGAAATAATTTGAAACCTACAATGTTTACATCCACGTTGTCTTGCAAGCGATCCTCTTCTTCTTTGCCTTTGTTGCTGCGTTGCTACATTTCTTGGCGTATTACTGCCGCCGACTGTCAATCAGTGGAGTAGCATGAGAACATTAGCAGGGCTGTGTATCTTGCACCCAGGTGTGACGCTCATGTATAAGCGTCCCTGTTTTGTTTTGTTTTGTTTTTTTTGTTTTTATTTAATAGGGACAATGCAATTTAACGTAGTTCCAAAACAAAGCAGGAAACGAATGTGTCGCACAGAGAGTTTATAGCTATTACTCATTTTCAGCTCTTGTCCCTAGTTGGGCTTTTACATGTAGAGTGTAAATAAGACAGTTTTCATCCTAATGAAACCACAATACACTGCATATATGAAAGTAGAGTAAAATACTATATTGAAATAGACAAGAACAACAGCGAAAACAACACAAATGATAATAGCATAGAATTACCTAAAAAATATACAGATGTACAGACTAAAAAGAGACAGCAATAGAAATAGTTGTCCATACATGACACCCTATCGTTATGGAGCAATAACATTGTTCCATAAAGCTACTACTGGCCAACTCAAACACAGGGTAGAAGCAGTTCTGAGTAATGCCACACACTCACTCACAAAGACACAAAGATGTGGCGATCCATCAGTTGTACATTTCCATTAAAGCACCGTTACATCTGTTCCACTAACAGGAGGAAGGATCCACACAGCCATTGAACCTCTCAGCCAGACCCAAGACAGCTGAGGCTCTTCGCTCCCCAACGTCCCCGACACAGAGTCTGTTCTCGGGAAACAAGACCAGTCCTACAGGCATGGGCAAGGGCCGCATCCCCAGCCCCATCCCCAGCATGGGCAGGAACACTTCTCTTGGTAGGTAACAAACACGCACATGCACTTTAACACCAGTGTTTCCTTTACCGCTGGGTAGACGGGACGGGCCACCCAGACCACTGCTGCTCTGCCTACAAGAAGTACATTAGCATTGGCTTCACTGACATGTTCAATAAGGATCACAGGGTCTAAGCGCTGCTTCACCATGCCAAGACAAAATTCTGAGGGGAAACACTGACGTACTCTACACATACATGGCCTCTCTCTCTCGCTCTGACACACACACACACACACACACACACACACACACACAAACAAACGCTCATACCCTTTCATGCGCCACTGTATTGTTCACATCTGTACTGTACATCCATCCAGAGCAAACACGTCCTCACTCCAGTGTAAAACTGTTCTTCCCCTCAACCGGAAAAACAAAAACATCACCCACCCAAAAACACCTCCCTCCTCCCCGCCACACACAGACAAACCGAGAGCCGTTGCATGCGCCTGATAGACTGCAGACACCTCAACCCCACGAGGAGACCTGTGTGTGAGCATTTGTGTGTGTGTGTGTTTGTGTTTTACAGGAGTCCAAAGCCCTGTATTTAGCCCCAATGAAAACCCCAGCAGCGGAAGCAGTGAAACCCAGCACACGTTATTTGGTTTTTAAGAGCTTCCTCACATCATTGTCTGCCCGCGCTAGACCTTTTATGCCCCTACCTCTGCTATCTGTTATTAAGGCCAATCTAAACCCTCTCATTATATCCCCCCAGAAAACAATTTCACCAGCTCCTCTGGAGTGGCTTTGAGGACGCGTCGCTTGTGTTGCCTGCAAAGTTATTTTTGCCCATTTTAACGGCCACCCAAGCATACAGTGCTTCCTACTTGTCTGCTAATTAAACGAGGAGGGCGACGGAAACTTTGCATCCTTTTATTTATTTCTTTTTTTTTTCTTATTCTTCAAATGTGCATTGGCTTCAAAAGTGTGAAGCACATAAACAAGAGGGAGGAGATTCTGTCGTGTTTACTCGTGTCACACAAGTGGACTGGAAAACAACTTGAGCAACGTTTTGATCTGACAAGAGAAAAATCTAATTTTTTAAACAGATGTTTCAATATTTTTATAACAGGAATTTGTTCAGAATTTGCAGCCATTGTGATTTTTTGGGGCTTCAGCACTTATGCTTTGTTCTCAAAGGTTGATAGTGTTTATAAAAGTTTACACAGGCACCAAACTGGGTTCTTCAAGGTTTAAACAGCATCTGACTCAAAACCCTCTGATTTATTAAAACTAACAAATAAAAGATACTTGCAGATCAGAATTTAAAAGAAAACCGATAAGCAGCTGAACTCTGTGAACTACAGACTTAGAGCATAAAAGCACAGTTCAGATACTGAATGGTTTAATTTATTTCTCTGTGCCATATCCTGTATTTTCTAACAGGCTTTCTGTGATGGCAGAAACCTCGAGAACCATTTCCTGGTACATGTTTTGTAAGGACTCCATAAGGATTCAGAAGAAACAAGTCACCTCATAATATAACATGACTTTCTTTTCAGTCAGTCCCCATACCTCACAAATTGCTTGGTTAAAGGAGCTATTTGTCAGTTTTGCTATTGCTACAAAGCTAACTTGAGCACCAACAGCTGTTACTTACCAGTGTAGAAGAAATGTTGTGAGTTCAGCATCAAACTTCATTCCATTACTCAATTAACAACATTAACATAGAAGCCAAAATTGGAAAATATTTGGATGTTTTACTTATGAGATTTCTTTATTTTGTGTTTTTCTCTGCCCTCTTGTTACTAGTGCTCAGGGCAGAATTAAGCAACATTTGAATCAGAATATGATGACAGATGTGAAGCTGTTGCTTATGTGTCCAGTCAAAGCTTATTACTTATTAAGACTTGTGCTTTCCTTCTATGCCAGCCAAAGTGACATGCAGTTTTCCCCTTTCGTCTCCTCCCAGACATCCTGTCCAGCCTCAACTCCACAGCGCTGTTTGGGGACCAGGACGCAGTGATGAAGGCCATCCAAGAGGCCAGGAGCATGAGGGAGCAGATCCAGAGGGAGCAGCTCCACCAGCAGCAGCAGCACTCAGGACACCAGAGTCTGGAGGCCAAGCTGTCCGCCCTCAGCAGCATGAGCCTCAACAACGGCAACAAGGTTAGAGGGAGAGCCAGGTCACATGTGTGGCAACATGAGAAGACACACAGACACACTTCACTGATAAGGTCTATAAGAATCACATGCTCTACATGCAGCTTTCAAAGGCATTTTCTTCCATGTGAAGAAACAGTTCTGATTCAGACACTCATGGGTCTGCATACACACACACGCATGAATTACACAAATGCAACAATATGTACATTTGACTCACACCAAGTACATTTACTTAAGTTCTTTACCTTTCAGAGGAACAATTTTTATTTAAACAACTTATTAAACAACTAATGTTACTGTTTACTTTGCGCATTAAGATTTTACATACAAAACATGTGTTCAACCCTTAAAATAGGATCCATATTAAAGATGAAACACTCACACGCACTCAACAGTGTATTAAAAAACATTAAGGTAGTTCCACCTGCAGCAGGTAAGAAATGCTGTTGACCTATTAAAGGTCCCATATTTTACACTTTCCCTCTGTTTTATTTGAAGGATTGATCCATAAGAAGATATATTTGTGGTTTTAAGAACAAAAAACCATCTCAGTGTAGTTTTACATCTCCTCTCTCAGGCTTCTCTCTTGAGCTCTAGTAACAAAAGGTCAGTGATCAGAAGAGAGGAGGCTCTGAGCCTCTCTTCTGATTGGCTACCTTTTTTCTGAGTGATCTAATAAAAATATAGCAGATCTCTGAAAAACCAAATCCTGCAGGGTTGGACGATGGATCCAGGTGGGCTTGGGGCATGGCTGAGAGACTGCTTTGTTGTGACATCACAAAGTTACAGAAGTCCTGACGGCTTGTTTTAAGGCTCAGTTTCTGAATACAGGCTGTGTGCATTTCTCTGTGGACTGAGCACTTTGATACTTTTACTGTGTTAATATAGAACCTAGACCTGCTTTATAATCAAACAACACATGGACATCTACCTTTAGACTATATGGGGCCTTTAATATCTCTGTAATAATAATAAAGCACTGTAGATGTCGTAAATAATTTACTTTAACTTAACTGTACAGTAACAGCTCTGCAACACTAACTGACAGGTGCTCCCCAAGGTTTTTATTGACTTGCCTTTATTGGAAGCTGTATCTCCAACCCAGAAATTTCAAAGTAAAGGCACACAACAAAATGTCATATAAACAATAGAAACTAAAATTCAGATTCAGCCGAGTTGGATGGTGAGATTATATTCAACAGGCCTTTTTACGTTTGCTGGGGAAGTTGATGTATCCTCTTGGTCCCATATGCTTCAGTGCTGATTTGGGTGTATATATTTTTGAGTGTACTGATTAGGGCTTTTATTGTAAAAGAACATTTTTACAATGTGGTATCACAACTTTTCCTTCAGAAAAACATGTGAACACTGCAGAGCATGCAGGACAATGTGGTGAGGAGAGCATTTATCCCTATACAGCATTCATATTATCATGTTCGCTCTCACTCCTTCACACACACACACACACACACACACACACACACACACACACACACACACACCTCCGTTGATCTCCAGACTCCTTAATCCTGTGTCACATTCTCTCCAGTATTTCACTGGCCGCTTATTCAAGGTTTCTGCTCAGCTCGTGCACGAGTCTGAAGAATATTCATGGACGATATTTGGTGTCGTTTAGCGCGGGCTGCACTTCTTGAAAACTTCTCTTTTCTCCTCTCATCTCCACGGCCACCCAGAAGCCAACAGCTTTGAAGAGGGAGCAGCTGGGCCAATGACAAGTGATGGTTTTGGCGTGTGAGTGTGTTTGTGTGCCTGCCTTGACTGAGACTGAGTGGGTGTTTTTTTGGAGAGGAGACGGTGTTAACATTAGTGTGTGTGCGTGTGTGTGTGTGTGTGTGTGTGTAATTGAGTCCAGCTCTCCACTTGCCCTGGAGGGGGGATCCCGGCCTCAGGGTTTTAGCCCAATTAAAGGGCCTTTCTCGTGGAAGAGACCCCCCCCCCCCCCCCCCCCCCCCCAATGCACACCTCTTCCCCCAGCTCATCTCTCCCCCTTGGGCTGAAGGAGACAGGGCCTTTGTACCAGGATCTCATATCCAGAGGGAAATCCATATTCCAAAACATCTTCAATCAGTCTGATCAGCCAATCACAGATTCCGAGGATCAGACACTCAGTAAAATAGGGAACATGATTAGACCGGCTCTCCTGCGCAATTGATCCCTTGTTGCTTGCAAGGATGAGGAGAAGGAGGAGGAGAAGAACTCATGAATATTTTAGGGGTGGAGACTTTGAACTCACCAACCCCAAGTAGGTCATGATTGGTGCACTCCAAGGATAGGCTGTTTTGAATTTTTTGGACTTGTTTGCCTTGCATCTTCAGGAGGAAAACATCCAAAATCTGGCAAAATATATCTCTGCTGTACTTATCCTCAGTCCCAAGTTGATTTTTTTTATAAGTCATTATACTAGTAAACACTGAGAAGCTCATAAATATAAATTATACAACAGCCTATACTAATAAATTGTTTATTAAGGTTTAATGTGAGTTGTCTGCCGCAGGTCCGATGAAAAAATCCCAGAAATATTCCCAAATAAGTTTAAGTGCTATAAGGAGCTTTTTGTTAAAAAAAAAGTTAACTTTGAAATGATCACAGATTAAGGTGAGTGTGTTGAAGGGAGAGACCGACGCACCTCTCCAGTTCTATATTTTCCAACTTTTTACGAACAAAACCAAAGCAATGCAGTAATTTGGTTTATAGCTCCATGCCTCCTAATAAAAAGCTCATTTGGAAAGTCTCAAAGTAATTGTTTCCGGTTCGAGGACGACAGCAGGCCTTGGTGTTTGTTGTCAGTTTGTTATTCGTTACCTAACAACAGCAGCTCAAAGACTCTTTCTCTTAGCTTTAAATACATAATTTTTTCTTTGGGACGGAGAATTTTTTTGTGTGTGTGTGTTTTTTTTCTCTAAAGCTCTCAAAGGCTTTGCTCTGTCTTAAACAATTCATGGATGGAACTTGCTGGATACTGAGAGTGTGACTCACCCGTTCCACCTCGGGAGGCAGCGAGACCAGCTCTTTTTCTTTACCTTGGATTTCTGTGTTGTTTTCTGTTCGTCGAATAAATTTGTTACTCAAATCCTCCCCTTTGAAACTTTGAAGCTGTGCCCGAGCCCTTTTTGTTTTATGGCATTGTACGAACGCGGCGCACTCGGCTTCTCCGGAGGGAATGAGACAACTGCTGTAAATGCTATTTCAGTGTAATGTTGAATGTTGAGCTATTTATTGCCTACACTGATTTGACTCAAAGGGAGTCGTCGCGGTGACGTCTGAGTGTTTGTGTTTATTTCGCTTTCTGTTTGTGTATTTTTGTCCCACAGCGTCAGGCATAGACGACATAGACATTTTTGTAAGAGGTGAAAGTGATCCTGTCCTCCTATTTGTGTGTGTGTGTGTGTGTGTGTGTGTGTGTGTGTGTGTGTGTGTGTGTGTGTGTGTGTTCGTGTGTGTGTCCTGGCTCTGCACTGGCCTTGGCCATGTTAATGTCATTATAGCTGGTGTACAGACGAGAGGCCTGGCCAGTTAGTGGCATTGTTGAGTATCACCTTACGCTTACGTTGCTTCCAGCTGGCCTGCGGCTGCCAAAGCTCACTGAAATAGCCACTGTGTATGACTGTGTGGGTTTGTGCATGTATGTATGTGTTTGTGTGTGTGTTGCGCGCAGAAGACTGTGCACTTTTTTTTTTTCATCTAAACAGCCACAAAACACTCCCTAAACCCACTTAAAGGAAAACATCAAGTTTCTGAGAGGTTGGCACATTACTCGGCTTACATGTCCTAGATGAAAACACCAAAATCAACCATGTGTCCCTGCTAGATTCTTCTCTCTGCCTCAATAGAAGAGAGAGTGATAACATGTGGAAGCTCTAAACCTGCATGGTAAGCTGTCTTAAAAGCGGGAGAGTTTTGCACTGGGGATTGGTAAAGTTTACACAAAATCTAATAGAAAAATAATACACAGCTTTGAACCACAAGGGACCACTGTTTCTGTTTCCACAGGAGGTGAACACAGTGTGTGATGGCAGACTGACTGCAAGTGAATCTACAGGCCACATAAGAATGAACTTTTTTAATTCTAATTCTTAATTGTCATGAACACAATCACTCAACAGCTGACTCTAAATTGAATGGTGGACACATGGGGGTTTTTTTTCCGTTTTTTTTTGGTGTCTGTTGAAGCTGCCAGCAGATCCTTCAGCAGCTACACAGAAGTGAGGTTGAGGTTTGCCAGATATTTGAAATAAAAAAAATCAATCATCAAATAAGAGCTTATATGCCTTCCCCTCTTAGCCAGACACCAGTTATTAATAATATGTCTTTACCTAATAATATATTTGATCATTAAGCTTTGATTATAAACCAGGTCTAGGTTCTATATTAATACTGTGAAAGTATCAATGTATGCAATCCATGGACAAAATGCACACAGCCTGTATTCAGAAACTAAGATTTCAAATGAACCGTCAGGACTTCCTTAACTATGTGATGTCACAACAAAGCAGTCACTACTTTTACATGCCCCAAGCCCCGCCCACCTGGACCCAGCGTCAAACCTGTCAGGATTTAGTTTCTCTGAGTGTTTACCTGAAATCTGCTATATTTCTATTAGATCACTCAGAAAACAGTCAGCCAATCAGAAAAGAGGCTCAGAGCCTCCTCTCTTATGATTGGCTGACTGACCTGTTGTTACTACAAATGTGTATCCAAACAAAAATAAAAACTTAAAATAAAACAACAGAAAAGTGTAAAATATGGGATCTTTAACATTCTTCTCAGACTACGTTTTTTACACATTTTCATGAAGAATTCATTCTTAACTTTTTCACAGTTTTGAAATTTACCAGATCTCTACATTTTAGAGGCCTTAATTTAATGTAGCCCAGTGTCTTTTGTCTGCACCCTGTTGAATAAAGTTGGTCAGCGTGCTTAGAGTTTCTGTTGGAGGCGCAGAATAAGTCTGGAGGGAGGGGGGGTGGGGGGGTGGGGTGGGGGGAATGGTTGTATAGACGTTTATATTGGCTCCACTAGTGAGTTTGGTCTTTGTAGGAAGCGAGCCTGTGAAAGCGACAGCTCAGACAGTTCCAAGTCTTGATTAAAGGTCGACGTAATGTTGCTGCATTTGAAGGCTGGATGATATACATTATAATAATGTATACTACAAAGCTGCGTCTGGCACCTGCAAATAGACTGTTGAGTGTCTACTTCTTTGGGGATTGGAGCCTCGAGGGGTGGAGGGGGGCTGGCGGAGGGGTGTTGAGGGCTATGAATAGGAGGAATGGTGAAAAGAGAAGGAGGGGAGAAGAAAAAAAACAAGGCTGACTGACAGCTCTATCGGCACAGTGAAGTCTGGAGGAGGAAAGAGAGAGATAGAGAGAGAACGATGAAGAAAAAAGGAGGAGAGAGGGGACGCTGGTTGGGAGGAGAGGGAGGGGAGGGGGGTGTTGGGGGCTGGGGGGGGGGTACGACTGAGGAGGTTGCCAAACTTGATTGGTCCGGGAGGAGACAGTAAACGGTTGCGGGTCAGTTGGAGGCAGGCCGTGCTGGCGGTGGGCGAGTTGTAACTGTGGTAATGAGCTCAATACGGTGTGGATTAAAAAAAAAAAAAACAGCAAAGTTTAGAGCGTTACCCTAGCAACAGTGGAGCGACGCAAACGCCAAGACAAGGAGAGACCAGGCGGAACAAAAAGAGTCGGGTGTCTCTTAAATTTAGAAATATACATTCAGCAGCAATATTGGGCTCCAGACCCAGTGAAAGGAACAGTGTGTTAAAAATACTGTGGCAGCACAGATGTGATTTGTTTCAGTGGTACTTGTTTGTACAGATTGCACTGAATGCTCTTTTCTGCTGTTTTTGTAATTTAACTTGATTTAATTTTTTTAATTTGACTCCGATCTCAATCTTCCGCTCGGTTTAATTCATCTTGTCCCTGCACACGTCCTTCATTGTGTGTAATTAATTTAGTCCTTGGTTAGTCAACTCGTCTGCTTCCAAGTCAAGAGCTCTTTTTGCTCCAATTCAGACCTGGGTTAAATAGTAGTGTAATATCAAGCATGCGATCAATGAGCTTTACTGTGTCAAAGCCATTCAGATACAGTAGAGGCAGATAAAAGTTTTTGCTGAGCAGCAGGCTTCCTCTTCGCTGTAATTGCCTGAGCATCAGCACTGTTATTGACTATTTTTAACAGGTAGTCCTTCTGTGGAGATGAAGAGGAGACATAATCCAACAGTGTACATAATACAAATGGAGTCACATGAAAGAGAAAGTCAAAAAAAAAAAAAATTTCTATAATACTGCTCCAGAAGGCAGCCATCCAGTATCAAACCAGCAGGCGTACGAGCCAAACCTATTTCAATCTTGACTAAACAAAGCAAAGACAGCTCCTTATTGCATTTGCCACAAGAGCTTTCAAGTAGACCGGAGTCGACCAACCGCAGGGAATATTTGCAGATTTTGACCCAGGTCTGCTGTTAATCTGTAGTTTGGATCGGTCCACCTCTATTGATGCTGTCCTCGTCCGTTTTCCAAAACCCTAACTCCACTCTGCATTAGTTTTCCATCGCTCTCCTCCCATTTACCAGCAATATTCGTAGCTATGTCTCAAACTGCTTATGATGTTTAGAAATTATGTTCTTGGCAAAGAAGGCATGTTTAGCATCATTTTGAGAAGTACAAATTTAATCCAAGACAACTTTTAGCAAGTCTGAGAGCATCAGGCTATTGCTCAGCGCTACAAAGTTTAAAAAGGATCCCCCTGGACTATAGACCTTGTCTCTGGACTAGTTTTCCATTCCATTCCTCTTCCTTTTTTCTTTCACTCTTTCTCTATCTCGTTCTGTCCTTCCCTCTTTCTCTCTTTTCTTTAGTCCTTTGTTAGGCGGTTGCTTCCTGCGGTGAGCATGGCACTGCCCAGGCACATGTTCTGTGGTGGGCCTGATTACAGCCCTGCTGTAGTGCTGACATTGGCCCGCGCCGGCTCCTCATCTATAAACACACACACACACACACACACACATACACGCTCACACATACACAAACACACACGCACGTACACACCGGCCCCTAAGTTCCACCAGCTCTGCCAGCGGCTACCGCGGCATGACTTCACCCAGCAACCATTCCTTGCGTCAAACAAAATGCCTCTGTCACCAGAAAAAGGAGGAGAGCGGAGAGGGAGGAGGGGAGGAGGAGAAGAAGAGGGGAGAGGAGAAGAGAGTAGAGGAGGAGCGTGGATGTGCGGTAGCTGTGCGGAGGGTTCGATGTTTTCCACCACAGTTTGGGAGTGTGGTGGGGTAATTTTAGCTGGAAGGCCTCGGGGCAGGCTGCTTGTAGAAGTGGAGTGGCAGGCAAGAAGACAGAAACACAGATGATGGGAGGTTGAGGAAGACACTGATGATCAGCACGGCTTTGAAGCAGCTATGACTTGTCTATTAGCCTATCGCATAACCGACATCATGACTCATTTCCCTCAGATAGAAAAAAAAAAAGTTATTTTGCTTTTTTTAATGACAGGCAACTTGATCCAGACATTAAAGGTCCCATATTTTACACTTTCCCTCTGTTTTATTTGAAGTGTTGATCCATAAGAAGATATATTTGTGGTTTTAAGAACAAAAAACCATCTCAGTGTAGTTTAACGTCTTCTCTCTCAGGCTTCTCTCTGAAGCTCTAGTAACAACAGGTCAGTGAGCCAATCAGAAGAGAGGAGACTGTGAGCCTATCTTCTGATTGGCTGACTGTTTTCTGAGTGATCTAATAAAAATACAGCAGATTTCAGGTAAACATCCTGCAAGGTTGGATGGGGGGTCCAGGTGGGCGGGGCTTTGGGCAGGGCTGAGAGTGTTGACTGCTTGTTTGTTTGTTGACATCACAAAGTTACAGAAGTCCTGACGGCTCGTTTTAAGGTTCAGTGTCTGAATACAGACTGTGTGCATTTTGTCCATGGATTGCATACGTTGATAATTTCACAGTATTAATATAGAACCTAGACCTGATTTATAATCAAGAAAGACACGGACATCTCACTTTATACAAGACAGGACCTTTAAATAATATGAACCAAACAGGAACTGGAAAAGAACTTTCAGAGAATATATTTTCTTGGAGCTCAATTCACATTTCTCAAGCAGCTTTCTCTTAGTGACCCTTCAAACCTTTTTTTGTGTTGCAGGAGCGGCTGCACTATGAGACACTGAGCCAGCACCTGGGAAAGCTTGGGGAGGATGCTGGGAAGATGGTCCACCGAGTCATTGACCTGACAAGACCAGAAGATCTGGATGGTAAGTTCTTCCGCTTTATTTTAATTATTATATATTTATTCTTATCTCTGATTCTTTTTCTTTGTTTTGGGACTCTTTTCTCACTCTTGCACTCTTGCAGCATTTTTGGTTGCTTACACCGTTGGTAATTCAGAAATCAATGCCAAAAAAAAAAGCTAGAGCGATGTAAGTGGAAGAGAGTGTCTGGAGTTCTGAGAAGCAGAGTCGAAGTTAGAAGCAGTCGCATCCTGTTAAGACTAAATCAATACCAGTGACCCTTAACTTGGTGGGCCCCACATAGAAGAGGCCTGTACCTCTGGGGGCCTCGTATCTCAGAGCTCCAGTGAGGAAGAAAAAGACATCTGCCAGAAAAACCAGAACATACAGGTATTCAGCAAATACAAATATTTATTGTGCTCCTCAGGAAGCGACGGTGAAGGACACCCTCCTCGGCTAAACAGAGCGCTCAGTGTCAACATTTTATGCTCTTCACAAATTTTACTCTGTTATTATTGCTGCAAGTACATGACAAGAGGCTGAATTCTCCTCCTTTTTTACACAGCTAGTGTTTGTGACACAAGATCCCACCCAGCACAAGTATGCAAACAAAAGCAGGCGAACACAGGTCTGTTGTAGTTAATGACGCTTACTGCAAATAAGTTTAATGAATGAAGTGACTTGATATATTGAATGTTTCAGATACACGAAATTGCTTAAATACATTCACTGTGTCTGAATTTAGTGGAAGGACACTGACTTTGTGTTTCCTCAACCCACCTGTTTCTCATAAAGCACCACTGTTTACAGGCAATGAGGGGTTGAGGAGTGCTCATCAGGGTTTAGTTTAGAGTCAGAGGAGTAAACACAGGAGCATAGGCACTGAGATACTATCTGTTTGTGTGAGCATGTTGAGGGCATCACGGCAAGACCCCCATCAGACCTTTGTTATACATCCTCTTACGAGAAGGAGAAAAGGGGCCTCGGGAGTGAAGAAAGACACAGGACTAGTCCTTATCAGTGCTGCGCTGTGCGTTTAAAGTGTGAAAGTATGAACGATGAGCGTGTCAACATACTACAGGAAGTGTCATTCCTTTGTGTCACACAGGGAGTAATATCACGGAGGCGCGAGTGTTCAGGGAGGCGCGGGGCAGGAACAGCAACGAGCCGCACATCAAGAGGCCCATGAACGCCTTCATGGTGTGGGCCAAAGACGAGAGGAGGAAGATCCTGCAGACCTTCCCCGACATGCACAACTCCAACATCAGCAAGATCCTGGGTGAGATTTCACAGAGCTGTGTTCAGCATTCAACGTTTAACCTGAGCCACAAACCCCAGGCAGGAAAGCTTTGAATCCCATTACATTAATGTTCAGGTTTTGGAGGATTCTCTTGAAGGTTAAGCTCATATGGAGTTAGCGTGACAACATTATTCAGTGTTTTGCTTTTGGTTATTAAAATTAAAATTTTTTTTACTTACTAGAAGATCACGAACACATAATCAGCAGATCATTAGAATTTCTTTTCCCAGCATGAACCCATCACCTTTTGGATGGACTGGGACAAAATCTCAATGAAAATCAGTTTTTGGGTTGTTGTTTTGTGAAAACCAGATAAAAAACAATGAGACTTATACGCTGTACATCTTACAGATGCTCACTCACAATTAATGGGTGCAGTTTTGCAAGCTTCCATCATCTCATTAACAGACACTGCACCTTCCTTTAAAGGTCGGCCTCTCTGCTTATTAGCTTACCCTCTGCCACTATTTCCTACAGTTCACAGGGTTTCTTACCAGTCTTCTGCAGACTATAAGAAGGACTAGTGTTTCTCAACCTGGAACACTCCACACACAGAGCTCCACTGTGTCAGCCTGACCAGTGTGATGGATGCATTCAGTTAAAAAGCAGCCATGTTGATACTAACCTCCTCGACACAGATAGCCATTCACACGGCGCTGAGCGTAACGGTTGTTCGTGAAACATTCTTAAGACCCTCCACTGTCCGGCGCAGGGCTCCAGTGAGCTTGAGGGTGGCTGAATGTAAATGCTCCTCCTGAGCAACATTAACAAATTGCTTTTTCTGAGGTGGGTCTGTCTCATTGACTCGGAGCTTTGAATGGGCTCCGATAAAGGGAAGGTTTGTGTTCAGATTCGTAGGCTGCAAAATCCAACTATGACAGAAGTTTGAATTGAAATGAGATATTTAAACTCCTTCATCATAGTGAAAAAGTTGTTTAATATGTCAACTGACAACCTTTTGGCAGGAAGCACTAAGCGATAATTCTCCAGATATTTATCAAGCATCTGTGGCTGTGACACTGGAACAAAAAGCAGAGCTCAAAGTGCACAATTTTGTATGTGTACATAGCTGCATGTGTACAATGCACGTCTTCCCAATGTAATAACACAGCTGGACTCAGGGGAGTGGGTGGCAGGCTTTGAAAAAACCTCCTCTCTGTTTCCTGTGTCACAAAAGTACCAGACTAGTTTGTGATAAACCTTGATAAACAGAGGAGCGAGGCGAGTGTGTATAATCAGTTGTCAGAGTGCTTCGCAGATGGGCTGCATTCCTGCAGTAATGGCCCTGTCCACTTCTTCAGAAGGTCCTCTTACCGAGGAAAATAATAAGTCCACAATGTGTCATTCTTCTTGAGCCAAGAGGGAGCAGAGTGTAATCCACTCCTGATTTTCCTTGGTTAAAGACTCAATGGTGTCTGTTCACATGATGATATTCAAACTTAAAGAAACCACCAGAAACGCTGAAGGTTTATGTATAGACCAGGGCTGTGTGCCTCTTTTGAATGACTGAAATAATGTGCAGCTGAAATGACAGCATGTTAGTCCTGTTGGATCAGGGACTCATTGCCCATTTCATCTATTTTACCACGAACTCATGTGTCACTGAAACCGTTTAGAAAAGCATGCCAAACCAGTTTTCATCGCTCCCTAAATGTGAGGAAGTTCCTTTTTTTGTCTCCGATTTCTGTCAAACCCATAGTCTTTATTTCTTAACATACATATATGTTTTTTTGACAAAGTAAAACTGAAACAAAACTAAAGTCTCAAATCCTTTGCTCCAGGCTCTCGCTGGAAAGCCATGACCAACCAGGAGAAGCAGCCGTACTACGAGGAGCAGGCCCGCCTGAGCAAGATCCACTTGGAGAAATATCCCAACTACAAGTACAAGCCGCGGCCCAAGAGGACCTGCATCATCGACGGCAAGAAGCTGCGCATCGGAGAGTACAAGCAGATGATGCGGTCACGACGTCAGGAGATGAGGCAGTTCTTTGTGGGGTGAGTGCCACCGCTGTCCCTGAACGTCACTCAGCTTTTTATATAAGTGCTCGGATTGGTTTAAACGAAAGCCGCTGTTTATTCCTTTGTGTGGTTTTAAAATTGAATTTTAAATTAGACTGTTTTACATAGGCACGACCTTGAAATGGACTCAATGTGTAATAATGATTTAAATCCCTGGAAATCACACACTCATTCAGCCCATTTCTTTCCTTCTGGGAACATTGTTTTCATTCTCAACTTTTCTCAACATCACAGAAGTACCTGGTCCAGCGCACTTTCTCCATCTCTGCTTTACCTCAGAAGGCAGGACCCTGAAACAATAACTCAGGCAGGAATTTGACTCTATCCCAGGCCACCATCATTCAAACCATCAGAACACTAATTCTGTAGGCTAAAGTACCAGACTAGTTATACATTTGGTCACTATGTTCAAGTGGGAGGAAAATGATCCACATTACAAAATACAATCATTTTATGTTCAATAAATATGAAAATAAATGCTCACTAATAATAATTATAATTATATTTATTTTTTACCATTTCCATAATTGCATGTTATTACACGAGAAAGTGGAGGCCACATCTATGACATATAGTCATAGCGGAAATATTTAAATATTTATATTTACATATATTTATAATCTCTATCTCTATCTTTCTCTCTCTCTCTCTCTCTCTCTCTGAACGAGAGTAAACAAAATCCTGTGAATCAAGTGCTTACTGAGCTCGACCGCTCATCAACAATGAATAAGTATTATTATTATTATTGATGGTCATATCAAAAGCAAACTCAGTGTAGACAGACAGGGCTGACAGGAGCAGCAGTAACAGTGTGGACACACTGCAGCAGCAGCAGTTCAGTGAGGTAGCATCACACACAGGTGGGGTGATGCAAGATGTCCGTCAACTCATTGCTGCTTGTCATATTATTGCTGGTTTAGCTGGCTGTTGACACTCAGGTCACCAGGAAGTGTCTCAGTTGTCCTGACGGACTGTCCGCCGCTGTCAGAGGGAATGAAGCTCATTTCCCAGAAGTCTTTGTGCATTGACCGCCACAAGCCTTGGATCATAGACCACTGCTGCACCTGTGACCTTTCAGTTCAGGTGTTTTTTAATAAGCATGCCATCCTGCCAGCCGCCTCGGCCTGAATATGTGTACTTTTGGAGAAATTAAAGCACCGATAAGTAAAAAAACAAATGTATTTTTATTTAGTTTTTTGCTTTGTCGTTCAGATATTTCACAAGTAATTGCATTGTGTCTTTGCACTTTTATGTCAGATCTTTTTTTATTAGTGTGTCAGTATGAATATAAAATATTCTTAACTACATCCATTAGCTAGAGGTTTGTGGAGTGACCATCAGGGTTTATGGACCCTTAAAGAACGATTTCTTCTCGGAGCCTTTTGTGGTTCTATCTGCAAAACCCTTTAAACATTCGCTGAAGAGCATTATATTTTTTAGAGTGTAGTCAGCGAGGGGAAAAACAGTGGCATTGTCTTAATAGGAACCAGCCATGGATGTGTTTAAAGCCATCTCAGTGGCCTGTGTTTGAGATGGATTTACCAGAGGCCACGGCTTTGAATAGGAGCGATTTTTAATAGCTTGTCATTTATTAAATTAGGACAATGCGGGGCGCTTGCGGGCAGTGAAATTGGACACAGACAGACATAGTGGAATATGAAATGTAAGCAGATGTTTGAGAGGGAACAAGAGCGAGGCAGACGTCACGAGCTAAATGCCACATTTACTGTGTGTGGTCAAGCAAATGCAAAAAAAAAGAAAAAAGGGGTATGATTCTTCAGGCCTGGACTTTCAATCAAAGTTAAATCAAATAGCTTCTGGAAGCTAGTACACAAGCAGTTTCTGGCACATTCCATATAACTAGGCCGCTGTTGTTTTAAAGAGTTTAATGTGAAAATGAGTCCGTCAGGGAGGACAGCGGTAATTGTTTCAGGAGACAGAGGAGGGAAAACTGTTAGGTGAGAAAAGTGACAGCAATTTTCCTGCTTTATGTGGCTCATTTGAGGAGCCAGAGGGCCTGTTTGAGTGATGTACGTTTACCCTCATTCCATCTGTATCTTAACAAGTTATTTAGCCGACGCTGCTGCGAGCTGGCAGGGAGCGCTGCGTGTTAGGACATGCCCCAGGATGAGAAGCGCTGCTGTTATCTTAAGTGGCCTCAGAATTAATGTTTTGTTCAAAGCAGTTTGTTCAAAGGTTAAAATGAATCAGTATCGGATCAGTCAAAAGCTGTCAGCCGCGTAACATCATCAGCAGTTGATGTGTGAACTGTTACTGTGACCTTTGGTATTTTTCTATTTCTATGCAGTGTGTTTATCTTCTTTTATCTCTTTAGCAATGCTAACAGCGTTACAGTCAAACTGAAGTATCTGAACTATCAGATGGATTGCCATGAACCGTTCAGACATTCATGTCCCCTGAGGATGTGTCCTCATTTCTGTACTTTTTAAAACCAAACATTAAAGGAGCTATTTGTAAGTTTTGCTATCGCTACATAGCTAACGTTAGCATTGGCAGCTGTTTACTTACCAGTCTAGAAGAAACATTGTGAGTCCAGCATCAAACTCTATGCCTTTACTCACCAACAGCTGTTTCCAGCGGTGGAAACAAACACCAGCGTTAACTATTGTCTCTATCACGTCTTTTCTTCTACTGAAGTTAGCATGCTAACCAGCTAGCTTTGTCACATTTCCGATAGCGACTCACTGTAGTCTCCAGTCTGCCCTGAAGACAAAGTGCTGCTCAGAGGACGAATTATTATTATATTACCTCGTCTTGTAAACGCATCGATGGCTGAAGCTCTTGTCAAGCGATAATCACCAACTCCCAGCAAGAAACCACGTTCACCACAGCTTCTTTAATGTTGTTTATTGTTGTAAATAAACCTCTGTTTAACACCTTCTTCTTTCTCTTCCTTCCTTTTCTCCTTCCCTTGTTTCTCAGGCCTCAGCCACCGATTGCTCTCGGCAACAGCCCGGGTGGGGTAGGAGTTTACCCAGGCGCAATTACCATGGCAACGACAGCCACACCATCCCCACACCTGACCTCAGACTGCTCCAGCAACTCAGCCAGCCCTGAACCAGCCATCCCCGTCATCCAGAGCACGTATGGGGTCAAGTCCGAGCCCGTCATCGGCGGAGGCAGCAACGGCGGTGGGGTCGGAGCCCTGGATCTGCCCAGCGACCCCACCAACGGAGACGACGACATGGACATGTACGAGGACTTTGAGGACGAGCCCAAGTCAGACTATAGCAGTGACCACGAGACACGGGAGGCCGTCAGTGCCAACTGAGTGTGCTCAGGGTGTCAGTTTGTAAAAAGAGAAAAATGAAAAACTCTCGTTATACTCAGAAACACTTTTTAAAAGCATAGTTTATTACAGAGACCTTCAGGCGACCTATCAGGACATGCTGCGTCACACACTGAGCATGCCCAGACAGGATTTTAACCTCAGCGGACATGCTCAGAAAGTTCTTGGGACAGTGTATTGATGGACGTCCATTTGAAGAAGAGGGCTGATGGGGGAAAAAAATGTGACCCGAGAACACAACCTGAACAGATACTCAGACATCCAGCTGACAATGATCTTCAGTATCCTACAACTTTGACAATCTTACCCGGAGCGAACAAGAGTTAGAAGAGAGAAGGAGAGAGAGGACAAATGAGCGACAAACACATGGAGCTGTGTGGTTTGTAAAGAGCATGCATGGATTTTGAAGCATCAGGAATTGGTCTTCAACAGCTATTTGGTCTTAAATGTTTAAAGAGTGATTTAGTTTTTATCATTATGTATTTACTTTTTTGTGTTTTTTTTTCCTTTTTGTTTTTTTGTTCTATAGACTTTTTTCTGACAGGTCACTGCCTGTACAAACTCTGGACTGTCGGAACTTGAAATTTGAAAAGTTTTAATATAAATCCTAGCTCTTGTAATCTTATAGTCTTACTTTTGTTTCTTACGAATACATCTACATCTTTTTTTTCTGACAAACTGCTTACATTACATTACTGTTAGATTTTTTTTTTTTTTTTTTTTTTTTAAATATCCCAGCTCAGGTATGATGTGCCAGCTTGTGAATGTGTTTTGTTTTGTTTGTTTTCATACAAAAAGAGTGGTAGGACTTTTCAGATTGTCAATGAAATAAAGGGAGCAAAATCCCTTATATCACATTATTATTATTATTATTATTATTATTATTATTATTATTATTATTATTATTATTATTATTATTATTATTATTATTATTATTAAGTAAGTAGGTAAGTACCCAGACATTGTACAGATTTTCTTCAAATGTGCCAAACCTACATTCACATTCACTTGGGATGTTGTAGTCTTAACTTCCAATGCTGCAAAAAAGTCTTATACAATCAGCTTTTTCTATCTGATGAGATGAGTTCTTACTCGGTCACTGCTGGCTCCCCTCCTGGCCCAATCACAGGCAGCGCTCAGGGAGGATGTGTTCTCATCGCACTCGCTCACTCACACACACACACACACACACACACACACACACACACATTTTGCGTCTCTCTCTGGCAGCCACTGCGGCTTTCAGACGCCGTTAGAGGAGCAGCATCGCAGCATCGAAGGAGTTTGCTCTTCTATTCCACTGCATTGGTGCTTTCATAAACCACATTGCCCACAGTTCCTTGAGGCCAAACACTTAACACATTGTGCAGCAAGTGCAGCGCAGTACGGTGAACCAAACCCCCGACATTTAGCATTTGTCACTTTCAATCAGGCTAAAGGTAAAGATATTTTTTTGGCTTAATTTCCGAGACACTTGAGATAATTCACGAGTCTTAAAAGTGAACCTTGAGCTCTGTTCAATCAGCATCACATGAGCGGGGAAGGAGCCGCCCCTGGAAGACCCTACTGTAGGATTAGAGTTTCTAATATTCTGGATCCCTTAACTGTATTTTGAATTGTGCTTTGAATCGGTACAAAAAATGTACAAAATGTTACTATTTTTGTTAGCTTGTTAATATTTTTAAATGTCTTCTCAGCATCACGTGGGGAAAGTTACACAAAACTTGTGTTTTAAAGAAGAATTTATATAGTTGCAAAAAAAAAAAGGTGGGTTTAATAGGTCTGTTATTTCAAAAAGGGTACCTTTTCTACGTTGCATGTATATTTTACAGACGAGTAAATTATTTAGAGAAGAATGGAGGAAAAAAAAAAAAGGTGCATAATTCTCACTCAGCATCTCAGTCACAACCAAACCCCGGTTTAGAGCACACACAAGTTTTTCCATAGTCTGAAGCGAGATGTTCCTCTTTTGGTCTCGGAGCAGCCGGTGGTCAGCACCGCGCTGGGCGTGTGCACGCTTTTTTCCTCTGTTTTACTCAGATGTCACATTCTTTCTCTGAACACACGTCATTTTTTTTTTTTTTTCTTTGTCTCTTTTCACCACAATCTCCGCAGTTTGAACATGTTTCCATTTTCAACACCTGTGACCTCAGGTGGTTTCTGGGTGCTCTGTTTTAGTTGTTTCCCATGCCTTCTCTTCGTGACCATATCTGGCAATTTTTTTTTTTTTTACTTGGAAAAGCTTCACAAGCTGGGACTGAACATTGGTTTTTCTGCTTGCATTATGGGAAAAAGCCTCATGCATAGACATTTCTGTTAGTGTCATACACATCCTAAGCACTGGATATAAATTCTATGTTTTTTTGTTTTTTTTTTAGTATTGACTAATGTGAAGTTGTTGTTTGATTTTCAACATTATAAATTAGAACAGTCAAAAGTTGAGGAGGCCTCGTACATGCCAGGCACCAGTAAATTGCCATTTCTTTAGAAGCATTTCATTTATTTAAGCAAAAAAAACTTTTCGTTGCTGCAGCTCTAGCGCCGCCTGAAGGGGTCACATCACCTCTGACCTCTTTAAAAAAAAAAAGGTAACCTCATGCTCTTTGTCAGTTGTGACCTGCAGAAGCAGAACACACGTTTTCTGGTCATACACATTTTTGTGATGAGTATTGTATTTGAAATTCAATTGTGCGTTTTAACATTTCATTGTATTTATTAGCCAGCTTTGGCTCTAAAAAGTGTCAATAAAACTTGGTGAGAAAGACAATCAAAAAAAAAATTCAAATAAATAAATAAATAAAAAGTTGACTTGAGAATTTCTTTGCAAACCTGTCACTTCATCCTTGTTTTTCAAGTGTTTCTTTGACTGAGAGTTGAATATTTTGCACAACTATATTTGCAGAGAAGCACTCGTACCTATTGTGTTCTGCGTGTGAAAGCCCTCTGCACAAGATTCAGGTAGTGCTGCATGAATTTTTATTTCCATTACTCTCGAATAGTGTGCTTACTTTCCAGGGATCTAATAATTTCCAACACAAGGCTTTCTGTTTCCAAAGTAGAGCTATTCCACTCCGTCTTTATATTTTGGTGGCCCATTACAGTAAATGTGGCCTATTGTTCCATTGTGTGTGTGTGTGTGTGTGTGTATGTGTTGTGTGAGGTAACGCCACACATTCTGACTGTGCTGTGGTGTATACGCCACGGCGCCGGTACTCGCTGCAGCCAATCCCAGCATTTCAGAGAGGGAAACAGAGAGCGCAGCCATATGCAGCCACATCATAAATCTAATTGTAATTCCCAAATCAACTGTAGCGTCACCCTGCGAGGGGCGCCGGCAAGTTTGTCACACACTCCTTTGTGTGCATTCGTGTGTGTGTGTGTGTGTGTGTGTGTGTGTGCGCGCTGTGCTATAGCTCTTGGTTGGGAGGGGTGTTTGAAATCATACTTGTGCTGTTGCCATGCTAATCTCGTTAAATAAGTCATCATAATTTACATTTCCTTTTTCCTTTCTGCAGGATGAACATTTAGCTGTTTGCAAGTTGACAGATTGTTTCTGTGTGTGCTTGCTTGTGCAAAGCTTTCACCACCTTAACAAAGGATTGTGTAGTTCATCATAGTGCAGTCATGGTTGCATAGCATGATACACACATTCATATATATATATATATATGATATATACATACAAACTTCATTAAGCCCCAAAGGAAACTGACGTAATCCTCACTTTCCATTCAGTTTTCCCAGTTGTTAAAGCTACTGGTAGCTACATGTAAAGAGATTAGTCAAGTGGACCTCATGTCATATATGAAAATAATTGTTGTATTCATGGAGTGTGAGAGCTGGGTGGGGTCTGAAAACAAGTCTGTAAAAAAAACAAGCAGAAGACTGTAGTTTTCTGTGGTAATTCAGCTGATGCACTCTTGAATTGTCCTAATGAGGAGGGTTCCACACAGTTTGGTTTAGTTCCCTTCAGATATGTGTTAACACACAAAAATACTACACAAAAAAAGTTAAATTACCTCGTTAAAAATGTGAAAAATTACATTTACTCTTTCAGAAAGTGTACTTACATTACACCAGAGGAGGAACTAGAAGTTTCCACGTCTCACTTTTGTAAGGTGTCTGTTGGACCGTGATTTGGCTTCCAAACTCGTTGTGATGTCACAAAATCATCGCTCAGAGAAAGTTTTCCCCCCGCAGCAGATGAGCGTGAAAACAGCCTTCTAGCGTCAAACTGTGCACACAGGCCAACATCAATCTGCTCAGTGAAGTTCAAACACCCGTGTGAGGTGTCAGGAAGCAGCACACTTTTGAGAGGAGGGAACTTTAAAGAAGATCCAATGATCCTTTTCATGTGAACGGATGAGTTGTGTTGTTTATCAACCAGGAAACTGCAGTTACCGAACACATCATCGCTGAGACCAGACGACCGAGAAGAGAAGAGAGGTATAAACCTGGATATGTGGGAGTACAGAGTGACAGCTCGCCTTGTTATCCTGCTAATTGTTCTTCTCAAGTGAGGGAGAAATTGACATAGTGATAAACTGAGCGGTAATTACACAGGCTTTGAATTTACCTTTCTTTCTCGTCAGGTTGAGGAGGGCGGGGGGGGTGTGTGTGTGTGTGGGGGGGGGGGGGTGATGAGGTATAATGACATGGTTTCTTCATGAAAGCCTGGTCTTGGATGGACCCCCTAGGCAAATTCACTTTTTGATTTTTAAAAACCATCTTGAAGAGTAGAAAGAACAAAATCCTTTCTTGTCTTTTTTCCCCTCCTCACTGATCGGGCCTTTAGATCAAGAGAATTATAAATTGTTATTACAAAGGAGGAGCCCCCTTCAGACGTGTTGGAGAGGCTCTTTCAATGAGGCATCAAAGCCACCATGTTTATGATCATGGAGGCTCCACTACTCATTAAAGCGCACAGAATGGTCACGGTGCTGCAACGCGCTGCCGTCCTCTTTGAGCTAAGAGCTCATGATGCTTAATCATTCAAATGCTTTTGAATCAAAAGGGGGATAATTGACCCCTGCACTTCCGCTGAGTTGATCCTGTTTCAGTGAGCAGTGTTTGTGTGATTTTGTAGGTACAAAGTCGTCTAGATGTCAACATTTAATTGAGAGTGAAACTGTTTTCAGTGGATTTCAACTCAATGCAAGTTTAATCACGTGGAATAAAAACAAAGTTCATACAAAAATTCAGGTCATTTGAGGTCAGACATGTTTTTTTTCTCAACAAAAATGTAAATATAAATAGCATTTTTGCAGTGGTTTGTTTCAGTTTGCAGTGTCTATTAATCTAATGTTCTTCTTCTGTTTGTTCACACCGGATTCATATACTCTACCAAACATCTGTTCTCTGGTAGATCTTTGCTGGGGAACGACCAAAGGCCGACAGCTGGGGGGGTTGGTGATGTCTTTCTCTAATTTTCCATGTATTTAGAAATTGAAATTTTAATCTGATGATGACGATACTAGATGATGAAGACAAGGGATCACCACGGTATTACAATTCATCCTGAGGGGAACATGAATGTGTATATACTGTATATAAAATTCATTAAAATAAATTTTACCCAAAACTACAAATGCCAACCTCATGGTGGTACTACAGAAGAAGTCAGGGAATCACCCAAGTCAGTAGGATTCATCCTCTGGGGACCATGAAGATCTGCAAAAAATCAAATAAATAAAAACAAATGAAAATATGAAGTTAAAAAATAAACAAAAAGATCAAATAAATAATAATTGAGATATTACAGTCTGAACCACAATTATGGATTGACAGACAAACAGACTGACATTGCCATAAAGACAATGTCAGCACTTGCTTCAACTTGTTGCTTCAGATACCTATATATACATATATATATATATATATATATATATATATATATATATATATATATATATATATATATATATATGGAAAAGGGAGTAGGACTTAATATGACACTAGAATATAAAGTGTGTGTAGGCGGCACAGATGGGCAGTGGTTAAGGTTCTGGGTTTGAACCTGACTGCTGGTCTGTGTGGAGTTTATGCCTGTAGGTGTTAATGCCAGCATGGTTGTTTGTCTCTTAAGCTAATGGGTGGATGGACAAAGCATGTGTTTTAAGTACGGCTTTGTGTGCACCCCTTCAATTACACAATGCATGCAAACAAAAAAGATTTCTCCGAATATACTCATCCTGATAAAGCAAATCAATCTCATTTTAGGAAAACATGTACCGTGCATTAGTTGTATTGTAAAATCTTCCCTTGAATACATTGTTGGACAATTTTTAGCTAATGAAAACAATTATAAATTGGGAGGGGGGCTTATTAGAAATCCAAAGGTCAGCAGCCTTGGGAGGCCTTCAACAATAACAAAAAAGCTGAATGCATTACCTGAATAAAAGAAAATCATACAAAAAAAATCCCTTTGAAAGGAGTTGCTTTAGCTATGTCTGTGTTTCCATGTCTTTGAAACATTGCATAAAGGCCTATACTTCTTTTTTTAATGCAGTTAGAACTGAAAAAAAATCTACAGCACTTATTCAGGAAAATGGGCAACGGACAAAAGGCCAATTTTTCCTTTTTGAGGATAAGTCCTTGGGTCGTTTTAAGTGCATTAGTCCGCTAATTAAATATTATATGTTTAACGAAAAATGCCACTTTGAAAGCAGCTGGATTGTTTGACTCAAAGACGCTGCTGTAGCCTTGATCAGTGGAACTGTGTGCGAACACGGGGAGGTAAAGAACGCCATTGTTGCCAGTCCTCCCCTCATTTGACCTGCAGTCATCCTCTCTAGTGATTTTACAATCACATTCTCTTTTGTGCTCTCCTCAGAAATAAAGACACTAGACACAGTTATGCAGAGGAGGGGACTCAGACGTTTCTGAGCATGTTGAATCCATTTTGCATAGTCCGATGTGTTTGTTTCACTGACTGCACATCAACTCATTGTTCACCGGTTAAAAAGGTACGAAGCTCTCCCTGCTACCAGTTTAGAAGACAAGCTCAACAACCTTGGATTAAAACAACAGAGAGTTTCACATCTAATGAAAATGTAGAGTAACATTTCTTCCATCCATGAGCCGTACCAAGCCGGAGTACCTGGAGGGAAACCGGTCCACACAGATACATAGGCCCAGACTGAACTAAGGTGCGAACCAAGGACCTTCTTGCTGTGAGGCGACGCTGCTAATCACTGCACCATCTTACCGTCCTTCATATATAATATATTTCAATATATTACAATTTCAATCTTTTGATGTTTTCATCTCAGTAGAGGTATTCACTTCCTCCTTTTCTCCAAGGGTTTTAACCTCGACCTTTACTGACACAGTTTCTCTAGGAATTATAAACAGGATTTATACTTTGAAAGCAGAGGTTCACTGCAAATGCAAGTAGTAGTGTTCCCCTTTACGTAGCCATGCAGAAAGTAAAGGTGTGGAGGCTGGGATGATGGTGGATTGATGGACCGGAGTTTCACAGCATCACATATTTTCTAAATTTTGATGTAAAAAAAATATATTGGTAGTGAATGTAATGAATGTTTCCCAATAACAATTGATCTAAGTAGTTAAGAGTATTTCCTACAAATAAATCTATATAAACTCTTAAATTCTTAAATGTCTGCATGCATCTCCCAAAGCAGCACTTCAGTGTGATTGCATGCACATGCGGTTTAGAGCGTTTTAATGTCAGCTCTCTAACAAAAATTATAAGAACTTAAACTAAACGTGCAGTTTGAGATTCATCCTGCAGGTTAAAGAACTTCTTGAGATGCTCCTGTGGGTGGGTCGGACTCATTAAACTACAATAAAATCTAGTCCTCTATGACAGTGCTTTTGGGAAACTCCTTATTCTTTAAACAGAAACCACCATTTTGTATAAAAGCCCAAAAATAATGTATCCAAAAATAAAAAAAGTCACTGTTCTTCAGCCTTTTCGTTTACAGTCATAACACTGGTCTCCTTTGAAAAGTTTCTTTCTTTTTTTAATTTCACAACCAAAAACTCTGAATGTGAAGAAGAGATACTGAAAGAAATTTACAGAGGAACAAATATGCTATAAAGTTGAAATATATGTTTTTTTTTTTATCCAGTCTATAAACTTTAGCATAAAAGAGGGAATATAAAGCCTGTAGTAACAAAACACTTTGGAGCCATAGCCACAAGTCTGAACCAGTTCTGTTGCAGTGACATGTGGAAAATGCTAAAATGCTTTGCACAGATAGAATCAGGAGACTGCGAGTTTTCAAACAATGCACAATTTGTCACGGTTGTGTGAAGATTGAGGTACAGACCAAAACACACCTACAGTAGCACCACCAAGGCCCAAGTCCTACAGGTCGGAGCATGTATAAAAGGTTTGAAAGGTTAAACTTAAAAGGGGTTTTTGCGAGACGGATTTAATGATGCTCTGTACGGTTGTTGGTGTGTGGCCATGTGACATGATCAAAAGCTGCGGAACCGCTACTAAACCTTGGACCGTGTGGTGAGTTTTGTCAAGTTTTGTCTCCATTTGTTTTCCCTACAGAATCCACTCCTGGCAACTAAAGCCTGATTAAGGGCTTCATGATTACGTTTAGGCAACTCAAAGCACTTGGTTAAGGTTCTGGAAACATTGTGGTTATGACGAATATATCACAAGGTTCGGCAAACCAAAGCACTTGGTTAAGTTTTGAGAAAGGTCACGGTCTTGGTAGGAGACCGAAAAAGTCGACACTGATTTGAAGGATTAGACTGTCGAGCTAACGAGCTTTGTACTCTCTGCCATCCACCCCGCCTCCCTCCCTACGAGTTTTCGCTGCAGTGTAACGCCACACTTTCTCCTGCACTGCAACAAACCCATCGCCAGTGAACAGAACCCAGGTGGCGTTACAGTTCCCCCTCCATTGCGTACAGTAAAACAAATTAGTTGTGTGTAAATATAAGTCGTCGTAGACAGGGTTGTAATGCACGGATCATAATACTTTAACTGAACTAGTGTCCCCTGCAGTTGTGCCTCATATGGAAGCATGCACACCTATTGATTACAGGTTGCAGTAGCCACATTACCCACATGAGAAAGGGCTGAAACACCTTTGATCAGGAGCCACTCTCAAACACGGCATTGAAGATCATTGTAGCCTCAGATCACTGAGTAAAAAGATACATTTGATATATGTGGAACCACCAATTACAGCGCTCACTGCTGTCTCCTCACATTGTTTTGTTGATTTATAATCACTTTACTTTTTATGTAGGTTTGATTGAAGCATAAAAAAAGGTGAGAAGGTTTTTCCTGCGGTGCCCATTTTGTTATTGTTTCAAAAGAAGAGCACTTTATCGTATTTTTGACCTCTGTGTTTGAAGAGGAGTTGAAAAGCAGCAAGATGACATCACAGATATCATCGCATACGCATCACATTATGACATTAGAAAGCTGCAGTCTTATCAAAGCCTTGACATCACATATCTAAACACGTGACATACGGCTGTCAGTTGTTAAAAAGTCACTGTTAGCCGGCAGCTGGAGCAGCTGACAATAGCTTTCATTCTACACACTGCAGTGATGTAACGAAGCTCAGGCTGCTGAGGTCCTGTCAGGTTACATGTGGACAATAGAGGGTTCAGGGACACACCGAGTCTGTCTATAACATAAAAACATCATGTTGTCAAAGAGTACAGATGACAATTTACTGACTGACTTATAGCACCGACAATACAATTTATTTGTATTTACATATGATAAATATCCATTGGTCAGATGTGCAGACACACTAAACTAAGTAAACTGAGTCAAAATGCTGAGTCACCAATAATCAGTGGCTCAAAAAAAACAGAAAAGTCTGTCCAAATTTCTGGCTGAAAAAAGAAAAATGAAGCATCGCTGAACGTGCGGTGTTTCCCTGTACACTGATTTATTTGTGGCAGCCTGCCACATTTTGATTTTCAGTTTTTTTGATATTTCAAAATGGTGAAATGTTGGTTTATTGTAGAGCATCGAGTCACTCAGCCCCTCCTCTCTGTGGGAGAGGCAACAGGTGAGATAGATGATACAGAGACTGAGCTGTTTACTTGTTCAGTTATTTATTTGTTACAAACTTGGCAATCAAAATATTTGCAGTGGAGCATCTTACATAGTGTATTATTTAATATTTTAATAATTGACCATGTTGGTATCACAGCTAAGGGTGAGTGGGTGGGTGGGTGGCTGGAGTGGGTGCAGATGAGGTTCCTAATTTGCAAAATTCTTTGTCCATAATTCCTAATGGCCTGTCTGTTCCTTTGCAACTGTTTTATTTAAACGATGAACGACTTAATCAATACTAACTGCATTTCAGTAACAAATGGAGCATTGTATTCATTTAGTTACAACATCAGTCACATGATGCTGAATATATTGGCATCAGCTGATCAAAATCCTGCTGGTGGTCCGTGTCTTTGTTCACTGAGGAACTTTAGAGTGATGAAGCCTCCACCAGCCGCAGCTCTGCTGGGTTTCATTATTCACACTGTTGACACTGAATCACGGACTCATGATTCACATGATCTTGAACTTGAAACGTCCCAAATGATGAGGGCGGGATCAGAATAGTATTAAACTGACTAACTGTCGCTGCAGACCCTGTTCATGACAAATACTGTGACGCGTCTAGCAGGAAAGTATTTATACAGTTAAACTGTATTAGTTGCGGCCGCAGCATGTACAGTATGTATTTCCTCTCTGGGCCCAGCGGACCGGCTTCTCATACCTCACTGAACCTAATGGAACCGAGCCAATCAACCAATCAGTGTCATTACTGTCACCTGTGCTAGTTCTCATGTGACAAGTCTAAACGTCTGCTGCGACCTGCTGGCCTGTAAATCCTGTTCAGCTGGTTCAACTTCAAAATGTTTCTGACTTCATTTAAAGTTAAATAATTTGTTCAAAATCTTTAAGTTGTGAAAATGGAAAACCAACCAAGGTGAGTTCATTCAACTTGAGAAAACAAGCTCAAACACAACATGCGAGGCTGCTCCCAGTGACCTTCTTACATTATAAACATTCTGACTGAACGGAAACAACCATAACTTCTCTCAGCATGTATTGTATATGTATGTATATATATATACATGTAACACAGAGCAAGTTCCCATCATGTGTGTTCATAGTTCATTCATTCAACTCATCCGTTCATGTAAGAAGAATTACAGTCAGGTGAATTCATGTTTGTAAGTTCTGAAGTGGTCTGAAAATAAAACTAGATCCTGTTTTAAGTTGAATTCACTTAATGAAACTTATATATTTATGTAAAGTTAATAAAGATTATTTGATTCCAATAAATTCCTGTTTGATGTTTTCCAGTGTAGAAGTCCTTCCTACACGTCTTGCCAACCAACCATCATATTCTTTTATTACAGTAGATGTAATGTAGATCGTCTTCTTGTATCATACATTGATCTGAATTGTAACACACTCACTGACTCAGTGAACATTTCAGACAAGTTAATGACCTGCAACAAGGAAGCGTGTGGTAAGGACATCAGTGTAGTGTGTCCCCACTGTTAGGTAGACTATGGTATTTAAAGAAAAGGAAAGTTACTTATATTCAAATCAAAATGACCCATTCAGAAAGAGTCTGTTGGAGGTGTAGTAACAGCACTTTCGGTCGGTCAGGGAGCAAAGACGCTTTTTACAGTGACTTTTGGGCTGAAGCACTTTTATAATGTGGACAAATAGGTGAAGCATTTCACAATTTACTAACGTAAGGACAAATTTGTGACATGATTTATGTAAAATCAGAATTAAATACTGTCTTTATACACTATTTTGACACAAATAAGCTATTTAGTGCTTGATGAACATCCGTGAGGTGCCGACAAAGCAGCTTAACATGTCCTAAGGAAAGAGACAGATTTAAAATAACGCACTACTCGGTGCAGTAAATAAGTTGAAATGAAAACTTGTTTTCCATCAGAACTGCCGTACGCACTGAATAAGCCTGCAAATAACTCTCTTACGGGTTTTATGATCAGGCTCAGTTTTTGTGGCTTTATGCGACCCGGCTAAATGTGGGAACAATTAATGTGTTTCTGGCGTCAGTCTCATCTCAATTTGCCAAATAAGCTTATCGGCATAGTGACTGTGGTAAAACAAATATTTTAGAAATCACAGTGATAGCAAAACATATTAACTCACACTTCAGCCTGAAATAACAAACAATGGGGAGCACTTTTATAAGCTTATTCTGTGCCTTCCATCCACAGACGATATTGTTCAGTGCAACAAGGAAGGACACGGTCACATCAGTCAGAACTCTTCTTGGATACACGGAGCAGATGAGGATACCTCTCATTTAAAACACGTTGGTCCTTTGTCCTCTGGCTCTAGTTCATTGTCAGGCCAAAATATTCCTCTTTCTTCTCAAAGTAGAAGTTGAGTCGTGCTGTGGCGTATCTGGGAGGAGAGCAGAGGGCAGAAGACAGTCGTCAGGGGAACACAGACAATTTTGTAAAATGGCAGCATTTCAAGTCTCCTGCTCTATGATAACAAAGTACTGGCTTCAAATCTGACCCTGGACTTTTATTGCATATGCTATAACATTCCTGTCTGACATTCTAGTCTTTTTTCTATAGGTTTTAAATTCATACAAACACAATACAAATACATAAATCTATCCTCAGCTGACCTGCCCCTTATGCCAGCAACTATGTTGATAATAGTAAAAAGGTGTTTCATCTTTTAGAGTGCAGTGTGTGCTGTGTTAAACTCAGGCAGGTATAAGGAAAAAATGGATAGATCAATAGATAAACGGACAAGGATGCAATGAATTCCTCTGAAAAGTGACCAGACTCGAAAATCATATTGAGTTTAATGAAGGTGGATTCATGAAACATTCACAAACCGAACCCAAGACCCAAGATGAATGTCCAGACTCTACTTATATGGATTTTTATACACTTTGCATAGTTAATTAAAATATAAAAATGATTGACTTTCTAAAACCACTCTCTTGTCACTTGATACAGTAGGAATTTGATTATCAAAGGATGAGTGTACATTAAACGTAACAACAAATATCCCATTTAGTTAGTTACTTCAAATATCACACAAATGTATGAAATAACTTAAACTGTTGTTTATACACAATATTCCATACACATTACAGCTCTGAGTCCACATTTAAACAAATAAAATTACATGCTCATGCTGGAAAATCAAGTCTGCAACACAACTAACTTGTCCATGTCTGTACACAGTAAATTAAGATCATTAAGCAAAATCTTATTGGATTAAAGGACAAAGCAGAACATTTCAAATTGGCACTTTTGTTTTGTTTGTAAAGTTTCCTCTGGTGCAGTGGCTCTGTCAGACCAAGGACTCACAGAACATCTAACTTCCCAACATCAACAAGACCAATAACCTACAGCTTCAGCAGTGCTGTGGTGAACTCGTGTGGAAAAGTGTCAGCTGGGACAAAGTTTTCATCATCAGCACTTGCATCAAGTCGCTGTACCTTGTCTGTTGTGTCCATTGTGTCGGACGTTTCATTTGATTTTCTTTTCAATGACCAGGTCTTAAGAGTTACTACTGATAACTGATTGAACTGATTAAGCACCATCCACATTTCCTTTTAAATGATCATTTCTGACGTGCATCGTAAAACATAAACTGTAAACTGTCGTATAACGTGAGTAGACAGTGTCGCCAAACGGCTCGTTGCAGTGAAGTCCAACAACACTGCAAAACAGCCAATTCAAATAATAATGTTCGAATTTACATACCAGTTGATTTAATACTGAAAACAACACGTGTGTACTGCTCACTACAGGGCTTTGTGGACACTCTTAAAACATGATATTTTAGGGGCGTCGAGTGGCGCAGTGGGTTGAGCAGGCGCCCCATATGTAGAGGCTAGTCCTCGCTGACCTTGACCTTTGACCTTTGACCACCAAAATTTTATCAGTTCACCCTCGAGTCCAAACAAATGATTGTACTAAATTTTGAGAAACTCCCTCAAGGTGTTACTGAGACATTCTGGACAGACAACCCAAAAACATACGACCTCTGTCCGTGGCCGTTGCCGACGGAGATGCATACATTTTTTTTTTTAAATTAGCAGGAAACTTTATTTAAAGGTGTATTCCTACGATTTAGTATTGCACTCGTCATTAAGTCAGGATTATGCTGTAACTTGTAATAAGAAATCTTGAAGTGTAAAGCATGAGCTGAGATGACCTGGATGACATCACTATGACATCATCAGGGGTCATTTTCTCAGACTTGAAAACGCTTCTCCAGAGCATCACACAACATCAGAGTTGGAGTAACCTGATCTTTTCATGTGTGAAATTAGAGCAGTGCTTAATGTGCATAATGACAGGTGTCTCAATACTTCACAAATGTGGAAAATATAACAATAAAAATGTTAAATATGGTATATGTGTGTCATGTTTGAAGCAGTTCTTTAAACTACTTGAAAATGTCTTTCACATATCTCGCGATGAAGTTCCCCTGGAGCTTTCAGAACATTCACTGCGCTAAAGTGATAATGTGTTTTTCTAGTGCTCACCCCAGGTCGCACAGCGGGCCCTGCTTATAGCTCAAGGTGTGCAATGTGTTTTTGTTTTGAAAACTTGCATAATATAGCATCAATTCCCCGTTAAATAAAGCTCTGAGTCTGAAAGCTGTGCCAAAGCCATTTCAGAACTTAACTGTGACAAAAGTGGTTTTGTATTTTTTCAAACCATATTATCGAAAGCTTCAATAAATCTGATGTCTGAGTACGCTGTTGCCCTTGGCCATTATATTCTACCCTTTGAAATTAAGTGAAGTTTCAAAGGCACAGAAAATGGGAGGAAAAGAGAGGAATTTGTCCTTTAATCAGTGCTTTTCGTTGAGCTCCTCGACGCAGAATCAGTTTTCTATCACTTATTGCCGGTGAGACAAAAAGATAATTCAGGCACATGCCTTTTAGTTACTTGTATTCCATCAAGCTCTTCCTTACCTGTATCTCTGGGTTCTGTCGTCTGCTCTTTGCAAGAGTTCTTTCTTTCTTGTAGTTTCTTTGCTTCACTTGTGGGTCATCTTTAGATATACAATACACACCAGTAGCTCGTTGAAAGAGGTAGGTGGTATATATAGTATGTATCCAACTTTAACCCTGTCTCCTAGATATTATGTTTCTATACAATAAGATTTGGGGGGATAGAAATCCTGACAGCAGAACCTGTATGCAATTTTCACTTCTCTCATTGTGGCTTGGCAAACGTTTTCTCTGGACAGACATGATTTTAAGTAAAGCGTGTGCTACAGAGGATGATTGACAGTTTTCTCTCATGAAGCCTTCTCTCCTCTTGATTGGACAAACAAAACACCTGTTGGGCTGTGACTGCATCTATGGCAGCTGTTCAGCTGTGAACATCACATTTGACGATGACGATGACGATCTTCCAGATTCAGTTTCTGTTAATTATTAGGCAAAAGACAGAATCATGGATCAGAATAAATAAACTGAATTAAAAGTGGAGCCTTTACTTACTGTATTTCACTGCCTATGTGAGTGAAAATTAGAGTGTGTGAATGTGAAAAATGATGCAGCCACACTGGTTGTTTCGCATGACTCTGACTTCAGACAAAATGCAGATTTGTACTGATCAAATCCATTATTAAATATTTTACAGTATCTCTCCTCATTGTTGTTAGCAAAGAGCAGTGTCCTAAACACTCAGCCGGCAAACACTCGGTAATTGAAACTTATCAACTTTATAGTATTAAAGCTTTTTTAAACTTACACATAGACTTTTTAAACTATGCAACAAAAATAAAAATCCTCTGCTATGAATAATGTTTTGTTCAAAATGTTTTTCACACATAAAAAGTGAAAAAAAAAAAAAAAAAACTGGAAGCATTACTCTTACTTCCTCATTGAGAAATCTGGATCAGGCCTTGAGCCCCGCCCACCACCTGCTTGCTCCAGGTGGACAGGTGAAAGAACAGAGAGCATCAAGACAGTTAGAGGAGGAAACATCAGAGAGACCAGAACCAGAGACTAGCAGACGGATCAGAGCGGTTAGCGTAGTTAGCATCTTTTATTTGTTTATGTTGTTTGTTAGCTTGTAACTGGCAGTGGCTGAAACAGTGTTAGCGCTTGTGCTAATGCTAACTCTCTCTCTCTGTACTGACAAGGTTTCAGGTTTATTTAGCCCCGCCCCCACAAGTTGACTGGTTCCTTAGGTTTGTGACGTATGAAACATTTGAATCTGTTTTTATGAGACACTGACTCATTGGTTCACTGCAGTTCAAGGTGGAAACACTCAGTCATGGTGTTGATGTTTATTTCACTCATCATGTCTCGTACCACAAAAAATAACACTATATAGACTGGGACCTTCTGTATTTGGATCAAGTACCAAAGCTGTTAATTCATTGTATCAGATACATATTTAATAAATATATTGGATTGGTTTTGGGATGAACACATACCCAGTATTAAAGGACTTGGATCAGGAAGCCAAAAACACTTCATGAGGTTTTTTGATTTCTGAAAGATGACCTGGTTTGTCACTGTATTGACTGTATGAGTTCTCCAGATTTGATCTAGTCTATATTTGTGCCAGATACTTTAAAGAACAGACACAATTTCTATTGAAGTGTTGGCGTGCATACAGACATCAATATACAGAGTCCTGTCAACTGATTTCAAATACATGTCCCACTAACTATCAGTCAGTAAGATGATGCTCTTATTCTAAAAAATAAGTCCTCACTCACATTAAAATGACACTTTTAAACTAACAGGATGCAAAATAATTGAACACCACTTGATAAATCTCAAAATCGTTGAGTGGACATTTAGTTATTTAAAATAAAAAGTCAAAAGAGTTTCAATGTAAGCTTCTACAAAAAAAAAACTCTGTTCAAAGCATTTTGCACTGTTAATCTAATTACCTGTCCCCTCCACACCCTGCATAAGTGAAATTACATGTGAGTACACCCATTTAGAAGAACAGCAGCCTTCACAGACAATCCCATTCATCCCTGTTTTTATTAAGGCCGACACCTAAAACTAGCGTGCTCAACGTTTATCATCATCAGAGATGAAACTGAGATGTTTTTCTATTTAGCAGAAGGAGAGGAAAATGAACTCCCTCCAAAGCAGGTATTCCCTTTCACAATGTGCTTTTGTGCACAATTCCCCCCAATTTTGCAGTCAGGCTATTCCAAACAGTGGGCCTCCTCCTCATTCATTTCCTCATAATAATGTCTTTGTCAAATAACGGCTCGCCTTGCCAACACGTCCACAAATCTAAACCACTGACTCGCAGACACTTTCAACACATGAATAAAATCATATAAGGAAAGTAAATACACACGGTGGAGGGAGGGCGGCTTTGCATTCCCCTTGTGGCTCCCTATTGTCACATCTACATCTGGCCCTGGTTAAAGCACAAGGCCCGGGCGACGCCTGTCACTCGATGGGAAGTCGGCGGAGATTTGGCTCAGGGGGATAACAGTGGGAGGAAACACACGCGCACACACACACACACACACACACACTCACACACAATGTTTTAACTCTAACTTATTATCTCTTCCCTCAACTGAATTTTTTTTTTATCATCAAAGAATAAAGCAGCAGTGCAGTGTGGAGAAGGGATGTAAAACCTCATGGTTAAGTTAAGAGAAAGGATGTGATTCTGACAGGTAAATTAAAGTTAAAGCTGCTTTTATTCATTAAATCAAATGTTAAATCTTTTGGTTTCATGTTCCAGTCTCAATGCTCTGGTGGCGATTGATATTGTACGCTAATGCTAATATGCTAAGGCTATATCTACACTGATACTTTTACATTTTAAAATGGCATTTTAAACCGAAAACGATCTCCGTCCAGACGACTGTTTTAACTCTGTATCATCGTTCCCAAAAGTCTTAGTTTCTGCCCATCTAGACTTTTATACTAAAACAGGGTCAGCAGCGTTTCCAAGAGTCTCTGTTTTAGGGGCTCGAAAACTGCGGAGTGGTGCGGACACCAGGAGTAAATGTCGCAGAACAGATGCATAAAATGTTAAAACTAAAACTAAGACCTAGCTTCACTGACAAGCACCACACTGGCAGACACAGTTCAGCTTGAGTTGGAGAAAAATTACCTTGTATTTGTATGTATGTGTGTACTGTATATATATATATAAATGTGTGTGTGTGTGTGTGTGTGTGTGTGTGCTTTCATCATTCATGCTGCAAAGAAAGAGACTGTGCAGATGGCAACACTCAAGTTTGTCCTCGCTTTTGTCTTCTCATGAATCTGTCCTTATCGTTCGTTTAAATAGCGTAAAACATGTGTGTGTCTCTCTACATATATATGTGTGTGTGTGTCTCTCTCTCTCTCTCTCTCTCTCTCTCTCTCTCTCTCTCTCTCTCTCTCTATATATATATATATATATATATATATGTGTGTGTGTGTGTGTGTGTGTGTGTGTATGTATTACAGGGACAGACCTGGTTCCCCGTGGTTACGGTTGCTCTCAGAGCTCATTTCAGTTTAACCCTCCAGTTGAAGAAACGTAACCCGACCCTCACCCTGCACTTTAGGACAACCTCAGCCGGCAGCTTAGAGGAGCAGACGTCTAGCAGGCGAGCGTGGCCCAGCCAGGGATGAGAGACGTATATGTAAGGGAGGACCGACGGCACGGGAACAATAGTGCCTCTGTGCCTCGGCACCCCTCTGGATCACATTTCCTCCGAGGTCCAGATCGAAATGAGGCGGGGGCCCTGTCGCTGATCTAGCAAGTGGGCAGAGAAAAGCCACACAGAGGGGAGGGTGCCGTATGTCAATAGTGATTAGGATCACGATCACCACTGTGGCGGGTGTGGGGCACACAGGGGAGGGAGAAAGGAGGGAAAAGTGGGGGTGGAGGGAAACATTTTGCCCTCCTGAACTTTATTGTCTGGTTGCTGGTAGTAAGGAATGTCTCCTGGACCTGTTTAAAGACAACTAGCCCCTGTGTGGATTATAATATGTTTAGAAATAAAAGAAATTAATTTTCTTGAAAGTCTTTTTGAAAGCTCGGCCTTTCATCTTTTTTTTTTTTTCGCTGAAACGGTTTAAGAGTGAAGAAAAGCAGAGAATTTCATGTGTAAACATTTTGTCTGTATTTAGTAGTGACAAGAGGAGTAGGAGCAGTGAGCTTGTCCTGCCTGTTTTATGCCAGATTCTGGATACACAAAGTCTTGAAGCACCGCTGGAAAAAAAAAAAAAAAAAAAGAAATATTTCCACACGCTGGGCTCAAGTCCCCAATCTTTTATTGCAATTTCTCTGCCAGCAAATTCTTCGTCAGGCGATCCTAATGAAGATCCTGTTTGTCTAAACACTGAAATAAAACGCTGAGAGCTTGAATTCAATGCTCAGGATGTGTTTTTCCACTTGTGTTTATTTAAGTGACGTATGATGATGTTAAGTGCTGTAATAAGGTGGTCCAATGAGTTACAATTTTCTTTGCGGTTTCATGTGTTTTTACATTAAATAACTGTTGAGGTGGTGTTAATGTGAAGGTGCTGCTTATGTCAGACGATGTCCATTTGAATAGTAGCAATTTGTAACCTGTCTATCTGTCGATGGACAAAACGTCACAGTCATACAGCTTCAGCAAGTGAGGACAAATGTTCATGCGAAGTGACGCAGACACACACTCGCTGCCAACTGTGGACACAACGTAACCACATGGAAAAATCTCCTGCTTTTTCTGTTTTCGTGGGACCTTTAAGCTGCTTCTGTCAGAGGTACTAACCTTTGGAAGTCAAAGTCGATGGATGAAAAGCGAGACTGCAGGATGGCCCAGAGACCCCAGAAGAAGTTGGACGCCTGAAGGAGAAGATAGAAAACTTTAAAGCACCAGAGTAGGAAGTTAATTTAGCCAGTTTGACTAGATTTCAAAGCATATTGTCAAGATTTGACACATTTGCTTGAGATAATCCAACACTGAGTCAAAGTAGAATTTGATTTGAAAAAATAATCGAATATATATATAAAATAATATAATAATAAAGCGCTATAGAACATAACAAGAGCAAGGCCAGACTTTATACTGGGTATACTGGATTAGGACTGGGGACGGTTGCAACACTTTTTGCATTTGTCTCAAAGACTATGTTGTAGGCCAACCAAACTTTTGTATATTAAACTTACATCTGTCTGTAATTACCGATACCATTTAGAGATGATAATACATGACATACAGTATCATTCACTATAGTTATTCGAATGGAAGAATTAAGGTGTTGAAACTGACCCCAAGCCTGAGGATAATTGCAACATGGAACAGAGATGGTTGCAACATATTAAAAATATGCAAAATTTATCTTTGCTTTTGTCTCAATTAGCATATTAGTCTGAAAGTATTTTTTTACAATAATATTAGTAATATTATTGTATTTAATATTATTTTTCAAATGCTAGTTATTGAGTTTTGTTTTGCATAGAATATAGTACAATTTATTGATTTTATTGCTTATGATGAACAGAACAGGCTAATATAGGGATAAGAGGCTAACAAAATAATTTGCTCAATATTATATAATAATAAAATAATTGGTTGAACTTTATCATTATTATTATCTATTCATATAATTTGATAATGATTTGACTGCTTAGCTTGGGGACAACAACTTGCAACTGTCATCACCCCATGAGCATGACAGAACATCATGTGCTAGCTAAACACACTCACCTTAACACATGCTAACCAAGTAAGTTTTGATTAATTCATACAAAAGGTCAGGACAGCTTGAAAAAAAAATCACTTTCACATAAAACAAATTTTTTTCAATAAATGCAGCAGCACGTGTCGAATGTGTCTTCTGTCTTTGTGGTGGGAGGAGGGTCTAACTGAGCATGTGCAGAGCGAGTGTCATCACTCTAGCATTTTTCTGATTGGAGGAATAAGACTTGTTGCTTCCATCCCCTGTTGCAACTGTCCCAGTTTCCCTTACCTAACTCAATTTACATGTTCCTACATGTACCACACAATTAAAACATTTTCATTGTTTCATTTTGTTGCTCTCATTTTGAATAATGTATTTCTTTCTGCAATATATACATATCTATATCTATATAGATATATATATATGTGTGTGTGTGTGTGTGATTTATTAAAACTAAAGCAGTCACATCAAGCAACTTAATGTAATGTGCTTGCACTCTCAGTTCAAAACATGATGTTGTCTTTGAAGGAAACAGCAGCTACAACGTGTGAAGACCATACAATACTCAATTCACCCCTTTAATCCAATTAAAGCTTCAAAAGCACACTTCTTCTTGCCCCACCCCCCGCCCCTGCAGGGAGGTCACAGCGGGGTCAGATGTCAGCGCCTTGCTCAAGGATACGTCAGTGAGGCAAACGCTTGCTGACGGAGACCGAACTGGAGTCATCTAACTGAATGATAGACTCATTAAGGACTGGGAGGTGTTTTTAAAGTGTAGAAATCTGGATCACATTGGTGGTTTTACACTGTGGTGCACGTAAATCAAACATCACAGGTGCTGTATGGTTTCACTAATATTCAACTTTGTTTTTGTGTCATGTTTTGCTACATTCCCTGTGCTACAGAGCAGAACTGTAAAACCACACTTCAGTGACCTCCAGTCGTCGTGTTAGAACTGCTGCTGCTGCTGCTGCTCAGTCAGGATGACAAACCTCTGTATTGAATGGTTCCCTCCTTAATGGCTTTGCTCACTTAGGCTTGCGGACTTCCATGCCTCCATAAATTTCTGTTGTTCTCCACCCTTATTGTAAATCTTCTTGGTAGGACCACTAATAGCGAGTCCTAATAAGATCCAGACAGGCCTCTGTTCTGTGGCCCAGTGATATAATCACATTTTTATTTGATAATCAAATAAAGGGTGGAATGAAATACTTGAAGAGCAATGTGCGGTTTTCCCTTGGCTTCGCTCCCCCTCACTGGCAGATTTTCATCTCTAATCTCTGTCTTTAGTGGGAGAGAGAGATTGAGCGTGTTTCTATTATGATTAATAACTGCTCTCCATTAAGAGAGCATTAGTCTAACACTAAGCAGAGGCCGTGGGTGACAGGGAGCCATTGAGAAAAACGAGATGAGAGACGTGTAAGGGAGAGTGACATCACAGAGCCGCGGGCTATAGCCTCAACATCACGGGGGGATCCCTGCGGAGGGGAGGATGAGTCGTAAAGACCCCGTGGTGTCCTGGCACAGTTCACCAAGGATTAAGATTGGAGAGAGCCAGCTTCACGCCGCAGAGTTTTGGCATCCCGCCAGGCTTTGTCAATGCCACACAGCTTCCACCACAGCAGACTGCTTCCCTTGGTTCCTGAGTTTTCACCATTCATGTGTATCATTAACGACCGAGACTTCAGTATGGTGCGACTTCAATGTACTTTGATTATTCCAAGATTTTACCAAGTGACATGAAAGTGGCTCAAAGAGATAAAATCATATTTAATTTAATTGACAAAAGAAGGAATAAAAAAAAAGGAGAATATTAAAAAGAATCAGATTGAATTAATAATTACTGCTGTCAAAGCCAGTTTAACATAATCGATGATATCTTCTGGTTTTACCAGATGTGATGCGAGATGATTTAAACATCTTGTCAGATCTGTATCTGTAATGAATGGTCAAACCAAGTGTGGACAACTTTTACTGTGCCACTTCTGATGACAATGGGAGCAGTGCTGCAATAACAATTGTTTTATTAGCTATTAATCTGATAATTGACTTGATTAATTGTTTTATGTACTGAAAAAAATTCCATCAGTTTCCCAAATCCCAAAGTGACGTCTTCACATTGTTTGTTTTCTTCAGACAAACATACAGGCAGTTCATTTACTATCAGAGAAAACCACATATTTCATTTGAGAAAATTTCTCTTAACAATTAATCGATTATCAAAATTGTTTTCAGGTCATCATAATATTTCATTTTATCATAAGACGAGAAGAGAAATTATACAAGGGACCTTGAATGTTTTGTTTCTTTTGTCTTTGGATGGTTGATAATGAAAAGTTAATGAAGTGAATAACTGTAGTTAATCAACGTTTAGCTGCTGCTGCACGCTGTATATTTTTAAAGAAAGAAGTTTCAGCCCGACACCTTGAAACGATGAAACCAGACCCTGTGATTGTCTCAATTAACAGGCTCAGTGTCCCTCACTTTGACACACGGCTTGTCAAAACCAGCCGAGCTGGAAACTTGGCTTGTAAAGCGTCAGTGATCAATTTCTCCCACTTCCCTCGAGTCCTCCTCGGTTTGTCATAGAAAATCTGATTTCAATCAACATGATGTTATCGCTCCTCTCACTCCATTCCAGGCCATATTTCTTTCCCCCCTCTCTCTCTCTCTCTCTCTCTCACTTCTCCCTCTCTGGTTTTTGGCCGCGACACAAGTTATTTTAAAAAGTAATATGCCTTCTCATCATTTCTGGACAATTTCAAGAGAAATTGGTCAGACAATTCTACATATTGTGTTGAGCTATGAAAGCACTTTTAGACAGATAGCCCAGCACCACTTGAGCCACCAAAGAATGAAAATTGTGGTCATAAGAAAAATAATTTTGGCTGCTGTCTTTCATTTTTCCCTGCGGCAGTTTCTAATCAACTCAGATGGAGTCCATCAAACTCTGAGCAGCGGTGGGTCAGCTGTGGACCGGCTTTGGTTTTTCTTTGAGGAGTTTTTTCTTCTGGGTGCTGGAAAAGTAAATTGTTAAAATGTGATGGTGAGGTGTTGCCGCCCTGCCATTTTAGAGGGCTGCACAAACACATATGGATATTGCTGAAATGGGAACACTAATCTCATAATATTGAGATATTTTAGTCCCTGCAACAGCACAACTTTAAGAAAGGAAATAACTGTTGAGAGATTTGTCACTTTTCAAAGTCTGTCCAAAGTGCTGAGGCACTACATAATGACATATTTCAACATTTCAACAGAGTCAGGGGGAGACAGACACTCACCAGTGAGAATTTGCAGACTTGAATGTAGAGCTGCGTAACTTCTGCCTCTGTAACCGTGACCTCACGTCCTGCGCTGTGCTTGTAACTCTCCAGATAGGCCGTCAGCCAGTCCCTCTGCAGCTCCCGACTCGGATACAGGCTGTAGTTAACATCATTCACACCTTCAACACACGCACGCACACACACACACACACACACACAGTAGAACTTATGTCAATGTGAAAATTCAACACAAAGACTAAAATAACTGTCAGTTTTGAAGATTTGAAGAACTACATAATTTCATCTCCTCAGTCAACAGTCCACACAAATAGTTCAGTGAAGATGATGTTACAAACACATATAGTAAATTGCCCAGTTTGTGACAGCACCTTCAGCTCAACACTGATTTTAAAAATCTTTGTGAGGTTGATGTGGCGCAAATGAAAAGTACAACATGGAGATAAAAATATAAGGACAACAGATATTGACTATCAATTACTTTTACAATAGATTTCTCAATTGACTGTTTGGTTTTAAAAATGTCAGAAAATAGTGAAATAGGCCTTTCCTATATTTTGTGAGACAGACACACTGTCACATGTACTAACTGAGTACATTTACTGCTGTACTTCAGTATTTACATGTTATTACTGCTTTTTACCCCCACTGTATTTATTGGACACCTACAGATACTAGTTACTTTTAAATGAAGAGTTTACATGGAAATCGCTATAAGTTCATATAATATGTTACAGATGGAACTACTCAACAGTAGCTTACATTCAGTATCATGGTTGAGATTGGCTCTACATTGTATACAGCAATTATTTTTTTTGAAGTTATTTTTTGGGGCTTTTCTCTGCCTTTATTAAGAGTTGCAGTGAGAGAGATAGACAGGAAAGTTTGGGGTGAGAGAGCGGGGATGACATGCAGCAAAGGGCCGTGGGATTCGAACCCACCCTTGCGGTAAAGTCTGAGTCCTAATGATACGTGCTCTACCAGGTGAGCCACTGAGCAACAATTATAATCTATTCATGTATAATAATATATATATATATATATATATATATATATATATATATATATATAATAACACCCGCAGGGGCATTTACCTGCATTTAGTTTTGATACTTTCTAAAATAATTTAAGTAAGATTTGTTTTTGCAAAGACTTTAATGCAGGACTTTCACTTTTACAGCATGGTATTGCTACTGTTACTTTAGTAAAGGCTCTGAACACTTTCTGCATATTAAATTTCACACAGTACCAGAAAATAAGAATTATGGAAACTGGATGACATTAATGTTTCAGTTGAAAAATTAGTTTTATAATATCAGTTAAAATTAAAGAGTGTTTTTAGCTGTATTTTCCCTCCACATATGAATATTTGTGTGACATTTTGCTCATTCCAGCAATAATTAGGCATCATGATCAGTTTTTAAAGATCGCATATTTTACACTTTTCCTGTGTTTTATCTGAAGTGTTGATCCATAAGAAGATATATTTGTGGTTTTAAGAGCCAAAAACCATCTCAGTGTAGTTTTACATCTCCTCTCTCAGGCTTCTCTCTGGAGCTCTAGAAACAACAGGTCAGTGAGCCAATCAGAAGAGAGGAGGCTCTCTTCCATTTTAGAAGAGAGGAGGCTCTCTTCTGATTGGCTCACTGTTTTCTGAGTGATCTAATAAAAATCTAGCAGATTTCAGGAAAACACTCAAAGAAACCAAATCCCGCAAGGTTGAATGTTGGGTCCAGGTGGGCGGGGCATGGGGTCTGACTGAAAGCGGTGACTGCTTTGTTGTGACATCACAAAGTTCCAGAAGTCCTGACGGCTGGTTTTAAGGCTCAGTTTCTGAATACAGGCTGTGTGCATTTCTCTGTGGACTGAGGCTTTGATACTTTCACAGTATTAATATAGAACCTAGACCTGATCTATAATCAAACAACACATGGAAATATCACTTTATAGAATATGGGTCCTTTAAGGGTCAAGGGTCAAGAACAACACAGCTAATTTTCAGATGTGACTTCAGTTACAGTCACTTTGAGATGGTGAGCATTGACATGAAAGCTGTATTGATCACAAGTGTTCGATCACTTCAATCTAAAAGTGTTAAAATGAAGATTCATTGTGACACAGCTGGTACATCACTGTCTCTATTATCACCAGACACAATACATACTGAAGACAGCAATTTGTCTTGGCAGCATCAGAGGGAAGAGGACATAGTGTCATGGTACATATCGGCAGAAAGATAAAATGATATCATAGTTAAGGAGATTGCACAAACTGAGCAGTCATTCTGCATATCACATGCTGTATATACAACAGCTATTCCACATCAGTCTTATATGTTCTGGCAGATTGAACTTGTTTTCATCATGACACAGACCTACCGGCAAATTCATTGAAGTGATTTCCAATATCGAAGGCCTGGTAGTTGTAATCGGCGTATTCGTAGTCAATGAATTTCACCATTCCTGATGGAGGAGGAGAGAGAGGGAGAGCAGCAGCGGTTACCAGGGCAACATGACGAACACATCTCAGGTATAGCTGACTCTCCTTCCTTTTATTGAAAGTACAGAACCTTGTAGGAGTCAAAGGCACAAGGAGTTTCTTTTGACTGAGAGTCGCCCATGGCATCTTTGTAAAATGTGTGAGAAAAATGAACTCATAATAAAAAGGATAAAACAAATGAGATAAAATATTTAATAAATGGGAACAGGATTTCAGCAGTGCAAAGGTTTACCTCCGTGTGTAAAATAAAGGGAAGTAATATGAAGACTGTGAGCTGCATTATTTCAAACGGATGAAAAGAGACACATTCTTTTAGTTTAGCATTAGCCTCAGCAATGGACCGAGGTTCCTTCATCACAGAGCTACAATTAAAGGGTGGAGAATGAGGCAGTCTTTTATTCTGAAATGTTTTCACTTGGGTTTTGGCATCTAGTTGATGAAAATGTGCCCGTCAGTGATGTGCAGGGCCGTTCCTCACCCTCTTTCTGGTTGTATATTATGTTTTTCGTCAGGAGGTCGTTGTGGCAGAGGACAGTCGGCGAGTCAGTCTGCGAGAGGTGTCTCTTCAGTGACTCCATTTCCGCTGACAGAGTCTCAAAGCTGGGCACCTCTAGCAGAGCCGCAGAACTGTAAGAGGTAAAAACCACTGACATTACTTTTTTTTCATGATGGAGAAGACAGGATTGTCTCTCCAACGTTTTGAGGCATGTTTCATGAAAGAGGAGTGTGTTTGATTCGTGGCTGTGGGTACAAGGCGGTTGTGTAGGTTGGCAGCACAAGTTCAGCTCCCGAAAGTCACTTCAGGTGATGTCAGTAAACCACACATCATTTATGATTAGCAATTTAGCCAGTGTGTGATGCTTCATTCCAAGAGCTTGAGCCTTTAGTTATCAAATTCATGATTTAGACATGAGACAGGTGTTATCATTAGTCAGCAAATATCCAAAACAGTCAGTCAGTGTTCTCCACTTCTAAAGTAATGCAGCTTAACTTTTACATTTTGTCACCACAACTTTACATGGAAGCAAAAATGACTGTTTCCACATTAAATTAAAGAATACTTTTGTATTGCGCACAACTTCTGCTTCACGGTGCATCTGGCTTTCTTGTAACTTCAGCCCTAGCAGCTGTGCACTGATTGCACTGTGGACAGAGGTGAAAGAAAATCCTGAATTCAAAATCTCACTTAAGTAAAAGTACAAAATTGAATTACCGGTGTAATTTAGGCTACTTAATGAACTGAACGTCTGGCAATCCACATGGAACCTGGTGCTACAGCATATCAAGGACCATTAGATCTGTCCCCCTAGTATCATATAACCGTGTACCTTTTTCACTGTTAGCACTGATGATGTGGAAATACTAGAGAATGCAGCCCTAACTTTATTTCATGGATTTTTTTTTTGCCCCCAGGAGGAAGGGTGGGAAGAGGTTTTGTTATTATCATACTTGAAATGTATTTTTTCATTTACTGTCCTTTTTGTAAGTGCTGTACATGTCAGCTTTATTTGAGTATGTTTTGTCATCCTGTTTTTCATTATGTAAAACAACCATAAATAGATGTTCAACAAAAATTAGGCTACTGAGAGTATTATAGGAGTAAATGTCCTTGTCCTGCAGACAAATGGCGCCTACGGTTGGTTGAATGATTGATACTGGTGTATTAATGTGGACAGAGTATCTCCCTGTTGTTGGATGCGCTGGAGTGATTTTAACTACATTATGTCAGACCTTAGGTTTCAAAATATGGAACATTTTTTCTCATTTAATATTAACATTCATCATTAGATTACATGAACATAAAATAAACAAGTTTAACAAAACTTGTTTATTTTGTTTGTCTTGGGATTAATAAAGTCTTATCTGATCTTATCTATTTAACTACAATCCATTCATCCCACGGTCAAATGTCCTGCCTGCACAGAGAGCAGCTGCACACACCACTTCAATCAGATTGTGGGTTGCCAAGTTGTGCTAACGGATGGGTTGAAATTGTGTGTACGTGTGTGGATTGTGCGTGGATTGTGCGTCTAGCCCGTGTTTCATACACAACCTGGCAAATTTGTTAATGTCAGACAAACATAGAAAACATATAAATGTATGTATGATGATTATTTATGATAAAGGTTGAGGGCCATGGCAGTAGGGTGCACAGGAGTGCTACAGGAGTGTTGGCAGGTAAGTATGTACTGTTGAGTAGTTTAACCTGTGACAACATATTCTATAAACTGATCACATGTTTTGGTCTTAATCTTAATTAGCAAATTAACCAGTAGTTAACAGGTACAGATGAAGTGAAGTAAAAAAAGTGCAAACATTTCCATCTGAAATCTGGTATATAATATAATATAATAATATGGAGTTTAAACTGTACTGAAGTGCTGCAGTTGAGTAAACGTATGCTACTTCACAGTCTTCAGAAGCATGTGACATGGGAGGGATTCCTCTTAACATTGACAAGTTAGTCAAAGATAGAACAAAGAAGAAAAGACATTAACTAGAAAGACACTGTAAGAACGTCTCATTGTACCTTTATGTTTTTTTTTTTTCCAACTATTCTTCTTTTCTCTGAAGGGTTCAGTGTAGCTGAGAACTTCCCCTCACACACTGTGACTCACGTGCATTTAAAGACTGTTCACCCTAAAAGAATTTGATTTTGTCTGGATTTCAACAGAGTTAGTGTCCTGTTGTGGGCTGAGGCTTGTCCACCACAGGTTAAAGGAAAAACACAGACTTTCAAAGGTTAATGTTTAAAATAGAAAAATCAGGATTTCAGTGGACATACGTATGTACAGCAGCTGAGGGGAAAACATTGAACTTGTGCATGGAAGGGAAATCTTCCGGCACAGTCGGAGAGGGGGGTGAGAACGTTTGCTGAAAGAGTGGAGGAGCAGGTTTGTCATGAACTCCACACTTTTCTTCTAAGAACATGTTTGTAAACTGAGGCGGTTCAGGGACCCTTGTAAGGTTACATGCCTTGTTTTCACTCTGTTGATTACTCTATCTATCAAAGACTAATGTCCTTGGATGGAAGAAATGCTGCATAAGCATCCGTCTCCTAATTAATTTTCGTGTTTTTTTCTTTTCAGTCATCGAGCCACGACAAGAAGGTAATTTAAACAGTGTAATTTAAACACTACCTATTTATTCAAAGGGGAACAAACAGATGCTCCGGTATTATACACACTTGTAGACATAATTTAGTGGGGCCTGTTAGGAACGCACAATAAAAGCAGAGGAGCCGAGCCGTGTTTATAGTCGTGACACAGACCGACTTATACAACTCCTCCTACACATCTGCAACAACACAACAGGTCATTTTTGTATATTATCTTCCTCTACGTCATTCACTTCCTCCTTCCTGCTGTGGATGGACAGATGGAGGAAGGAGTGACTGAATAAAAACAGGTTGAGATCTAAACTTGATTGTGTTTCCTGAATCTTTTTGATACATTTATAGAAAAAAGAAAAAGTTGCTTCACTTTTATTGTCGACTCGAATTGTGGGGAATGTAAAATTTAATTCTAAATTGCATTTTCAAAATAACGTAGGCCTCGAGTAGAGCTGTCAGAGACTCACTCACATCTCCTCGCCTGTGAAATCTTCCTGTTACTTGCAATCGACCCCCTCTGACATGCATAATTTATCCATCTCTCACTCTAATATGAATTAAAACACAGAGTCGAATGGTGAATCACCCTGATTCCTTTTCAACCCATCCATTTCTTTAACTTTAACAAACCGACTTTACCATAGAAACCCACGATCACTCGGAGTCAAAAGCTAAATGAAAGACCTCCATTGACTTTAAATGGAAACCTGTCGTCTTGCCATCAGATCTTTTCCTCTCTCTTTTCTGTCCTTTTCATGAAGGCACAGTGCATCAAGTACGTTCGCCTCCTGCTCCCTGTCAAGTCTCTGTAAGGTAATTAGTGGAATTTCCTCCTCTGGCGCTTCATTATCAATGTGCCTTATTTACATATGATTTCAAACACCAGCCGAGCACTGCTGATTTTTTTTTTTTTTTTGCTCTTTGCGGTTTTTTATACGATCCATGGAAGTGCAAACGGGAAACGTAGCAGGGGGCCTTTGGGAGAAGAAGAGGTTGCACTTTTGCTTTCCATTGCTTTTCTCTCTTTTCTCTCCCATCTCTGACTTCTACTGTGCTCTCTCTCTCTCTCTTTCCCTCTCTCTCTCTCCGAACCTTGCAGCTGCTGTAGCCTCTTTCGCTCCCTCTCTGCCTCTCACCCTCTCTCTCTCTCTCTCTTTGTCTCTCTATCTGTCTCTCTCTTTGCACAGCGGGTGGCTTGAGAGCTGAAGACCTCCTCTGCAGGTGCAGCCTCTTCCTGCTCTCTCTCTCTCTCTGCCTTTCTTTTACCATTTCCTCTGAAGATCACATTCATACCAGCACTCATACACTCTTAAGTACAAAAGTTTCTCTGATGCCTGTTTAAAAACCCCTCTTCCCCCCCCATTCTCAGTATCCTCTGTCCCTGCTTCTGTGTGTCTGTATGTGTGTCATGTCACACATGCAGTTGCACACTCAAGAGACCAGTGAATATGCAAACAGAAATACACGCCATAGAATTGAGTTTCAACCATAAATTAACCTCTTAAATCTCAAACCTAATAAATGATGCTGCAGTATTCCTTCCATCTCTTTATCGCACTTCTCCAGCACTCTATTTTTATTTATATCCGAACAGATGATGGATTCCAGATCATTTTGTTCTGCACGTCTATCTGTGTTTGAGCAGCAGTGGTCCGTGTCAAACCACTCACTCACACAAATGTCTCACAGTATAGCACCATCTATTGGACCTGTACATGAGGTGCAGTTTGCTCCTGTAGATGCATATTTCAGTACTTTATCCTAAGTTGATGTTCTGATTCATCCACACACTCAAAGCTTCGAGTAGAAGAGTCTTTCACCAGTTTTGAAATTTTTGTGTAAAACTAAAGCTTAAGCAGGAAAATAAAAATGAGTGAACGGTAAGAGTAGACATTGGTTAATAAAATGAAAACTGTTGAGACAGTTAAAAGTGCATCTCATTACTTTTCTGTGTGTGTGTGTTGAATTCTCAACAAATCAGCACTTTGAGTGTGAATTTTTGTTCATGAAATTAAAAATGTGAGATTCAAAAGGTTTGGCTAAATTGATGCAAAATTTATTCCAGCCTGCTTGTGGTAATTTTATTTTGCTGAAAACATTCCTAGATCATAGAAGAAAAAAAAGGAGTGCTAATGAAAAGCCAGATGAACCAGAAAATACTGACTGAGAACAAGAATGGCTGCCTGTTTCTTGTCTTCTTGATGGCAAAAATATTTAGCCGGGCCGGCTTTCTCTTGGATCTTTGTGGGGCTTTTGTCTTTCTGAAAAACGACTTCTTGTCATACCTGCTGCATTCCTTCTCTTTTATAGATGACTCAGTCTGGTACAAATTGCTTTACCTACTTGCTAAAACTCAAAGAAGAAACTCACAGAGGAAACTCAAAGCGACTCTGATACTCTGGGCCTTGCAGCCACAGTTTGTGTGGACTTCTGACCCCTTCACTGCAAACATAAACAAGGTTGAACGTTTGACCGATAAGGGAGAGCTCTGCAGGAAGCTTGTGGCCGAGCGTCTGTTTCTTTGTAGTGTCTGGAGCGCCCCTCTCACCTCTCACTCCCTGACCCCTGTTAGAGATAATGCAATGTCATTGCCACGGAGGCCACTCCCCCGCCTCGTCCCTCTGACCAATGACAGCTCACGGAGACGGCCTCCGTCCACATGGTGAGAGGTGAATGTGCCAAAAGAACAACTCCAGGAGTGACTGTCCAGCAACTTAAAAGACAATATACTGGTGGAAAGGAGCAGGTTTGAGAAATGTACTTTTTGCATGTGAGAAACTGATAAGGCATCAGTGGAAGGGCTGCGGCCTCAGAGATAAAAATGTGAAAAAATGCGGCTGGTTTCTATCAAAAGGATGATGGCGAAGATCCACTACTGAGGTCCTACACCAGCTCTGAAACTGGTGTAATTCTCAGAACAGTGGATGATGGACAGCTGTCTTCCCTCACTGAGACTGTAATTTGAACCTTTCCTACTGTACACCTGAGAGCACACCTGACCATTCACTAAACCCCGCCCTCTCCTAGTTATGCCTGCTACACCCATCCAGCTTTCTGATAATGAGTAATATTATGAATCCAAAGTCATTTTTGAAACAATTGATCCTTCAATTCTGGCAGAAAAAGACAAAGTCAAGCAGCCTACTGTCCCAGACTGACCCTTTCAGCTGTAGCTAACATGCTAATGAAGCTGAGCGTAGTGTTGCTCCATTAGCTAGTTGAAAATGCTGTCTCCAGCTGATATGTAATGGTTCCAGCTGGCTCGTTTTAAAACATGAAACGTTTTAAATTTGTGTTTAAAGACTAGAATTAAATGCAGGCCCCAGGTGAAAAGTCAGCGTCCCAACTTTACAGTAGTTGTGCTAGTTGTCAGTGGAGCTTCTTCTAACGTAACCTGTAACGTAACTAACTTAGGTAGCTGATGACATGCTCTTTGGCCTCTGAAGTACTTCTTGCTGCTAATTCATATGTACTAATGTAGGGTGAATTTTTAATGAGGGGCTTGTAATGGAGTATTTTTATAAGTTAGTAGGCTACTGTTTGTGTATTACGCTAGTTAGCCGGGCGTGCTAATGTTTTCAGCTTAATTTAGAACAGATAAACACACCATTTAATCCATTTCTTACACTTTTGCTTTTGTGTTTTTGATTTGGGAGGGTTTAAGGCAAGATGACACCCCGCTCCAAACTTTTCAGCATGTGGACAAATCCAAAGCTTGACAGACCTGTCATGCTTAGTTACAGTTGCTATGGTAAGATCAGAAAATCACTGTTCAGGGGGTTGGGTTTAGCGAACGGTCAGCTGGCTGGGCTGCTCTGGGCTTTTGCTTCTGATTTTCTGTTTCCAAATTTCAAGTTCCTCTCTGACAGCCCTGAACCCCTGAGAAGGTCTTTCTGGCTGTATGCGGTGTCGCTGACTATTGTACCTCTCTGGTTTGCACAAATGCTCCTCTTGTGTGTAGTTGTGACTACTGGGCAAATAAACTGCTGAAGCTAAATGCAAACCTCAACTCTTAGAGAGTCTGTCACTGTCCGCCAAAGTGTTGTAGTCAATAAATCTGAGACGATAAATAGGTCATACAGCTGCAGAGTCATGTTTCATTCATATCTATAACAGTAAAACAGTTGCAGGTCATTTCATCAACTAAACATCCCTTGGTCAAGAAAACACCAGTTTGACTGAGGCCAACAAAATCACTAACAACAGATCAAATATACAGACTTAAATGTATATATCTACTAAAAACATCAGTGAGATGGCGTCATGAGTTGTACCTCTTTGTGCAGCGCTGCTCGGACGGGCTGCTGTTGATGCTGCTCTGCACCAGTGTGAGAAAGTGGGACATTTTTGTCCAGAGCAGAGGTTCAGCAGACAGACCACATTTTGGCTGGATCGAGTGGATTCTCCCCATCTCTGCTGCGATCAATCTGCGGAGAGAAAACATTCTCTCAGATGAGCCAGGCTGACGCTGTTATTGCCCAAACAACCATTATCAGAGTAGACACACAACTCCCTTTCCATTTAGCGCTCTTATCTTGTTCTTCTTTTCAAAAAATGGGCCTTGTTGCATTTGTGACCTTTTGACCACCAGAGTGCTCATTCTTGAGGCATCTGAGTGGTGACATAGAGTTTTCTGGGTATACTCCACAGAGGGTATCAGGCAGAGCAGGGTGATGGATGTCCATCATGGCCCTGGCTGCTCAGCCTCGGCAGTGCTGTGTTGTGTCCTACTGTCCTGTGGTGAGAATAATGATGCTGGCCTGTTATCATCAGAGTGATGAATGAAACAGAGGCCATGACTAAACAACATTGCTCAACATGAAACATGACTCAACTCAAATAATTAAGAAAAAAACACCTGCATCAGCACAAAGGAACACACACACACACGAGCGCGTGCACACACACACACACACACACACACACACACACACACACACACGACCTCCAACAGTGACCTCCAGCTATTTTCTTAGAAAACACATTATTCTCAATAATAAACCTGTTTGACCTGAAAACAATAGATTTTACATCATTTGACTGTTTGTGTATTTTTCTATGATACTGATAGCACTGACTGAACAGCCTTCACAGTAAATAAAACTTACATTTAGTTTATGGTAACTCATATCTTAACCACCATATTATATTTTAACTAATGAACTTGAAATTTCAAAGAAGTATTCCTGTTTAAGTAGTAAATGCCATAATGTTGTGCAGTATCATTACACTCACAGATCACATACTATGACTGAACATATTGTTTTTATATAATGATGAAATAACAACTCACTCATAAAGTCCCATTTATTTACAGTACGTGGCAACAAACCTAATAGATGCAGTATGACCTGAATGCCACTGTTTTTGTTCATATCATTCAGTACCCATACCATATATATAAACACACACACACACACACACACACACACACACATATATATATATACGTATATGTATACAAAATGATTTCTGATTAACTTTGAGTCACTGTTTTTCTCCTTTTAATGACAACCTTGTCACACTGGATGATGGTCATCATTGCATGAACATGTTCCCTCCCTACATGTTCAGCTCACTGTCTGTGATCAAATCAACTTTACAGAAGAAATCAATGTAAAATGTTAAAACTGCTCTGGCAGAGACCTGTAGATGGAGGGCTGCTGGAGCAGATCGTCATCCAGCACCGTTCCTCTAACAAACTCGTAGCAGATGCCATTCTGGAAGCTGCAGTAGATCTGTGGGCCGCAGCCGTGGGCGTGGAAGACCTGGAACATCTCCACCTCCCGGTCCCGGTTCACGTAGAGCTCCGTCATTCTGCCGTACAGCCGCACCAGGACACAACCAGGCTCCTGGAGAGAGCCCACGTAGCAGCCGATCAGCTGGTTGGTGATGCCCTCTGTGAACGTCTGGAAGAAAAGAAAATCAGAAAGGAAGCTAATACAGAAAAATTATTATATGTGGAAACAAAGCAGATGAAACACTTTATGGTGTAGTTATACCATAAATTTCAACATACTGTAGATTCCAAAGAGTCCATCACACATTTATCATTGTTTATTTGTAAGAACATTGTAAACTAGTGCTTATATAGATAACAATGATAACACTGTGCAACCTCTTGTAAAGGTGACATGTGGACAATAAAGTTACAGCATGAGCTGTTCTTCGTGTAGTGTGTACAACAGGCAGTAATGTACATTACTGTGTAAGTGAAATACATGTGAAGTTTAATGGGTCACTCCTTGAACTATCACACTAAACATGGAGCTTTACAGTTTAAATACATGCAGCCAACAGATGCCATATGTTTGGTTTCAGGACTTACAACTTCTGCTGCAATATCATTTTACAGGCCACTAATTCCCCACCGTTATGGCCCATTACCTAAAATTTCCTCTAAACCTTCCATTAAAGACACAGTCTTGTGAAAAATATAGAAACAGAGAGATCATTTACAAGTGACTGCTGATTTGTATACTTGAAAAGAAACCTGAGAAAATACCTGCGTTCTGCATTAGAACACGTTTAATCCTGAATTTTTCAAATATATAAAGAGGCCATGTTTAAATTAAAAGGAACCATATTGTGAATTTTATGTACATAATTATACAAGTATTAGCAGCAAAATCTACTTAAAGTATCAAAAAGAAAAGTACTCATTGTGCATAGTGGCACCTAAATTTCATAATTTGATCATATGGAAAATCTTAAGGCTGTGAAAAAAATGTAGTGGAGTAAAACTGTACAAATAACTCTCTGAACTGTCATGGAGTAAAAGTATAAAGTAGAATGACTATACTACTATACTCGAATTACAAATACTTACATAAACATACTTGTTACATTCCACCATTGAGGATCAATGGATCAGCCATCTAAAGTCCCAGGTTCATTGTGCATCAGTTGGTTTTTGGGCATTTGCATATTTGCAAGAGAATTCACACCTGTATCAATCAGCAGGTCCTGGATTAATGTTCAAATGTTTAGTTTAAACTGTGTTCAGATGAAGCATATTCTTTATTTCTTTAGAAAGTTAATAAAATACAAATTTTTGTGATGCGCATTGGAAAGCAAATCTGTAATCAATGTAAACCCAGATTCAAAGTATTAATAGTCAAGATATTATATATATGAACAAAACAACAAACATTATATAAACAGACTGAGACCGAAAGGGATAAAGAGCTGAAAGAAGAAAACTCCTGGATCTCTGATTTTGCTTTCCTCTAAACTGAAGCAAAAAAAAAACCCAAAATACATGAATGTTAAATTAAACTGTCATGCAGAAAAACAGACACACATATGCAAGAGTAGGTAAATGACAGATGTCCAGCTGCAGAGAGCTGCAGCCTGGACTTGTTTCTTGACACTTCCAGCTCAGCTCTTCCTGGCTCTGTGTGTGTACACTACAATCCCACAGTGACCACTGTTTGCCTGCAAAGGTCTCGTCGGACATTTGTTGTCATTCAGCGGTTTCTCAGAGTCTCTCATTCTCTGCCACAGTCTCCAAGGCATTTTCTGAGCCTCAGATGGGACCTGCACACAACACTTTTTCATCTGGAGGGGAAGTGAACACAGGCCCACCTTCACATCTGATCCACTATTTAAAGAGGTGCCATTTGGATGCTTTGCATTGGCTTTCACAGTGTTATTAAATGCCTTTTGTCTCTGAGTTGCATATACAGTATTATTTTCATAATTATATATTTATATGAAAGTTACTGCATGTTATGATATTTGAAACAACTGATGAATAAAATAAATTGTCATTTGAAAAACAAAAACTTACTATTTAGAGCACTTCCTAAACGCTTCTTAGAACACTAGTGTGTACATATATATATATATATATATATATATTCTTTTTTTTTCTTTTTAATCTTTCTTGAAAAAAAATGTAATAAACTATTAACTGAATTAATAAATGAACTTGCATCGCCTTCAGTTTGATCTATTGTTCCATTTGTCACAAAAAAAAACGGATTACAATGCGTCACAGGAAGGCATAATAATAAAAAAAGAGCAGTCAAATAGATAAATATGAATACAAAATATAGCAGAAAGTAATTTAAAGAGGAAAACTGACAGTTAAAAGCACAGGTGTAGCAGTAGGAGCTGTCTGTCCTTCCCCTGTTCACTCTGTATATTCCAATCAGATGAACACAATACATCATTAAAGGGGCCGTTGGGGCCTGAGGGCTGAAGGGAAACATCTACTCCTTTGTGTACATTACTGGACCTGGTGTAGATTGAGAGGTCACCCATCCAATGTGCTGTCACCTAACAAACATAAACCCAATTTCTCTGAAAGATTGGACCTTGTGTTTGCACATGGGACCAGAATGGGATTATTCTGTACTGAGCAGATGCTCTGACAACATCTACGCATCTGTTCCCAGTGTTTAAAAAAAAAAGAGAAAGTAAAAGTCTCTCTTTGTTGTCCAGTTACCTTGGCTTTTCTGCTGGTGTAATAACTTTAAGATGTCTTTCTATACAGTGAAATTTGAGACATCGGAATTTTTCCATTCCTTAAACTGAATATCACCTTTTTTTATTGTGCATACTTTTAATATAGCTATTCCATGTTGTGCTTTTATTTTGAAAATACTGCTGTTGTGGTTCAGTATCAAATGTGGTTTAATTTTCTTTTCTTCCTAAAAACAGTTCCAACTGGTTGTACTTTAAAGTCAAGACTTTTAATTTTAAAGACTAAAGCTGGCGATATTCTATATTTGTGTTATTGTTATAAAATTCAAATTCAAAAATGATGTCCTTGAACAGCTGGGCATTTTTAGTAAACATTACTCAAGACAGACTTTTTTTCAGACCCTTAAACTCCACTAAATGTTACATATTATTACCATGTGTGCTTGTAATTTGGCTTTTATTTTGAAAGAAAATAAAAGTAAAAATTTTTACCATTATTCAATATGCAGTTCTATATAGCTTTGTGATATAGTTCTGTTTTCCAACAGCTAAAACAATAGTTTAGTGAAAAGATGAAAGTCAAGCATCACAGTGAATGTGATTTGTCATCAAACCACTCATCCACCTACTGTGTTTTAAATCATTTTGGTTGATAAGAGACTTTTTTGAATTAAAGTTGGACAGAACTGTGCTGAGAAAGAAGAAAAGCTCTTCGGTCTTCCGTCCTTCAGGTTTGTGGCTAGTTTCATGAGAAAAGTGGAACATGTCTTTGCGGAAAGTTTCAAAAAGTTTAGCCTGAACAATGACTGCGGACTGTCAGTCATTTAAAACGTTCAGTGTTGACCTTCATCCTTTTCTGCTACAACTCAGTACATTTCATCCTCAGCATACAGCGCTCCATAGCTTCTGCTGCTATGACATTAACTTGCTGCTCACAAGCCAATCTGAACACAAGCAATCACAGAGGAGTATTCCTGCTGACAGGTTCAACAAAAACAAGCAAAGAGAATCAGGTGCCAATTAATGAGCCTGACCAGTACACACAGAACACACTCCTGTAAGCGCCTGTACTCAGCCTGTAAGTGAGAACACCTGTGGCGAGTTAGTACATTAACACCTGCAGCTGTGGGTTTAGCCATAACTGTACTTCAACACTTTTTACAGGGGTCAGTATAACAGATGCTTCACTGGACTATGAACACAGTTACCACATCATAGTACTTAACATATTGGATGCTTTGGGTAAAGGAGGGAGATCCCATCGCGTGAGACTTGTTCCTATTATATCTCAACTGAATATGTTTCACCAACACAGCCACCAGACCCATACTGACTTTGGGTTGTCCATCCGTCCCATTCTTGTGGACACGATATCTTAGTAAACTTCTTCTAATTTGGTCACAAATGTTCACGCGGACTCAAGGATGAACTGATTACATTTTAGTGGTCAAAGGTCAAGGTCGCGGTGACCTCACAAAACACGGTTTTGGCCGTGTGAACGCGATATCTCTGTAATGCCTTGAGGGAATTTCTTTAAATTTGGTAAAAATGTTCACCTGGACTCAAGGACAAACTGATTAGAATTTGGTGGTTTAAAGGTCAAGGTCAAGGTGACCTCAAAAAACATGAGTTTGGCCATTACTCAAGACTTCACACAAATGGTTAATATTCTATGATTCTGGATTAACAGGGATCTAACCTGAAACGAGCCTGAGTGGAGGAGGCAGAACTGAATATGAACTTATTGTAACCTGATATGTAGATAAGTAAAAACATTGGACTCTTTCTTAATAAAGTCCAGGGGTCATGTGATTTGTCATTTTGTTTAAACTGTAATTATGAGCGGCTCCAACTTGTGATTTCAAGTTGGAGATATTGTGAATTTCTGACTCCGATGATGTCTCCAACAGCTGCAAACGCATCAACAAACTGCTGGCAGAATGGCTGCAAATGCAACATCGCTGGCAATTATATCAAAATGAAATCCAATATTAAAACTAATGCACTGTACGCTGTTTGTTTGTGTCTGGTTTCACTTGGTAAAGAAGTTGGAATAAGTGGTGTTTCTGCTGACTTTGTTTGAATGCAGCATTAGTGAGGCCTTCCCATTCCCATCCTTGGAGCTAGGATCTGATCAGGTTTTCTGATGGAAGAGCAGCACCCGAAAACCTGAACCCTAAACGCTGGCCCAGATTTCTGTGCTGATATTATCAAGGTTGACCAGCGCACGCAAAGCAAACCCTACAGTATATACAGTAAAATACTGTTCATGCATTGTCTAACAGATTAATGCAGGGTCACAAGAATTAAAGTTCATCTTAGCGATACTTTTATAAGCCAACCTAGAAACATGGGAACTTGATGTTTTCATAATAACTCACAGTCATCGATTAATGGCAGATGACCCAAACATCTGGAGACACAAACATTCACTTGCCTTCATCTGAATGTCCTGTGCCTTCCAGTGAGGACGGAGTCTGCTGAGAAGGTCCAGGATTCCTCTCTGAGGTTCGTGCTCGTCAATGTGGATGTCCACATGGAGAAGCTGGTTCCCAGCACCAGCACATGCACTGTCCATTTTCAACAAAGTGGATCAAAAGTCTTACCAATTTTACCTTCAAAGACTTTTAGGCCCTGAACTTTTTCAGTAATATTCAGACCAAAGTCCCACTCTGCTCTAAATCCACCTGAGTTATGTCCAGGCAAACCAGTTCATCAAAACATCGGCCAAACATGGGCTACTTCTTAAAAAATGGTGATATAATGCACAGCAGAGCTCTAACATCTGCTCTCAGAACAATTCAAGAGCCATCAGTGGTATTTACACGTCAATGAAATTGTCCACTTGTATGTCCAGTGACTCAGCAGAGGCCCAGCTTGCTTATCAGGGGCCAATGTTCCTATGGGCATCTTCATCCCCACTGCCGCACAGTTTACACATTAACCACAGGTGGTTGGAGTTCTGCTGCAGGCACGTGTATTTATTAAACAGGACTCAGTGGGAGACACAATTGTTGATTTTGAATGAAGTGTGGTGATTAAAGTTTTGCCTCAGTAGAGCTCTTTCTTTTTTATTTATTCATTCATTTAATCACCTACCACACTGCACCAGAGTCATTCTAATGTGCAGTGAAGAGAAATTCCTGCAAATGGTAATTTAATGAAATGAAATAAAGACCAAATTTTACTGTAAAATGTAAGTAAGTTATTGAAAACAAAAGTCAAAAAATGTTTTTGAAATTAGAACTACTTTTGACTACACTCCTTTTGAGTGTCCATTTCTATGACAGTTAGAGTCCATTGAAGGGCAATACAAAAATACAGGTCTGCAATTAATGAACTTTTCACCATCAGTTGTCTGTAATCCATTCAAACAGATGGAAGTCTGCGCTGTCGCCTACAAAGAGGAGACACTTGTATCCAAATTGAGCTTGGCATATAAATCTGAGCTCTCCTTGCACTCACTGTCAGCACTGCTGCCTGATACCTGATGCCCCATCACGCCGTCCTAACATCAAAACTGAGCGTGCCGCAAACATCTCTGCAGCAAGTCCCCCAGGACATATCTAGAATTTAGGTTACAGCTTACTTCATTCAACGTCATTCAAGCTAAAAGGCAAGTATGCGGCAATGGCAGGCCAATAAGATGACTTTTAATTCTCCTAAATATTTTTCAGATGTATTCCATTTGGCTCGTGTGCAGCAGCAAAGACTTCATAAGGGTGGAGTCTATTGTCTGACCCAAGTCATCGTGAAATCTAGAGGACCCGTACAATTAGTTCATTCAAACATGACCTCTTATGCTCACTCAATGCCATGGAACATTTCAACATGATCACTCTGTAAACACAAAACGAATTTCATAAACATTGGAGCAGCATGTTTTCAGTCTGTTAAATTATTTAGATGTTGGGCCAATGTTTACCATTTTGCATCATTACAGCAATTGCCTAGAAGTCACGAATGTGGTGATCGTCTTGAACTGAATACTTTGCAAGCTTTTAGACGCAAATGAAATTCACTTGCCATCAAAGAGCGCCTCATCATCAAAGATGTTGTGTATTGAAAGAGAGATGAGTGTCTCGATTAAAAATGTAAGGGTCAGGCGGTAGAATAGAGTGGTGGAGCGGTACAGCCTAAAACAAGAGGGCTGGTAAAAAAAAAAAAAAAAAAAAAGACAAGATGACACACACAATATCTCATGCTTACATTTATGTTCTGTTATGACACTTCTTACTGAGATTTACTTACTGTGCCTCGTGTCTCAATCTCTTTTCTTTTTTTTTCCTCATCATTGTTAATGCAAACATTAACATTTGGGTCTTTGATCCTTGAAAATTAATCATTTATGAAAGGATCAACAAAGTGCTAGTTGTGTTGGAGAGCAGGAGTTAATGTTGCTGAAGTTTCTTCTGCAATAAAATGTGTAGAAGGAGAATAGTATAGGAGAGGAGAGTTATATTTTAATATTTGAAGATTAGATATTGTTGCTGATTAAAGATCATATGTCTTCATTTTTGCTTCTTGTGGAAACTGCTACAAAATGTTTTCCATGATTTCTGGATAAAGGATTGATGGACGCAAATGAGCGATTCAAATACAAGCAGGTTGAACTTTAAACATGGTCACAAGTTTCCATTTTAAAGGATAAAACTGGTGATATTCCATATTTTTTTTATTTTAAATAAATCACAAGACCAAAACAAAAAGAGTCATTCTGACTTCCCTGCCTTTTCTCTGGCTTTTAGCCCCAAGCTTGTTTGTTTCTTTAGTAGGCAACTGGACACAAATATAAAGATTCATTTTTTTAAAAAGCCTACATAAGCTCCTAAAACAGTTTCGTTGGGAAATTTGTTGCTATAATTTAAAAAAAAAATTAGGAAAATAACTTATTTAGAAATGACCATGCTTGTTGGGAACATTTTAACTGATATAAGCCTGACTCCCTCATACAAATTTATATGCATCCAGGATGCTTCCACTGAGCTTCCCATCCCCAACTTTGAGACAATACAACAGCATAGTTAAACCTGCAGCTAGTTACATGATGATATGTAGTACTACTGTATATGGATGTTGATGCAACTTCAAAGGTGTGTACAAAATGACAGAAATGTAATGATTTGTTTTTTGTTATTCACCAAATGTTGTGCACCTTAAAGGTGCTATATGAAAGTTTTTGTTATTGCTACAGAGCCAACGTTAGCATTAACAGACTTCTTTCCTTAAGAGCTGTCTCCAGCTGTCTCTATCACTTTGTTTCTTCTACTGATGTTTGCATGCTAACCAGCTAGCCCCAGCTCATACTGTCTCATAACACTACTTTGCTTTTACTTAATAGTGAGTCACTGGCCCTGTTCACACCTGGTATTAACATCCATCTCGGGTGATTGAAGCTCTTGGTAAGTGGCCGTCACCACCACCACCCATTCACAGCAAGAAACTGCGTTTGGCAGCAGAGAAAACTTACATGTAGGAACTTTATGATTTTTCATCATAAGCTAAAAATCAAACAAAGAAAACAATAAATCTGCTACACACTTTTTAAGCCACACAGGACGGGACTGAGCCTGGGGTTGAAGTCAAATAGTGTATTGCCTTAGGAAGGTTACTCACTGTGAAATAACCCAGATTAACTGAGCCATGATAAGAGCCGGTTGAATTCTCTACATGCTGAGGAAAGGGGCTTCAGTGCTTCCTTTCCGATCTGCTTTAGCACAGCGTACACTGCCATTAATTATGGAAAGGAGATAATGCAGCAGTATTGAAAGCATTGTTTGTTATGTAATGTATAAACAACAGAGCACATTTTATGCTTGTGACACGATCCCAAAACTTTTGATTGTCGGAGCCCCAAATCCATTTATATTTGTAGAATGAATTGTAGAATGCACAAAAATGAATTTCCTCTACTTATCATATGTATGAAAAATATGGCTTATCATCTTTTTTATACATATGAAAAGTAGAGGAAATTCCTTCACCTATGCCAGGGATCTCTAATATAATTGTATCTGAATAGAATGTACTCTGGGCCATTGCTTAAGTCTGTATTTTGTAATATTTAATGGTTACATTTTTCTACTTGTGCATTCCTTTCATTTTATTATATTTCAACATTTCAACCCTGTTTGTTTTGTTTTTGTTTTTATTCACAACCACTATCTATTTTGTTGTTACTTCCTATGAGGAAGTGATGGTTACATGTAGCTTATGTATGAATTAAAAACAGTCCTTCTTAGGAGGTGTGGTTCTGTTTTAGGCAGGAAACCTTACTTTAATTGTCGGCCTACAGAAACGAGTCACTGTACTTACCTTTCATGCGTCTGAAAAACCGCCAAGTGTAAGTGAAGTCGGCTTCTCTTAGCACCGTGATTGTCTTTTTCTAAGTCCTTAAGAATTCCGCTTCACAAAGTGGTTGGGAAAGAACATTTTTCTTTCGGCTCCTCGACCACAGCCTGGTTAAGATGCGCAGTGGGTGTGTCCCACAGAGAACCAATTTGTGTGGATGACCTTGATCCTTCAGTACCAAGTCACTAAGCCTGTTATTTGGAGAATTGTGAGTAAATATTGAATTGTGTGGATTGTTGTAATACATTCTTTAGAGAAAGTTCTTAAGAAGTTTTTGAGAACAGTGAACTCCCGTTCAAGGAAAGCTTTCATTCATTAACACCACCAAAGACTCTTTCTGATGAAATAATGGTTATTAAAATGCAGAGGAAAAAAGCTTCGACCCTGAAGGAGAAGGTTGCTCGTTGTGCATGTCATTTAGTCAAAGTATGAACTTGTGTTATTGCCCACATACAAATAATCTGTGGTTGTATTTATGGGATGAGATGCCAACGTGTTTAGAAATTGTACACATGGCCAACTGAAGTTTCTGAAAAGAGAAAATTCCCTTTTATTACAAGGCAAACAGTTGTTGGTGTCCTTTATCAAACAGCTCTTTGGAGAGAAAGAGAGAGAGAGAGCTATGCAGACATTTAACCTTTTTATATAGTCTTACAATTGGGGCTCTCAAGGCCTTTCATTTGTGAAGTTCCTGTGGAAAAATCAGGGAGCTTGGACTCATTTCATCTACCGGTACAGTATATTTATATTTCAGCTCCAATCAAGGCTAGCAAATATGCCATCCCTATGTATTTTCCCCTCTGAGTCCTGCCTCCCCACTATAATTTCCACCGACATTTTGTGTGCAAATGCAGTAATAGACACATTTATCACATCAAAAGGGATTCAATTTTCTTTTCAATCATCCACCGGTATGAATAGCGCTACATCCTCTGCGGCCAACAATGAGGGGCCATTACCGTGAGCCAAAGGATGGCTTCGCCTTCTCTATGCATTCAAGGGGAAAGTGTGTCAAACTGTTTGCCGACGCCAACGTTTGTTCTAGGCAAATGGAGACAGCTTTCAGACAGGTTAGTATCCAATTTTATTGTCAGACAAATGTCATTTTTGTTTGGGGCCGTGGTAATCATTGGGCTCAGACACCAGTGTTCCTCGACGGTAAAGCCGGCAGTTAGTCCATTTAATACTCTAACTCTCATGTCAGTAGCAGATTGCCAAGTCCAGACATGACACCCGCTGTCTCTTCATTATGTGAAGAGGGTGACATGCAGGATTCAGGCCTCAACCCTTTGTGGGGGGGTGGGGGTGGGGGGCTAATTGTCCGAGACTTTGCAACTCCAATTAATTGTTGCCTCGCACTGACTGATCAAGTTGTGGATGGGACGTTTGCTGGCAGTGACTCGTGCTTACTGTACGTAATTTAACTGATGTTTACTGCAGCTCTCTCTCAATTGTGCCGCAGGTCTGCAAAGGAAAAATCACCTCTTCAGTCACTTCACTTTTTTTTTTTTTTTACTGCAATTTAGTTACATACAATACAAATACATTTGCATCGTTTCAAATTGCTTGATGGATAAGAACCTACTATATTTATATATATAAAAAAAACATACATAGATACTTTGTCAGGAATCATCATCCCTCTCCTGTTCACCAACCTTTATCAAGACAAATATATGTATTTAATGTCTTATATTGAATATTGGAAAATAGGAACTTAAGAGATGAGATAAAGGAAATTTGAAGTTGTTACATTTCACTGACTTCTCTCCAGGATGAGGATTTTTTCCAAGAGCTATCTAATTATGTTTCAAATATTTTACACTTGTACACTTAGTTTTATTTGTTTTACTTTAACTGTGGTGGCTTTTCTCATTTGTTTTTTCACTGTGTCGGTAGGAAATTTGTACAAAAAGGTAACAAAAAAAAAAAGTTTTCCTTTGGACTGAATGGTGCAGCCTCGGGTTTAAATATTTCACTCTTAACATCATACAGCTCAAAACAAAAGTTAGACCAATCTGATAAAGAATATCTATGATACAGTGGATCATAAAGTGATGATAGCAACTATACAAGAGGGAAAACTATGTGTAAAGGGGTTAACAAAAATATGCATTTTAACTTTCTTAGTTTGGTTTTCTTCTATTTTGTTTTCATTTCATGGAGGGTTGTCACTTTGCTCTCCTCTGCCACTGCAGCAGAGATTAATATGAATAGTCTGGACTACATGTATTTCATCAGAATGAAATGTAGCTGTTGCGTCTTTTTATAAGCTGCTACACAAAGCTTTCACACACTTGGAGGTTTTAAACACCCGAAACGCTTCCAAAGCTTTACTCCTGTTGACTGAATTTTATCAAATAAAGTATCTCTGAGGATCAAACTGTTGCCAGTGTCGGCACTGAACACTCTTTTTTTTTTTTTTTTTTTTGCCGAAGAACGTCTCTGCTGTGTTTTCTGTCATCCCCTGCCACAGCTTATACACGCTTCCTCACTGCCAAACCACCCGAGCCGCAGCTGATGAGGTCATCCGTGTAGCCAGCACCGGACGGGCCCCGAAAGCTCCGTTTAATCTGATATCATTGGCAGGGAGACGCTTAACCAGCTCCATCTCTCACCACACTATTTCGGGGTGTTCACCGTCCAACAATGCTGTCTTGTCTCGGGCTGCGGGGATTCTTCGAGGTGGCTTGTGAACCTGAATCATTTTCTCAGTTTATACGTTTGAAGTCCGTGGAGAGCTTGTGCTTTTTTTTTGTGAGGAGCAGCGTTGGTAGTTTGGGACGGCGTTTATGGAGCATGGCTGCGTGGCGGTAATGCTGAAGCGATTTAGAAATGAAGAATGAACCACGAAACCACGTCAGCACATGAGGCAGAGGTAGCCCATTTACTTTTATGTTAAGTGGAGTGTGCTCTAGCTGCGGTCTGGCCTCCTGAATTACGTTGGAAGTGGAGGAAATGAACAATCATCCTCTGGATTTAGACCCTACAAACTGAAAAAGAAAAACATTTCTTATTAATGACGCATTGAAAATGATAAATAATGCTGTGTAAAGATGCTACGCAGGGATTTTAGTTAGCTGGCTAATTTATTTCACAGGCCGAAATGAGCAAACAGCAGCTGTGGATGATATTTAAAATACAGTATAGCTCATAGCATCCAGCCACATACGTTCATATTCTGTCTTTCTCCATTAAATATGTATTGCATAGGCTCGGGCCTCTGACCTTGGCTTGGGAGAGAGCTCGCATCATTTCATCTTGAAATAAAAAGAGAGACTGCCAGCAATTATAGCATGTTAATTACATATTCACTTTCATCTGCTACAAAATCACACAGATCTGCCCTCAATGCTGCTGTTGGGTCTCTTTTGATGGAAGGGAAAAAGCGCTGTACTGTATCTGAAAAACATCTGTCAAGTGCCCTGTCTAGTTAATATCTACTTGTCCTTACCTGTTTTGGTTACAAGCGCTGCTCTTGTTTAATCTTTGAGAAGTGAGATACCTGAAGACAGCGGTGAGCAACACACTGAGGACTCTCTGTTTTCATCTCATTTTAAACAACATCTGAAACAGCAACATCTGTGAGGAAACATCCATCACCTGGGAAACACACACACACACACACAGTTACCCACACAGCCACTCGCCACCCCCTCATAATGAAAGACTCTTTATTCTGTCTACAAGTGTCCCTAATAGAGAAGGCCAGACCAGTTCTCTGTTCAGCCGCTGTTGTAATTTCCCCTGTCAGGGTATGAGCGGAGGAGGAGGTGGAGGGGTTTGACAAACACTCTGCCCCCTCTGTCCCACGTACCCCCACCCCCTCATCACTGTCTCAGAGAGCCATTTAAACAGAGATGGTAATGTCGCTGCCATGTTAGCTCGGGGTGGGGTGGGGGGTGCAGAACAGTCCAGCGGAGGCAGAGGCGGCGGCTTCGCCACGCACCGTTTAGCAACTGAGGTCAAGAACAATAAATAGGATTATGTCTGCACGTGCCTATTTTACAAAAATAAATAAATAGCCATCATTGATTTCAAGTTAAATCTGCCTATGAAAAGATGTTGAACACTAGGTGGGAATGTTATTTAACACAGAGGTAGGGAACTCAAATCAGAACTAAAATGATGATGCTGTCACTGAGAAAATGGTGACTTTAACTCAACTCACATGTTTACCAACCAATGAAAGACACATTTACTTAACTTGAGCCTTTGGGTTTATTCATGTTTTAGAAAACCTTCCCAAAACATTATCTGCAAATTCATCTCCTTCGCACCAAATGTTTTCAGACACAAAGACTTGTGCAGCCTCTAAGGATGTTTTCATCAGTTTTGTAATGGTGCGACTCTATTCTGTTTGCAACCGTGTCTCTTATGTTCATATATTATTTTTTAATGGCAAAAGACATGTAACTTTTTGAATCTGCAAAGTTGCAAAATGTTCATACTGAATATATCTGCAAAATATTATTTGACAACACATTTCATCTGTTTTCCAACTATACCCACTGTTGTAATACAACATTAGTGCTCATAGCACTTAATGCTTGATTTACATCTTTAAAGGTTTTGTTGTGGGGCTCTGTCCTGGTTCAAAACATTACAATGAGTCATTTCATTCAGGGACAAATATACAGAGAAGTGTCTGTTTTATCAGTTACTCATTACGACAGCGTCCACAGCCTCACAGTGTTTCTATTTCTTCAATGTGTGTTCTTCAAGTGGAAATATCTGTACACACACACACACACACACACACACAGTCATACATGTTCAAACATCCACTCCAAGAGGACAAACACAATCAGCCATCCATCTTAATGTTTAACTAGGAGTGTCACTTTAGGACACAGGTTACATACATGAGACACTCCAGGATTTACTTTTCTGCTTTTTTGCCTTATTAGCATCTTAACACATCTATAATTTTAAAAACTTGAAACCAAAAGTATTAATATTAATGTTGTGTGTGTGTGTGTGTTAACCTTTGAGCCAATGAAATTCAAGCTACATAAAAAACATTCAAATACTAAAACAAAACTAAATCTGTATATGAAAAAAAGCCACTATAACACATCTATAACATATGGGTATTTTTAAGCAACTGGCCTTTCATCACATCCTGTGCAGTTCTGGAAAAAAAAACATCGTATGTCACTCAAAATATAAATACCCTGGAGACCAGAGACGTCTGCTGTCAATCCAAAACAGTGTCAAACATACTCAGGCTTGTTAGACATATAAAACCTAAAGGCTACAGATTCTCGGGGCTGTTACATGATACACGCCGTCATAACTGTGGACACAGACGGTTAACACACACAGTCCAGCGGTTTGCTACTGTCTGCAGTTACGGGCAGTGATACAGAAAAAACAAATACAATTCTGCTGCCTGGTCGTCTGCAGGAGAAACAATCTCTCCACAAATCCTCAGAGACAGAAAGGAAAGAAGAGTCTGCGAGTGTGTGCGTGCACCAGGGGGGTGTGGGTGGACTGGAGGACCTAAATGGAGAAGGCGTGCTGCGGTGGCCTGTTAATAATGAGGGGGGGCTCAGAGGACCAGAGAGGGAAGAGTGTGTGTGTGTGTGTGTGTGTGTGTGTGTGTGTGTGTGTGTGTGTGTGTGCGTGTGTGTGCATGTGCGCACACTCACGCATACGCTTGCATAGCTATCCAACAGTGGACCTCCCTATTGATACACACTCACCAGCAGTGAGCAAGTAGGGCACATTGTCGAAGGACCAACGAAGGCCCAGGCCTACGTGGGCAGCGGTGGTGTGGAGGCACAGTGCAGAACCAGCACGCACTACATGGTTTTCCATGACACAACATCCTGCTTCTATCTCTGTGGAGGTCGCAGAACAATTGATTTGACGCTCCAGGTACCGACAACAGGTAGGATTTGAACCAGACACTGCACCACTGGCACCTTAGTGTTGCAAAAAACCCTTGATAACACAACGTCTCCTTCACACAGGGAGCCTCTCTCTGATCACTTTAGATTTTTCACTTTAAAGGTGTAATGTGTGAGATCTGCCCAGATCTGGCCAGAATTTTAGTTTATAATGTTCAAAAAATGAACTAACATGTATGTTAAGGAGCCACAGTGATGATGTCATGACCAAGACATCCATCTATTGTATTTCAGAGATATCTACTGAAATGAGAATGTTAACCAACTAGCTGTGTCCCGGGCCGTGCTGTAGTACCACTTTATGGCACTAGATGCTGTGTGAGTAAGTGTAGTAGACACTACACTTACTTAGTCTGCCCTCAGTCCCACGAAGAACAACAACTTCCTCCAGAGCTTGAAGTTATGCTACAGCTCCCAACTAAAAAATAAAAATAAAAAGCTGCTGACTAGCATCACAGAAACGCAGAGATGGAAGAAGCTCCTGGAAAGCGATCTTTATCTCCATCCCAAAGGACCGCTCTGACAGGAAACAACGTTTAACGGCAAAGAACAAAACACGCGTAAATCCTCTGTGTTTTTCCGCCACTGGAGACAGCTCTGGGTAAACAGATGTAGTTTGATGGCGAGCTCCCAACTTTTCTTTTATACTGGTGAGTAACATTTAATATTGGTAATTTATACCATAGTTATACCACTGCCTAATATTGTATTTATTTAAACCTTACTATTTATTATACACACACACAACAGAGATAACATGTTTGAGTATAAAGAACTTGTATGATCTAAACTAATTGTTCTATCACATGTATTGAATGAATTCCAGTCCAGTCATTCCCAGCGATGGACCAGCACCTGCCTTTTCTTCTGCTTCTGGCATCATCAACCATCACCACATTACAGTGACACCTTGGAGTCTTTTACACATCCTGCTCAGCAGAGGTTTTGCCAACACTTTTGTACATAGTTTTTTTCATAGTTTTATTTTTTTAATATGTGTATCTATGTATATTTATCATTTTGACTGTTGCAGTATTTTACATTTTTATTTTTATTTCCTGTTAATATGTTTATTGGATACCGCACCAAACACCAAGCCAAATATCTTGTAAGTAAAAACCTACCTGGCAATAAACCTTAATTTCTGATTCTGCCTTTGTGATGATGTCATCATCCCTTCCTCATGCTGCTGTAGCCTGACACTCATGTGTCATGCAGTAACCTCTTACCTTCATATTTTTATAGGTAACTAAAAAGATACTGTTTGTATTACAAGTACTCATGATTTGTTACAGTGCTATCCACAATTTTAACTATTGACAATAAATGCACATATAAATTATAAGGAACTTGGGGGAAACAACAGCATGATTAACTGGACAATGGGCAAAGAGGTGAAATGCTGCCCCCTATGGAGGTGGAGCAAGTAGCACGATCTTACACGTTACACCTTTAAAACTGACTTATCTTCATAAGGATCAAACTCACATCCTAACACCATGAGCTATTTGGGCAGACAGTTAACCCTTATTTCTCAGAGCCTTTGAATATTTATTTTGGGTCTTGCATTTTGAAATTTATCGCAGATCCTGAGGATTGAACCCAAGACCTCAAACTTGCATGAAGAGCGGCCCCTCAACTTCTAAACCCCTGGATGGTTCAGGTACACCAGTGCCTTTCCACTGGGCCACCATCACCTGCCAAAAGTAATCCCAACTTTTTCTTTGAATCCAAACAAAAGAGTCAAACGCTCTAAGAAAATGTGTGAAACAGTCCTTGACCAGATAGCCTGGATAAACAGGTTGGAAGTTCTGAGGTTCAATTTTTATGAGGCTCAGTGACTTTTGAAGTTCAAAACCCGAACTGAAAACTCAAAGGCTCCAAGTGATACAGCTCATACTGTGTCTTGCCTCAGTTAACTTCAGGTATAATATAATCTAAAATTAGTTCTAGGAAACACTGACCAGATGGCTCATGGAGTCAGAGGACTATTGAGAAGTCTGAAGTTAAGGGTGCTATTATTACAATGTTCAGAAAAATGTTGAAGTCCATTGTCCAAAGGAAACAGTCAAAAGCTCAAAGAAATCAAGTTCAAGTGTGTCTGGTCAAATGGGTTCAATCCTTAGATGTAAGAGTTTGATTCATGGCTCTATCCACTTGCTGGTAACTCAGACACCTGTGCATTGTTGTTGTTTCCCCTCTGAAGATCAGTTAAATTATAAAATATTAATTTAATCTGTTCTCAGATAAACAGTAATAATAACAAAATGTAAGAAATCCAATGTGTACTGTTTTGTGAACCGAAATAAGCCTTACAACATTAACAAAGAGTAAAAAATACAAGATAAGACATGTAGTTTGAAGTTAAGTTATGATTGAGACTGAGTTAAAATTATTAAACTGCTCTGTCATGTTTAAATAAAATATATCATCTCAGACTGATGAATGAACCACTGTATCAGCAAAGATTAGATCAGATTAGTTTAAAGGGCTAGTCAACCCAAATTACAATCTACCCATAATTTTTGATAATCCACAGACCTCACATCAACAAATTACATTAGCACTATTTCATAAAGGAGCTATTTGTAAGTTTTGTTATTGCTACATAGCTAACGTTAGCATTAACAGCTGTTTACTCACCAGTTCAGGGGAAATGTTTTGAGCTCAGCATCAAACGTAATTCCTTTACTCACCAACAGCTGTTTCCAGAGGTGGAAAGCAACACCAGTGTTAACTCTTGTGTCTATCAGCCCCGGCCTTTATCAGCCTGTCTTGTGACGTTACGATTGCGGCTTACTGTAGCCTCCAATCTGCTCTGAAGATGTAGCGCTGCTCAGAGGGTGCATTGTATAATGAAGACAATGATGAAGCTTTTGTCAAGCATTTGAAAACTTGCAAATACCATGTTTAAATAACAAGGTAAGTTCATTACAACTTGCTTCGCGCAATTTGTTTATGCAATCTCATTCGACTGTATTCTGCTGTAATGGGGTGGCAGCAAAATATCTGAGAGACATTTTAAATCCTGGAAAAATAAAGCCAAAACTATCTGGACACATAGATGGCTATATCATTACAATATATTTTTTGTAACTTGGGTGAATTTACTCTAAAGCTTTGTCTTGAAAACACTGGATTTTCATGATGAATGGGTTTGGCTTAGTGGTCATGTAATGATGGTGGTTAAGCTTTAGAGACCAGGATCAGTTATGTCACTGAGGGTCCTCATACATTTAGAGGTACAAACGTGTGTTCATACATTATATGTGTTAAACGTGATGTTCAAAGTAGTTTTTCTCTTCTGGCATAGCTCCAGTCCCGAAAGAGCAGAAGTCTCTCTCTCTCCTCGCTTTCTCATACACACACACACACACACAGACAGACAGACAGATGCCAAAATTCTAAAATACAGACTTAATAGAAACACCCTTTGAAACTAACAAGACTGTGGGTGCTCATATTTTAATCACCACATTTCATTAATTCATTCCTTTTTTCCACAAGCACGCTGCTCTCTGTCCAATGAGCTACTGTACACCACACTCAAGAATTATTTTGTGCAAGAAAAAGATTGAAAATGTTCATTTTCTTTCACTGAAAATTAATCACCTTTGTTTATCTTTTACTTTACGCCGTGAAAAATAAATTGCAGCCCTGAATATGCCAAACATTTGATCAAGGCTGCACGTCTTGAGACAAAAAGGAGCTGTTTGAGCCTTGGCGCAGTGCTTTTATTTGAGAGTCATTCTGACCCCCACTGAGCGACCTCCCGTCGTCCTGCCTGGCACGAACAAATTAAGGTGCACTCAGGCAACAATTGGACAAATTCATGGCAGTCCACCAGGAATTCTTCTGAACACAAAGAGAAAAAAAAAATGGTTTTGTTTTACCTTGAAGGTCTGTGAAAGTAAAGTTTACGGTGCAGCACATGGTATCTGACTTGCTTTAGTGGTAGATTTAGTACAAATTAACAGGCAGATGCTTTTTTCTTAATTGTTTGTTGTTCTTCTTGTCAGTTAAGTGTTTCATCATGCTGGATTATGAACGGTGCAGTGGGACGTTTCTTTTGCTAAAATAAGATGTGTTAAAACATGCCAGGAAAATGAAATGTTGTCTTGGAGTGTAGGGTGAGAAGACTACCCTTACCCATACCCACATATGTGATTTATATATGATGAGGAAAAACTGGATGAAAGGTGTTAAGTAAGAAATAATACACATGCCCTGATATAAGGAATGATGATGATGGAGCGGTAATAACGTTGAAACACAATGATTGAAGTCTTCTCAACTGAGTCCATTATTTTCTATATCAGAACACCTCATGGTGTTCGAACACCATGGTTATAACATCGTCACACACATATCAGCCAAAAAGAAAAAATGTGTTCACATCCCTTTTCTTTTTTTTTCTTTTTTTTTTTCAACCAATAACAATATTACACAACAATTTCAATTGGTTATTTAATGGATCTCAGGTTAAAAACTGTGGCAGTGGCATTTAAAATTATGATTAGTGAATTTTGAATTAAATCCTGCGACATTAAAACCAGCAGGAACGGGGGAGAAAATCCAGGTTATTCAGACAGTAGTGATTTGCCTTTATGGCAAAACATTTGCAGTTTATTTATCTGCAGCATCAACACACATAGAGTAAAATCATGAAAGGGGATTATCACAGTACATTGGGGAAGACTTTATGATGTGCTAATGCATGGCAGCTACAGGATAAATCCATATGACTGCAGTACACAGACCCCTGAACATTTTTGGCATTAGGCTTTTACCCTCCACTGACTTTGGCCAAAAGTTGTGACCGCAAAGTGCTGATATTAATTTACACTCAATGTTGTGGTTGTATCTCAGCAATTAAAACCCCACTGGACCCTCTAATGGGAGTCAGCTGGGGACTGGACCAGAGACATCAGTAAATAGGAATATTACTCTCTTAATTGGCTGTCCAACAGGTGATGGCACTTAAGACACAATTAGTCTTTATACTGTGAGGTCAACATGTGCTGCAGCAGGATGCTAATGTGGGATTTGTGTGTGTGTGTGTGTGTGTGTGTGTATGCATGAGAGAGAGAGAGAGAGAGAGAGAAGGTCTCCAAAGCTGATTTTTATAGGCAGCATGATTGCATAAAAGTCATTGCAAAGACATGAGTTGATGCAAATCTGTTCTAGACCTTGTGAGCTAAGGTGAAGACGATGTGTGTCGGTTTTTGTATGTTGAGCTGTGCTGATTGAACTCAGTGCCCTGCCAGTCTCAGTTAGACTCAGATGAGAGAAGGGGTCATGTTATTGAAATATGTCCAATCATTTTGTTGGTGGAAACATTAAAAGTACCACAATTTGGCAGTAAGAGTCAACATTTGCCTTTTATGGCTTCAAAGGTTGCGCCCTTGGTGCACTCTGAGACGAACTGGCTATGACCCCCCTGCCACTGGATTTAAGGCATTCATATTGAGCCAATTGTACAAAATCTGCTCAATGTGTGAAGGTGATGTCTTACCTTAGTGAGACATCATCTTCACCGGGCTACTTGTGTTTGGAGCTTCTTGAAAATAATCTTCCCCTTCTGATGATGGCGTCCTTGAGTCTGAGATCAACTGCATCTGAAGTGCAGTTCTTCAGTAGACTAACAGTGGAGTCAGGGGTCCGCACTTCTTTGTGTGCATCTTGAAACTATAAGAAGTCTTACATCACATTTAATCTCTTGTCCAAAGGAATCTGACTTTCAAGTTTGGCCAAATTATTTCATACTAATTTGAATTTTTTCTTTCTAAAGTAAAATCCAATGTATCAAGTTCTGAAAGCACTTTCAAAGGAAGAGGACATTTCAATAATATTTGGCCCTCTGAATTAAAAAGAGTGACACGGAGAGAAACTTTTCTGAGTCAGAAGCAAAAGATGTGACACATAAAATATTAAAGTCTCAGGAGAGTCACAGAGAAGTGTCCTCTTGCATTAGACTACAAGTCCTCAGATCCTTTTCTTACACAAAATGTCTGATTTATGGTTTAGGACAGCGAAGATGACATGAAAATGACTCTGTACCGCAGCTTACTCTTCTTAAAGGAGCTAAGTTTTGCTATTGCTACATAGCCAACGACTGAAAAAATGACGACTCCCTACCTTTGAAGCAGACGTGAAGACCTTTTGTCTATCAATTCCTCAATTATTTATGTTCCTATAAAGAATTTTTCATAAAAGGTTGTGAATATTGTTGTGTGAGGATTACAGACAGTCGGGCGACTTCCTCTTCTTCATTTTTTCCAACATAAAAACGTTTTTTAAGTTCCGGCTAGGGGCGTTTTGGTATGTTTGTCTTTGTTAGTTTACTGCCTGGTTATGAACTCCTAACCAGTGAATGACCATCTGTTGACCAAAACAAGCGCAACACAGCTCCAGCCTGTCCCTAGAAAATTGGGTCAACTGGCCACCCTAACCAAAAGCTTTCTCCAGCAGTGGAAAGCAACACTGAAGTTAGAATGCTAACCAGCTAGCCCGAGCCTGTCTTGTCACTTTCTGATCTCTAACTGTAGCCTCCAATCTGCCCTGAAGATGTAGCGCTGCTCAGGGGGCGTATTATAACTTAATGTCTTGTAAATGCAACGATGGCTGAAGCTCTTGTCATAATCACCACCATTCCGCTCCTGGCAAGAAACCACATTCAGTTGCAGAGAAAACTTATACAAACAAATAACCCCTTTAAGGAACGATGAATTGTATTTATGATGTACAATTCCCATAATAAAAGTGTTAGTGCTGATATTCTGATACCTGCCAGATTGACCTTTTCAATTAGAATTATTAGAGATAAAACTTGGTTGGTTGGTGGGTTTTTCATCATTTAATCACTACCTTGAAACTTTGCTCACATTGGCAGTTTGTGAAAACAATCAGGATGGCAACAACACACATACAGAAGACAGAGAGTGAAAGTTCAAGAGCTTAGAAACTGAGAAAAGCTGAAAAACTCAGAGCTACAATACTCGGTCTCATGGTCATGGTCGAACCAAAATAATATCAAAGGAACCTGTGTTTTTAGGCCGTCTGTTTAGTTCTCCTCTGTGTCTATACATATTTCATTGGGTCTCAACAAAGCGAGGCAGGAGCATATTCTATCACAAAGGCCTCTGAACACAGTCCCACATGTATGCTGGACAACACACACATGCACGCACACACACACACACACACACACAAAGCAGCTCAATTGTCTCAACACTGGGTGAGGGTGTAACAAGTCCAGGCAGCATAAGTGCCCTTAGGTGAAAAAGAAGCTACAGAGAGAGCAAGAAGGCCCTCAATTGTCTCTCCAAGGAGAGGAAGGCTTATGGAGAAAAAAAAACCTGAGAGTGTTTTCATCAAAGAGATGACAATACAAAGGACAAGTTTTGCAGATAAGCCCTCACATATTTCTTTGCTATCACTAGCTGCATCGAGTCTCAATCACTTGTGAGCTAAAACTTGGACTTGCACTTGGGATTGTGAATCGCTTTCAAAGCTATTGTGAATGAATGAATGAATTCTCACTTTGAAAAGCTGATGACAAGTTTTCTTTCTAATGCACATAGCTACATTCTGCACTGGTATTCCTCCCAATGAGAGTCAGTGTTTTTGAAAAGTTGGAGGCTTAAATAGCAAATGCCCTCCGCCACTTCTTTTAGAGGACCTGGTGGTTCATGGAGGAGCATCAGGTAGACCTTTGGGCCCACCTTTCTCCTAGCCTCTTTCTCTCTCTGTGAGCTTCATTCAAAGGCTTTTCTCCTCCCTGTTCCTGCATATGTGACAAGACAGATGTGAGTGAGAGTCGTTCCTCTGAGATAGCCCGAGGTCAGCTGAGCCTTCTGGGGGACTTTAGCTGCATGGACCCCGACCCTGTTGGGCTGATGTACCAGTGGTGTAGCACCACAACACGTGACCTCAGTAAAGATGCACAGAAGCTGAACTGCAGACTGTCTTGCAGTGGAGCTACACTGTCTATATACTTCAAATTTCTCAGGGTATTGAAAATATTAGGCGTGAATGACACCTTAAACCTGTAATTACTATTTGTTTTTGGCCACTTGGGGTCAACAGAAACAAGTTGTGTACACAATATTGACATCTTTTAAGTTGATATGTTAGATTTGCTTACTTACACATCTAACACTTATGAAACAATATTGTAATATATTTGGAGTTGTGTAGTATCTGGAGTGAAGTATCTGGCTCTTTAGCAGCTAAATGCTCCACTATGTTCCACAGCTAGTTGCTAACTGTGTGTGTCTGCAGTTAAGTGCTGAAAATGACTCTATGAGAGCGGTGAGACTGAACCAAAACGTTCAAGTAAATTACTATAAATCTCCATAAAGCTGAAGAGGGCTGCAGATTTAGGTGATCATATTCTTTATGTCCATCACTGCAAGTGAGCCAACTCACATTGTTCTCTTTTCACAAAATATTGATTATAGCCTCTTTAAGATTTTAATATACATTAAACATAGGACATTTCAATGGATATTTACCAGTCACCTAAATTATAAAATGATTTCCAATTATGTGAAACTAAAATTATCATAGGGGCACAATTTTTTGGACATTTGCACATAATGTCCAAAAAGATAATTGGTAACTTTGATCAGTGACTAGCTACAAACAAGTCTGCTTGCCTGTCGTTGAGTCAGCTTCCACCATTCGAGAAAAGCTATGATATTACTTACATTATTACACACATGTGCAGATGTGTGTGGAAACTCGTCAGTTCAAAGGAACAATCCTAATACTTGCTCAGCCAGGAAGGAGTGCAGAAAGGGGAAGATGACCAGGCAGAGTGCAGCAATATGCAGGAGAGAGACTTTCAGCATGTAATGTTGACTATCAGTCTTAAACAAATGCCTGACAGTGCTTAATGCAGTATAAAGTGTTGTACAAATGCTCCCATTTAGAAAGCAAAATGCAGATGTTGTCATAATCCCTTAGTCACCATTTGTTGTTGTTCTGGAAGAAATGCCAATTTAAATAACAGCGGTTACAAGGTAGAGCCTGAAGTATTTCTTCTCCTCTTCTTCTTCTGTCTTAATTTATGTACTTAATTTGTTTTGTCAGTATGTACGTTCTTGACTATGTTAACTATGTGTTCTTGTAGCTTTACCATGTGTTGTTGTGTACTGCATTTTTTTATGAAAGACTGAAGCATACAATTGTGAACATTTAACACATATAGCAGTAAGTCATTCTAATCAAACACACTGAACAATAGATTGATGATTGCCTTTATTCCATGCATGGCATACAATAATGGTAATTCTCTTTAAATAAAAAGCATTTTTATTTTCAAAGTCAAGACCATTTGAAAAGATTAATTTTCCAGTAGCAAATATACGTAATATGTGAGATTAATGGCAAATTCAGTTTAACATGCCATACAATGCTCTTTAAGAAACAATATATTGTACACCAGGAAAAACAGATCGGAAACCAAATAAAGTGTCTGCTGATTGAAAACATTTTTTAAAAGGTCATATTTTTAACAGACAAACAAAAAAAGAACCGAGGACAAATTTACCAGAAATACCTATTGGTTCTTCAATGCTAAATACTTCAGATGTTAATTTTTGTCAAAGGCATTTTTCTGTGTTATCCTCTATCTTGAGACAAGAACAAAAACATTGCACAGTGGTAACATATAAAGTGTTTCATTCAGAACAGGTTATACTTTCATTTTAAAAAGTAGCACCTACTCATACAAAATAATTACTGATATAATTACTGATGTGAAATTCTCAGTTGAATAAAATGAACTAATGACCTTTTTCTCCTCACACCATAGACATTCATTGCACTAGGCAGCACATTTACATAAAATTACATATATGTATATTTACATATAAATGTCTTCTGCATCCATTCAAACTGACACGATGCAGTTTCACTCTGTTTATCAAATTCAGAGTGTCCAAACATGAAGTGACAAACAAAGCTTCAGTCAGAATGATTTGCAGAGAAACTGCGCTTTGGTCCTCTCTGCATCATGAAACAGTATATGAATATGATCTCGTACATGAGTTCAGCTCTCCGCTCTCAGTGTTTAGTGTGCAGGCTGTCATACAAAGCTCTCCTCCATGTTGGAGCACAGCAGGAAAGAGTCGACCAGACGTGGTTTGATGAGCTGCTGGTGGTCGGCTGCCTCGATGCTGTCTGGACACCCTGCTGCAAGCCTCCTCAAGGCAGCCTGGAGACACACACACACGCAGACACAGACACAGACACAGACACACACACACACACACACACACACACACACACACACACACACACACACACACAGATCAGTACACCCTTGTGTAAAGACAAAAAACATAGACATATGCGTTTTCACATATCAAGATCATGCTGCAGTGCTGTATGCAAACGTGTATTTGAATCATGTAAATATCGATGCAATCATCCATTAAGACAATTACAGAGTAAGAACTGTATCAGTACAAGTTTAATATAGTTAAATAATTTTAAAAAAAAACCCTTATGGTAGCAGCGAGGAACAAACAAATAAACAAGAGCGCATGAGTCGTTATGTGTGACGTCTCAAACCCATTCAGCCAGGAGAGGCTCCAACATTTACATTTAAGATTACAAATGATCTGTGAAAGCTCAGCGTCCTTTGAAGATAAAAATTCAACACCTACAAATGCACTACTTAACCCTTGGCTAAAAGGATAAAATAGAATCACGTTAATTTGAATAGACTGACAAGTGCAGTTACAGTGAAGAAGAGGGCATTTCTCAGCGCGGCGAGGCAGCCCAATTAAGCTCCTGACCATTATGCACTTCAAATCCCCTCATCGGCCTTAAGATCTGGTTTTAATCATTATGATCAGATTGAGAGAAGGATAAAGTACGAGCAGGGATATTATTCATGATATGTACATATTTAAACGTACAACATTTGAGATGATGTGAATCGGTCAGCTATCTCAACATGCCTTAAAGATACAGAGGTTGTGATATATTTTCAATTTTCAAATGTTGCCCTGTGGATGTAATTAAATTGGACAGCCATTTGCTGCACTGATGTTATACATGCAGACCTGTGGTATAATGCTCACGGTTTGTTCTATTGAAGTCCTATATATCCAGTGGAGCTGAAAATGTAAAATAATTTAGGGGTGTGACTGAAATAGACAGTTTGAATGTTTAAATTTCATATTTCTATTCAGGACATTGTGCACACACCAACATATATAGACATATATAGACACTTAACACCCACCAGGCAAGCAACCAGCACTGAGTCGCTGTTATTTCTCTCAGTAGGGGACCGACACAGTTCAATAAGACGAGGAACAGCTAATACAGGAGAGAGAAAAAAATCAGTTACAAGCTTGTCCCATTCTTAGATATTGATATCAAACAGAAATGCAAAGCAGCTGTATTGTGTACAGGAGGCATTCAGAGTAAAAGTACTTCTTATAATCTTAAGAACATTCCCAAAATACCAGGAGCTTTTAATTCTTAACTCATTATTTGCTTTTATATAATTTTCTTTACAAATAATCACCTTGCTTCCAATGACATTAAACAGAAGTAGCATCACCTTTAGAAAAAAATACACTCTTTTCCATCTTTGGCTTTCATAGAGTTTATAATATATGGGTATATGAGAAAGATCAAATGATGAGATTTAATGAAGTATTCATCAAGAGCTGCTTCCCATGAGACGATGAGGTATGCAGGGGAATGGACATATAGAACGTACAGAACATTTGTATATTAAAGAAGACGTTTCTCTGTCCAGTGATTGGGTACAGACCTATGGCCTGGGAAATTATATTGAGACATTTTTTCTCCTTAGAGTAAATAAATATTCAAACCTCAAGAGGACAAAGAAGCAGGGAATTGTTTCCAGTTGGTGATTTTGTTAATTTAGCCTCATGAATTATGAATGGCGTACCTCAAGGCTCCCCTTAAGATCAACTTTTATTGTAATTACAACTTAGAAATCCACTTACATTCTGTTCGGCCAATTTTTTTTGGGATCAGTTTTTCTACAAAACAGTCCCACCAAAATTTCAATGACATATTTTATACTTTCTTTTTGGTTTTTCTTTTTTTTTGTCCATGATATCCATACAACCCGCTAAAGTCCTTATGAAGCCCAAAGCATACTTTAATATAGGTAAGTATATTAAGTCATATTCAAACCTACACAAAGGAAGGCTTAAGATAATATCACTTAAGATAAAATCTAGTGAGTAAACTGTGAGAAAAAGTGGGGAAATATTTTAATTTACTTGTTTGGGAGCCCTCTAGTGGCTGCAGGACCATAAGGAGCGACTCAGTTCATTTATGTGTTGGGTTTGTTATATTGATTTTCCAAATGAATATTTATTATTTGTTGCAGTTTATTTGTATTTTTTTTTTACCACTTTATTTTGTTAGCAATTTATGAATTTTGCTCAACTCTCCTGCATTTTTTAATTGTACCATTAATAAATAAGAAATACTTTAATTGTGTTATATGAAAAAAAAAAAAAAAACTGTGGTACCTTTTAGCTGGATGGCTGTTTGGGCCACGTCAGGGTCCCTGCTCAAACGGGCCAGTGTGACCGCAGCTTTCTGTTGGACACGCTCACAGGCGGCGCCCTCTGATGGACTGGAGGAGGATGGCTTTTCTCCCAGCAGCAGCAGCAGTCGCTCTACTCCTGAAACACAACATACAGTAGAGATTAGCCAAGCAAGAAACCAAAGAATCAAATACGTCAGGAAGGACAGAAAAGGAGCATGTTTAAGACACACAATAAAAAACTATTAACAAACGAAGGCAGTAAACAGACAAGAATTAAGTTAGAGAACAGAAAAACAAAACAATGTAACACAGTCAGAAACATGGGAACCCAACACAATGAAGAGTTCAGTTAGAAACTTTCCAGACTTAAAGTTACACAAGACTCAGACACAACAAAGTGTTCAGGTGAATTAGAAAGGAGCCAGACATTACATACATCACTTTCAGAGGATATAGACTAAAAGTGCATCTAGACAGCAAAGTCATTAGTCCAAAAACACTCTAAAAGCAAAGATGAGATAAAAACAGCTCAGTCAGTCAGGCCTAATTCTTCAAATATGCTCCACAAGGCTCACTGCATCAGTACAATTCAGTTTTAAATTACAGGGACAAAGACTATAACAAACAGACATTGAAATACATTGAGCAGATTATAAAAATGTTGTTTTGTAAATGCTCCTTAAAGCAGAAAAGAACAAATTATAAAATATATTTAGAAATACTGATTGAGACATCAAACAAAAACTTAATGGACGATTACTGATGAATATTACTGATACACTGACACACTGAGCGGCTCTAATACAATGACCCTGACTCATACTGAAAACATATACATCCATCGATGTATTTTACAGTACCTGACCAACACAAGCTCAGAGTCAATGGAAAATGTTATGTGGAGACTTAAATGAGCAACCACTGACAGAAACACATATAAAAGCAGAAAATATGAATAATAAAACTGAAGAATGAAAAAACATGATTTAAAAAAAGAACATTTAAAATGCATATCAATAATCTTTAAAAATATCTGGATATGCTCAATGATTGATTTTATTTGAGCACTTCCAGGCTACTGCACAGATGTTACCTGATGCTGCCATCTTCAGGATTAAAGAGGAATTACAATATTTTTTCTCACTTGTACCTCAACTAATGCACGTCAGTGAGTGGTCCAATTGTTTCTGGTGTATTTTCTTCCATTCAACTGCATTTGTGCCCCCAAAGAAATAACAATGATATGATATATAACTTTCAATTCAAAATTATATGTGAAAAATAAATTACCTTGCTCTTGTAGGACTTCAGAGGCACACTGCTCTAAGACTGAGAGGTTTGCCAAGATTGTCACCACCTGAGATTTAAATAGTAATTAATAAAAAACAAAGATGATGACACATATACACATATGAACCCTGTTTTTGTATAATAACACCTTAATGACATGTGTACCTGGTCTTTGGAGTAGGGTGTGTCGACCCTCTGGCGGTCTTTGCAGGCCTGCAGCAGGATGTGGATGGCATTAAGCTGCAGGAGAATCTCACAGGCCATGCTGTCAAAGAAGGTGATGTTGGCCAAGGCTGCAGATGCAAGAAGGAACACTTCACCGCAGGAGGCGCTCTCACACAACTCTGAGGGAATAAGGCATCACTTGATAAGCACAGTGGTTCCAACATAACATAAATAACACACTTAATGTATTATTTAGTCCAGTTAGAGGTTGTTCTCTCCTGGAGACCAGATCAGAAAGCTTATTTGTTTGCATGTTTTGCAGAGTTTTATAGGGATTTAAAAGAATTCAATAAGGTACTGTAGTGAGGCATATTTCAAAGCAATGACACCAACAGTTGTTTTTTGCAACTTTCTTCTGTGCAGGAGTTGCAAAATTGGGTTTTTATGGAAAAAAAGTAACAAGAAAAAAACGCATACAAGTACAAGCTTAAGGTAATTAATATTATTTTCTGCATAATACAAAAAGGACTTTGTTGTACTCTTTATATAGCCCTTACAAATACCTTTGGTTGCCAATGTATTAGGTACAGTTAGGTCAAATCAATGCAGTCTAATGAAATTAAAATAAATCTTGTCTCCAGGAAGGTTTTTTTGCATTTTGCATTTCTGATGCATTTTGTGGTGCTGTTCAAATGTATTAAGTTACACTGAGAGAGGTTTGCCAAAACTGTCACCGCCTCAGATTCTGTTCTATTACTGTGCCCTCACTGATATAAATAGGTAGGACATAAGAAACACTTCTCAATACAACATAATTTAACAGCACCACAAACTGCAGCATTGAATCAACAACAAAACAGTCTCAGCAAAACCTGAACATTATAACCGTCATAAAGGAGGATTTATTGTAGGGTAGTTGTATTAGACTGAATTATATGTGCCTAATAAACTGGAAACTGAGTGAATATAAAAAAATACCTTCACTGAACCTCTATTATTATTAACTAAAATAAAATAAACCCACACTAACGTTTTATTTTCCCTAGATTTTAATCTCACGGGTAGATATTTATTTGAACCTATTAACACCCTGTTTCTCTTGGTGAGGCCTGTTGTAAGTCCACTCACTTATGAGCGCGGTGACGATATCGTGCATGCTCTCCAGAAAGCTGGCGAGGTGCTGTGTGGACGTGTGGTGAGGCGAAGTGATCTGAGCCACGACGGCCGCTGCCTCTGCCCTGGCTGCTTCCACACTGCTCTCATCAGTCAGGATGTCGGCCAGGCACAGGATCCCATCCACCTACACATTAGACGACATACAACACACATTAAGTACCTTATGATAATTTATTATAACCTATTATACTACAACAATCAACTGTTTTAAATAGACAAGACGGGATATTAAAGGAAAACACCAGGGATACAATTCAAATGAATATAATTCAGTATGTATTATTGGCATAAAGGTCTGAAGCAGTAAGAATAATACAATTCAATAATGAAATGAGAACAAAATAGACTTCATTAAGTCAAATCAAATAAACAGAAAAAGGAAATGGCATAAAAAAATACATGTGACCACAGACTTTCTCTGTTGGTCAGGACTTCCTGTGTCGTCCTTTCTCTATGGTTGGACTGTGGTCACTGAGTCTGTCTCTGCTTTGTGTCTCTGACAGTAAAGAGACACTCTGCCAATTCATATTCACGGTTTAGGGCCAGATAGCAATTAAGTTTGTTTAGAGTTTTGGTTTGATTCGTCCAGCGTTCCAGATAGGCATCTTTTGATGATTTAATAATTTGGTTTACTCTGATTAGTGGTTGGAGAGCGGCGCTGGTCTGAGGTTGAATAGCACTGGGTATTATTTGATCAGAAGGAACTCTTTTAGGGGCTCAGTTCTTGGGTTTGTGGTGCCTGAAATCTCAGTGTGTTTTCAGGGCTCAGTTTGAGAAAAAAAACAAAATATGAGTGCTTTTTATTTAATGTTAATAATCATTCATCATCAGTTGGATTTTAATACAGATGCCTACAAAAGTCTGCATGCAGGGCCTCAGTGGGCCACTACATGCTCACATCAACAGGACATCACCCTGGGCCTGGTGATGCCGGATTTCTTTATGGAGATTTGACTGAAGCTGCACTGACACTGGTGTCCTGAGTGTGTGAGGGCTGTTGAAGCGGGAAGGTGGAGGAGTGCTGGAGGCTGTGTGGACATGGGAGGTTGGAGCAGGAGAAGGCCAGGCGGTTGAATCTGATGGAACTTTGAGTGAGGAAAGTTTTCAGTTTTCAGTCTGCAGAAGTCTATTTCAAAGTCTTAGTTTTGTCTGAGACCCCTGAACCGTCACTGTGCTTGAATTTGGGGTACAGTATCTGTATATACCTGTCGGATGGATTAGTTGCCAGTCATTTTGAAGGTTATTATACTGCTCACGGAGAGCGTTGAATGCCAAGCGTCTGGGTGCTATGTAAAGAAGGTCTGCAGGTCTGTTGTTACTGCTCTGTCACCTTGCCTTTTAAAGTCTGTCTCAGGATGTCTCAGGGTGGTCTCTCTTCTTCTGTATTTCTTCCTCCCTGCTTCACTGGTCATGTCCTCTGGGCAGTCGATCACCAGAGCACGACTCCATCCGTCTGGTTGTAATTGTTTTGGATCCATTTTTCCAACTGAGAGAAGTTACTCCTGTGTTCTCTGCTTTCTGTAGCTAAGCTGTGTCTTTAAGTTTAATTTAAAATAAATCGTGCCATTCAACTTGATCTAAAAGCGTGGGAGTTCATGTTTTGTGGCTTCATCTTCTCTCTGGTTGGTGTGGAGCTGCTCTCAGTTCCTCTTCGTTAGAGTTGGTCAGTGATGGTTCCAGCAATTATTCTGTAATGAATCTGTTTTGTCTCATGCTCCTGTACATTTACTTCATTTAGTTATTTCTAGTCAAGGGCATGACTCTCATTTCACCCTTAGAGGAAACATCTAATCACTGTCACCGCAGAAATAGTGTTCAACAATAAGAGCACTGTGATCTCCGTGGGAAATACACTGTACCTGACCCCTGACTTCAACCTGGAGTTGCATGGTGTATTAGCAGTAACAGTCACTAATGACTCATTTGATTTAAGCTGAACTATAAGTGACTTCAGAGTTCTCAGGCTGTCTGGTGTGTGTGCTACACGTGGAATCAATAAGCAAAAAGTAAGGGGTTGCACTTCTTCACACATTTACGAATATGTAAACTACTCAACAGGACCAAGCACGGAACAGTTCCAGCCATCTGAGTGTGATACACAATGCACCAATAGGAGGAGTTTTACTAACTGCCACTAACTGAATTACCTCGACAAAAAAAGGCTAGCTGGTGATTCATTACGATAACATTCAAAATGCACATACAACTAAATACTAATACAGTGGGAGGTGGTGGTGGTGGTGGTGGTGGGGGGGGGGGGTTAAATCTTGAAAGCAGCAGTGTGGCAGCAAGGATGCAGAGCTCAGCGTTGTTGTAAGTAGACTGATTGTGAACCAAATGTTTATATGGAGCACCGATGTCCATTGTTATAGACATACATGATTGGAGGGTGTATTGGACATGTGACTATAGCTGACATCAGTGCCTGCCTGACCTATCGTGAGCCTCCGTTTAAGGTGGTAAATGTCTGTAGTAAAACAACTGGTTCACAGGACAATCTGCAGGATCTTTACAAATAACTCAATCCATCCTGTCAGATTGTTCCTTTACATCAGCAGACTTAGTTTCTGCCATCTGGTTCCCTCCTCTGATTCAAACACTCTTTTATACTCTCTGCCGTCTCCCTCCTGAATTTGAGGAGGAAAAGGTAGATGTTGTTTTAACCTGATGTCTACTAATGTACTGTTTCTGGTTTGTTTTTTATTAACTCGTTGTCCTTTAGCGTTTGGTCTTGGTGTTGCATTTATGTGCCCTGTGTTTTTAAGTTTGTATGTGTGCTAAAGTCCCCACTGGGGACAAATAAAGTGATTGACTAAAGTCTAAAGTTTTCCATACTGGGAAATTGAATGGAAACCAGTGGCTGCCAGGACAGTTGTAAATCAATCTAGAAATACTTAAAACTTTAATGTGAGTTGTTTTCAGTGTAGCTCAAAGACGACCTTTGTAGACTCAGGGTGAACTCATGCCACCATAGAGCCAGTGTTGCCAACTGGTGCTTGCCGAGGTTTAATACCAATAAGGGTGTCTGTTCCTTTAGGTTCTATGGTGCCAGGAATAAGTAACAAGTTTGCTTTGCACATTAGAATAATAAGTAAGCAACACACTTGGTTGATTGGAAATTTGGAGGAATAAACTTACATAATCCTATCTAAAAACATACTGTATATGTACTTTTATAATCTATTTTAAGGTTTTGGAGTTTTTTCAAGTTGATATACAGTAGGTATTTACTGTGCTGGTTTGTTGGTCTGAATATCTGCACATGTTTTTAATCTACATTTAAGGCCTTTCTAAAACATTTTAAGGATCCACAGAAACCCTGGCTGTTGCCAAAACCCTCTGATGTCACACTGACTCCTGCAGCTTTACTCTCTTTACATCAGTGGACCACAATGGAAACAAGTTTTGGACTTTACTCTGTTGTCCTTGATATTTTTGTAGTTGTGCGTGATTTTGGAAATCCTCCTCTGAAGACAAGTTCACGCAGGGGCATGAGGTCATAGTGATCTCCTCTGTGTGGTTGTGTTTACTTGTGTGTATGATTTGGTATGAGAGTATGGAGGCTTCAGAAAATTATGTAGATGTAGAACCAATCTTTATCCACTGGAGGGCAGTGTTGCACAGTTCATATAAAGTTTAACACAGCTGCTGCTTGTTCTGCATCATATGCCAGTCCTGCATGTGTGCAAGTGCTGAAAATCAGCACACACTCTGGGATTATTCCACAGTATCAATTAAAATTCATAGTCAGGAGAAAATGCATTACCTGATAGATCAGAAACATTGCTTTCTTTATTACAGTCCCTGTTCAATTTTAGTCAATATTCATTCATATATTCATTTATGAAAGAGCACACTGATGTTTCTGATGCTCCGTCACCATCAACCAACTCTCCTGGAAACTAAAGTTTAGAGACGAGCATCCAGAGTGAGGCAGAGCGTCACTCTCAGCCAGCCACACCTGTCAGTCCTATCTGCTGACGAGCATCCGCACACCAAGCTTCACAGGGCATTTCCCTATTTTTGTCTCTGTGGATGTCTGTAGCAGAGTGCCAGCACGACCCACTGACGTGGAACAGTCCACTCTCCACCCCCTCCCCATTCATGTACCGTCCCCCCTCTGTTTCCCCCACTATCCCCCACCTGCACCTCCTCCTCCTCCTCCCAAAAATAGAACGTTCCCCGACTCCTCAGTTACCCTACAGTGGATGTATCTCACTCAGTTCAATCTCTGCGCCAACGCCAAACAGCTTCTCTGCACTTTTAAGAGTCGATGCCACTGTCGCTGTTATTTTCCTCTACTTTTTGCTTGTGATCAAGGAAATAAATTGAATTGTGGTTCTCTGTTACAGGAACAAAAGAGCAGAATGTTAAACCTGGAATCCCAATGAAAATGTGAAACTTTTCCTTTCAACTTACACGACATGAATACTTAGCAGAGAGGGGGTAATCATGCATTATTAAAGGGAAAATAACAAAAGAAATCCCAAATACTCTAATATACTCTATATCAGTGGTTCCCAAGCTTATCTAAAATATCTGGAATCTAAGAAAATCTAAAATGCTGGCGGCCCACATCTGACTCTGTAACACCGTGGAGGCTGAATAATTCCTTCTCTGAACACTTTTTATTTTAATGATAACGATCAAACATTCAGGACTCAACTGAAAGCAAGGTAAACATGTAAACTCAATTTTTCTTTTTTGTTTGACAGAGGAGAGATCACTCGTCGATTCACCATCTGTCTCTTGACTCTCCTTTAATTCTTCCTGTTGCAAACAAGATTTGATTAGCAAAAAAAATTTTCAGACTAGCAAAAAACTATATGATGTAGTCCAGCGGCAAAGTTGTCTGGTCAGCGACCAGTTCCTGCCATTAGTTTATCACAGTGCTAGGCGTTACACAAAATTTTTTTAAAAATGTTTTTAAAAAGCATTTTGTTTTAAAACATTTAAAAATATTATTGACATATTTATATATATTCTATAATTACATCTTCACCAAAATTTTTCTGTTTTGAAAATGTTGTCGGCCCACTTGCAACCTTTGCGGCCCACCAGTGGGCCCCGCAGGTTGGGAACCACTGCTCTATTCTGAAATATGGCACCCTGAAGTGATAGGAGGGCGACACACACACCAGTGTGTAGCATCACAAATTTACATTCATCAGGACACGAAGCATCGACATACATAGACGCTTCAAAAGTGCATTCACTTCACGTATTGGCCACATCCAGGCTCAGTCAGTGTGACTCTTCTGTTGTGTGCTACATCATATGATTTAGAGCTACACAAAATATGTGTGTGTGTGTGTTGCACTTGAGGGCGATTATGTTGTATAATTTAGATCTATTTTGTAGAACTGTGAGCTAAAACTGATCTTTTTACACACACACACACACACACACACACACACTACTCGTGACTTACCCATCAATATTCATTCTACACCCCTAAATCTTATTTCATAAACACTTTGTCATGTTTTATGGTTTCCTAGCCACAATATCTGCTGTCACTTTCTGTTCATTATGTTTTTTCACCGATAAAATAAATGAATAAATAAAATAAAGTTGATCTTTTTAGTGTATCCCACTTGATGTGAAAGTTCTTTTTCTTTGTCCATCTCACTCACAATCAATACTTTTCCTATTCACCATGTTATGATTACACAGTGTTCCTGTTGGGAGCAAAACTAAGAGGTGTACTGTATATTCACCAATGAGCAGTGCTGGTGCACACCGGCCCCTTTTTCTCAATCACCCCTCAACAGTGACAGTTGTGTTTCTCAAGCCTGAGCGGTCGCCGGTGAGCGGTTGGTAGCATAGACTTGCCTGACAGCCTCTCTCCCGGGACGAAGCTGCTAATCTGGGGCGGACTTTGGTTCCCGTTAAAAAGTTTTCACACTCGGATGATTCATGCTGTCCCAGCTGCTCTATATGTGAACGCAGACACCATTGTGGCATCATTATTCGCCGGAATCAGGTTATATTTGTCTTTCTGTAAACGCTCGCTTGACACAGGTGCGTCTGTTGTTTATTGTGGTTGAATTCTCGATAGGGAAAAAACAGGGACAAACACAGAAGGCTGTATCATTAGTTTTCTCTCTCTGTTTCACCTTTTTTTTTTTTCTTTACACATAGACACAAACACTGAGAGAAGTCACTCAGGTCTAAATGTTTGACCTGTCAGCTCATCGGTCAGGAGGTCCCATTTAATAATCTCATTTCTGTGTACCTCAGAGACTCACTGTAAATCATGACTCATCTTCTTGTGTATGTGCTGTATAACTCTGGCATCAGAAAAAAAAACACATACTTAACCTTACACAGTGTGGTGCTTATTTCCTCACCGCCTCCTGTCCTAAAATTATACAGCTAGAGAGTTTAATGGCGGCTCACCAACTCTGAGGTGACTGAACTTAGTGAACTCATTCATGAAAATTTCATCAAATAAATAGAAAGCTGGAAAACTCAACTACTGCAGTCAAAAGTTTCTCCAAAATAGTAGTGTAGTATTAAATCCATGGAGCCTGTGTGAGTCAGTGTTTGCCTCCAAAACAATATGAAGGAGCGACATGTAACATTAATTATTCATTATGAGACAAACACAAAAACAGTGTTGCTGTTAAGTTTGGCCCTGTCAGTTCCTACACTACATTTTACAATCAAGTCTGCCTGAAGTACCTGCAACATGTGAGTCCTCTCCAGTAAGGCTTCAGTTATGCTCACTGCAGCAGCTCATCATCTACGTATTTCGCCCATGCGCACTATGAATCAAATCAAAATGGCGGCATCCTTGCAAGAAAAATTACAACACATTTGGTTGTCTTTGTATTATTCTAAAGATGAATTGAGGGGAGGGTGGCGGCCGACCTAGTCATACAGGTTCTCTTAAAGGGGCTATTTGTAAGTTTTCTCGTGGTTTCTTCCAAGGAACAGGTGGCTTCGGCCATCGTTGTCTTTATAAAACTAGAGGCTATATTAGCTCTCTAAGCAGCACTACTTCTTCATGGCAGATTGGAGGCTACAGTGAGTTGCTATCGGAAAATGACAAGACAGGTCGGGGCTAGCTTGTTAGCATGCTAGCTTCAGTAGAAGAAAAGCCGTGATAGAAACAAGAGGTAACAACAGCTCTTGGTGAGTAAAGGAAAGAAGTTTGATGATGAACTTGCAACATTTCTTCTATACTGGTAAGTAAACAGCTGCTAATGCTAACACTGGCTATATAGCAATAGCAATACTTACAAATGGCTCCTTAAAAACTTGGCGTCCATGTTTGTTTACAGTTGGTACCCTTGTAGTGTAGTGGTCGCACGAACACAGCATATTGGTGACAAAAATGACAACCCTTGCATGCTCAAAGATGTGGAAAGATAACACTGACTTAAAGGTTAAATGACCAAAAAAAATTGGTTTTAAGGAATCATGATTTTGGTAAATACTATTCTCAGCTGCACTGGCAAAAGATAATGATATATTTATATTATTATATATTATATTACTATAACTGGTACTTTATACCAAATATAAGGTACCAGGTACTTTAATCTCAAACCAATGTACAGATATTTTATAGTATATTTAAAAGATGTCCTAATACAAAGACGACATTATTTTATTTCCCCGTGAAGAAACAAATACTTTTTTCTGTTAAATCTTTCATTCAACTGCTGATCCTCAAATTCACACACTATGTCTGCGCAGCCAAGCCTCCTCCTGCTGCCGTTGTTGGCGCAAGTTCACCTGTGAAAACAAACTACAGCCTCCCAGTCAAAACATGGAGAGTGGGAGCTTGGCCGAAAGTGTACTAGGCAGGATATACTGTGCTGCTGCTGGGAAGAGGAGCAACTGGCTGTCTGAGCTACAACTTTCAGCTGATCAGTGTAAACATAATCTGTCTGGACTGGAGGTAGCCAAGGTATTTTACTGGAAGTACTGTACTTACTTAGTTTTGATTAATGTCCTCTCCTTCTCCTTCTCTCTCTCTCTCTCTCTCTCTCTCTCTCTGTCTCATACACATCCACATACCCATTTTTCTATTACAAGAAAATCTGGATTAGTGCTCTTGTACAATTTTCTTCCGCATCTTAATGTTTTCTTTTTGTTTTTTCACATCTGGCCATGAGTTATAGATGAATATTTGCCTTTAAGGCCAACTGCTGCTCATTTAAGAACAATGAAACTTCGTATATGTCCCTGATAAATACTCAGTTGTATTAAATGAATTACCCAATCAGCTATTATTATCACGGTCCGAAACCCAAACCAAGTTTTTGATTAACTTTAGAATTGAGCTAATGTTAGGATCTAAATTAAGGCCCAGGTTAGAGTTAGATTTAGGTTTGGTTAGATTAGATTTCGGTTGTGATGGATGAGGGTAGGGTTAGTGAATTGCTGTACACCAATAAGAATAGAATATATATACAGATGAGTGACAAATTAAAGTAAAAACCAACATAAAGTGTCTTAGTAAGGTGTTGGGCCACCACGTGTTTCCATAACGGCTTCAGTGCTCCTCGTCATTGATTCTCCAAGTCTATGAACTCTACTGGAGGATGACCACCATTCTTCCGAAACATATTCCCTCATTTGGTGTTTTAATAATGGTGGTGGAGAGTGCTGTTTAACACGTCAGTCCATAATCTCCCATAGGTGTAACTGTTTTGAGATCTGGTGACTGTGAAGGCCACAGCAAATGATTCACATCATTGTCGTACTCATCAAACCATTCAGTGACCCCTCATGCCCTGTGGACGGGAGCATTGTCATCCTGTCTCTCCACTTATTTTTCAGGGTTTTCTTTAAATTTGCCAATCCATCTGTAGTTGTGTGTGTGTAATATATTTACCTTGTCCAGTTGGTTGATGCCCTCCTCCACACAGCAGATAGAGGCCACTGTTCTCAGAGCGTGAGCGTAGAGGTCTTTAAAGCGGTCCTGCCTGCAGATCTTAAACAGGGCCACCACAGCTCCTTCCTGTGGAAGAAGGAAATATAATAAGAACTACACAACACTACAGTGCTTCGTAAATCTGCACTGGGGCTAAATTGTGACAAGTAGAGTCCCTGCAACAGTAAAAATATATTCATCAGCATCAGTAACAGGTGTCTTTGAACAGGTCTAACTGCTGAATCTTTGGTTGACCACTGGTTTGATTCAACAGTAAAATGACAAGAGAAGCGTTTTTCCATGAGAAATTTACATTGCACAAAATGAATATGAACATGAACATGGATATGTTACAATACAGTGAGTCTGTGTGAATGCAGGGACCGTGTGCATAATGGAGACTGGATATTTGTACAAGACCAAGTCTCTTAGTTGGGGAACCATAAATAACTGTAACAGACTTGAAGTGGCCTCACACCACTTGTTTATTATTATTTTGGTATTTCATTTATTGATTAACTGATAAATAAAGACTTACTCTTACTGTTTAATAAATATGTATCCTTATTTACCTAGTGAAAATTGAGAAAGTAACCCCTAACACAGTATAAAGCCATATTATATATGAACATGAACATGTGTATTTGTCCCTGGTCTGGCACATGGTAAAAACTATTTTTAAAAAAACTGCAGCATCAGAGCTGTGATAAAGAGCAGGGTTCAGTTGCATTTCTCAGGCTATAGCTGAGTGTGTGTTAATCCTGTACCTGCTGTTTAACAGTCACACTGCAGCGTTTAAACAGTGGGTTGAGGTCATATCGCTTTTGTTGCTCTGCTTTCCTCCATCAGCATTGTAGCCATGACTAATTTGTGGCTGCTGCCTCAGCTTGATACAACCTGGCAACACCCTGAACAGGTCGTATGTCAGTGAAACCTTTACCAGGTACTGTGGATATACAGTAAGTTATAATAGTTTTCGATTTTTTATTAGTTTTTATTTTTATTTAGTTTTGACTTGTTTTCAATTTCAGTTTACTTTTAAATAGGTTTTAAAGAAGCTTTGCTAGTTTAGTTTTTATTTTTTGAAAATGCTTGGTTTTAGTTTAGTTTCAGTGTTTTCGTTTTTTTTGTATTATAGATACAAAGATACAAAAGGTCAGAAAAGGGACTGTGTAATAAAAACTCAACAAAACATCATATCATTTAAAAAATATATTCACTTAGGACAGATAAGAAAAACCATCCACAAATCTCTATATCTCTATAATTTAGTTACTTTTGTAAACACACAATACTGTTTCAGTTAAGCTTTGTTATTTTTATTTCAGTTAATGAAAATGTTTTTTCACTTCTAGTTTTCGTTATTTAGTTTTATTTAATGATAATAACCTTGTGAGGTACAGTACATCACATTCTCATATGCAGATGTTCATTTGTCAACTGGACACTGTTTGGTTCAGTTCATTCTCTCCACATTGTCCAGCAGCACAGGTTAAAGCAGAACAAAAAGCGGGTTAGGTCGGTAAAACAACTTTCAACGAGACTTTCACAGGCCTGACATTATACACCAAATTATGCACCACACATCATAATCAGCTCTTGTCTTGAAGCACACATGATTGTGCAAAATGACCGATCAAATTGCTCCTTGCTCAGACTGTGCTGTGAGATCCATCAGGTCCTACAGACCTAAGCCAATAGCAGCACGCTGGTTTTAAAGAGTCCAGGAGACCTGAGATGACCGATGGATTTGGGAGGCTTCACTCAGCGAGCCTGCCAACCACAGAGCCTATCAAATGGCTCACACAATTTATCATGTCGGACAAAAACAGCCAAAATATACATATTTCATGAACGGAAAACACTGAGCAAAAATAGAGATGATTTGCCAGCTATAATAGCTGAGCATTTTCTGTTAGGTTGTGCTGGTGTAAACAAACAAAAATAGCTCCTGTATTGGCTCCATGTCTACACTACAGCACCCTTCTGACAAAAAACACTTGCAGGTATTGAATTCTATTCACCGTGCAGATAGACAGAATTACACGGAGGAAGACGAAGCCGGTAACTACCACCATTATCCTAATAAGGCCATTATACTGGGCTGGCATGTCTCATATGCTGCGAAGGCCATGCTGCTGGGGCTTGGAGTGGTTAATCATCCTGCCCTCTAACCTGACCGCTCCTCCCTGCTCGCTGCCTACACAATATTGGTCCGCCATCCCTGGAGGAGCTGCCAACACCGTCAGACAGTTTTCAGTAAACCTTTTGAAACTCCAGAGAGCCTCGCAGGCGGATTCAAGCTGTGTTCGGGTAGTGATGAAGAGGCTGTTGATCTGACTGTTTTTATGTGACGCAAATGTTGCTTAGCTTTAAAAAAAAAAAAAAAAAAAAAAACTAAGAGAGAGTCTGTGGAGAATCTCAGAATGGGCTAATGCATTTTTGAGCTTTGGTTTAAAAGAAAAATTTAGACAAAAAATAAAATAAAATAAAATAAAGTTTTATTGGCTAAAAACTGCTCCTGGATATCAAACAATTTATGACAATGAGAGCTTTACATCTATACAGATGTATAATCTCTGCTAAAGGAGCAATTATAAGTTTTGCTATCGCTATATAGCCAACATTAGCATTAACAGGTGTTTATTTACCAGTCTAGAACAAACATTGTGAGTTCAGCATCAAACTTAATTCCTTTACTAACGAAGAGGTGTCCCCAGTGGTTGAAAGCAACCCTCTGGTTTTGCTTTGATTTCCATCACTGTTTTTCTTCGACCGAAGTTAGCATGCTAACGAGCTAGCCTGTCTTGTCACTTTCTGATACCTAGTCACTGCAGAGTCATCTTCAGTGCTCCGACGAAGACGTAGCTCTGCTCAAAGGACATACAGCATTATAACTTCTTGTATTGTAAATGCAGCAATGGCTGAAGCTCTTGGCAAGACTGGCAGTAAATGGCTGTTAAAGCTAACGTTGGATATGTAGCAAAACTTACAAATAGCTCCCTTAAAGATTCCACATTGTGACATTGATACTGACAGTGTATATCTCTACACACCTGAATGTGAGAGGTGCATCAGATTGTGGCAGAACTTGAATAAAGTGGAAAACTCCTTTATAGTTTTGTCTCTTTCAAGCTTTTGACAGTGTGATGTTTTATGGATTTTAGTCAGGCTAGCAGCATGTCTGTCCACAAACTAAAATATCTCAACAACTATGGGATGGATTGACATGAAATGTGGTGCAGACATCCAAAGAACATGAATTCAACAGACTTGATGATCGCCTGACTTTTCCTCTAGCGCCACCATGAGGTTCACATTTGTGGTTTTGAATGAAGTACCTTGACAACTGTTGGATGGATTAACATGAAATATGGTAAACACATTCTTGTCCGCCAGGATGAACTCTAATCGTTTTAAAGATCTCCTGCCAACATCAATTCAGGGTTTCCAATACTTTGGTTTATGACAAAATACCTGCAAAACTAATGACATTCCCATCACCCTCAGCTGTCCTTTGAGTTTAGCCCTCATTAGTAAATGTTAGAATGCTAATATGCTAAACTGAGATAAGTAAAGTGGAGATGCCTGTGTTGGTTTCATCTTTACAGATTTTCTCTTGCTTTTTCCTTTTCACAGATCGTTGGGCTCGTCGTTTGTTTCTTTCCCTTCCCTGTCAAACAACTTGCAGTTCTATTGTTTCCACTGACTTCATCCTCATCCTTTAAACGAAGCCCACAGACACATTTGTTCTCGCACTCACGCATCTTGGTACTTGCTGCACTAACATCATCATGTGAAACTTGACTACTCGTCTAAAAACGCCTCTCTATCCGTGTGTTTGCATGTGAAGGCCTACAAAGCGTGTAATTTCTTTCCATCTCATAGTTTTCTGAATTGAAACCTTTGCTCTGGTGTGTTGTACTCGCTGACACAAAGCCTGCAGTTTCTGGAGGATGCAAGAGGTTGCAGGCAGTTTACTTCTTGATTTGCAAACAAAAGGCTTGTTGGTTAAAGAAAAGAATAATTAAATAAAAAACAATCTCACTGTTCAACTAAAGGTTGGTAAAAAGCATAATGATTGCCCCAAAAACACAGTTCATTCTTCTTCTTTTTGTTCGATCTCTAAATATCTCTTCCCTCTCTGCCCACGTAGTTTTGACGGCACGTTGACTCTCACCAGGCCTGAGTTACTGCGACATCACGCTCTCCCACACCCCGCAGTCTGAAGCTTTCATTGTCACAAGAGCAAGGACACACACACACACGAGGAGTCTGCCAACATGGACACATTTAGATCAGTATCCGTCATGACGGTAGGTAAACAATGAGACACTAAACTCGCTTGTACATCATGAAATAGTTGCTCTCTAATATTCCAGCTGCTGTTTGATTTATGAGGTGCTACATGGCTCAGTATTAAACACTGTCAGCTCATATAACATTTTTCTCGCCCTGGTCCTGTCCATGTGGAGTTGTTATGTGTGTGTTGGTGACATGCAGATCAGGTGAAAATTAGACTATAAATTACCCTCAAAATATAAATGTTAAAGAAAGGAAAATGAGACTCGACTTGCTCGACACATATTGAAAAGATCTTTTTGTCTTTTATTGAACTATATTAAGCATTATTTTATGTTTTGTCATTATGAGTGGGTCATCATATAGAGGCAGACATGGATGGTGTTTGAAAATCATTTTTAGGATTTTTTCTGACCTGCTTGGTATACCAGATGGGTGCAGTTCATTCAGTCGTGACAAATCAGTCACGGTTGCGTGATTACTCAGAGTCTGACAAGCTGTCAATTATGGAGAGGTGCTTTATTCTGTAGTAGTATAAACCACACATAAGAGGCACATGAGAATAAAACACTGAACATGTTTTGAAATCCTGAGTTTTTATAATTAGAGATGAAAAATGGTACATCTCATGTGCCTTTTTGGTATCTTTCCAAGGTCATATGCGCTCCGCTTGCCATTACTGTCATGCGTACATTTGATTTAATATAGCATTGCAAACAAATTAAATAATTTATCCACAAGTAAATGAAACATGTTTTTAAAGCATATGATTTATTTAGCTCCCATATAAAGGTATAAATAGATTCCCTAATACACTTGCTATAATGGATTTTTAAATCTACTTTCTTTCACAGCTTATTTAAAGCTGCTACTGTATATTAAATATTTTATATTAACAACTGACTACTTGTATGTTAAAGGAGTCGTTCACAGTTACAGACCCACATATAATTATTACTTGACTCAGCTTTAATTAGCTTTTTGAGCGTCTTTCAGCTCATTGTTTTGGTTTTCAGCTCAGTCCCGGCATTCATTGGCCTTGTTTACAGCAGCAAACAGCTGTTCTCAGTACACTGTATGCTATGTGCTTTACACCAAACAGCAGGCAAGTTAGAGACAGGCTGGTGAACATGGTGGAGCATTTAGCACCTAAAGAGCCAGATAGCTGGTTGACACCAAAACAGGGCTAAAAAGATGTGGATGATGGACACATATTTATTAGGTGGACATAAACAAAACTCCAAATGAATTCTAATGTTTCTAATGTTCTTTCTGCTGTGGAGCTGTTTTCTAACGGATTTGTAGTATAAATGTCTGTTTACAGGTTGTTTCTGCTGCCTCCAAGTATACAGAAATAAATGAATGCAGCTTTAAGGATCCACATTTTTCATTTAATAAACACTTTTGCTGTGTTTTATCAGACGTTTCTATATCTGTAAGAAGATATATTTGTGGTTTTAAGAACCAAAAACCATCTCGGTGTTGTTATACATCTCCTCTCTCAGGCTTCTCTCTGGAGCTCTAGTATGGCATGGCTGAGGGCAGTGACTGCTTTGTTGTGACATCACAACACTGACGGCTGGTTTTAAGGCTGAGTTTCTGAATACAGGCTGTGTGCATTTCTCTGTGGACTGAGGCTTTGATACTTTCACAGTATAAATATAGAAACTAGACCTGCTTTAAAAAAGACATGGAAATCTTTATTTGTAAATACAATAGGGGGCCTTTAATTCTCCTACAAAACCCAGGGGAGAACTGTATGACTGTATGAATAACAACCCTGTCATGCACACTGATGTATTAGCAACAAGATGACAGGCAAAATGAGCAAGATAGAGCTGCTGTTGTCATCGAGCCAGATGGATGTAAATAACAAGTTAATACCTAATTATGAACACAACACTCTCATTTCTCTAAGGAGGTGCCATTACCTTAAACTGTGTGTTATACATAATGCAGTTTAATATTGTTAAACTCCACTCATCGGGTGCTTCCAGCATAATGAAATCAACATAATAATACCTAAAGATCCTCCAGATCTATTTAACCCTTGGCTGAATATATTCACAGAGATTCATCTCTATTTATTCTGCTGTCTGCTTCACCACCACACATTTAACCTACTCCCCTCTGGTAAAGAGATGGAGGAGGCAGAAATATGAGGTCCCCACCCAAGCATTTAAACGGCTAATTGCTGTTATTCGAAATAAGTGCATGAGTAAAGTCAGCAGGCTGCGGAAAATAATAATGTGTGAGCAGCTCGGTTATGAGCCAGATGATACGCATTACTGTAAAGGGTGTGTATGTGACGGACAGGCTGGTGGAAGCTAATTAAGTCAGATGGCAGGTGGACGATGTTATGTATTGGGTATTCATTAGTAGTAATTTGCAGGCAGGTTTCCCTCAGACACCTCTCTGAGCGTTCGGCCAGCGGAGCTACAGAGGAGCTACAGAGGAGCTACAGAGGGAGTTCAAAAAGACGGAGCTGACAGAAAGGTAAGCCTGAGCAACCTGCATTTGTGATCAGTGCTCCCTGCTAATGGGAGCTGACAGAATTGATCTGAAAATCTGGGAGCAAAGAGGTGTGTGTGTGTGTGTGTGTGTGTGTGTGTGTGTGTGTGTGTGTGTGTGTGTGTGTGTGTGTGTGTGTGTGTGTGTGTGTAGGCCATCAGAATGACTCTTATCAAGAGTATCCTGGAAGCAGCCAGCTAACTAATGGCCAACTGAGGCTTGCTGTCTGGTCTGTCTTGTCTTATCTCACAATGAAATAGCTTTTTAGAGGCTTGTATAAAGAGATAGCCGCAGGTCTGCTGGTCCGGATGATGAACAATGGCAAAAGGTGGGGCTGATCGTAACAGGGGTGTGTCCAGAGAGAAGGAAGGGGTGGAGATTTAATATCAAATGAAGTCCCCTCAGCCAAAGACTCAGTGGGGAGGTCTGAGTGAAAATCGCAAATTAAGAATATACTACATCATGCTGCTGACTTGTCACTGACGTCAGGATCTCAGACCTCACAGGCTTTTTCACGATCACATGCGTCAGTGGAGATGGATTAATCTCATACAGATACATTTCAATGCTCCCAGTCTCTATAAATTAAGTCTGTATAACCATTGCCAAGACAGCACAGAGTCCACTAGCATGTACAGTACACAGTACCTTGGCAATGATGCTGCAGAGCTGAGGCCCATCCTGTGTGAGGGACAGCAGGTTGCTAATGGCACTGCCGATGGTGTGAATGCTGTCCGATGATTCAATCTGTTTGATCAGGACCTGTGAGAAGAGTAAGCACTACCATTAGCTCATTAGCTGTGTTTTTTTAAAATAATGTTAAGGTCTATTTAAAGTTAATTTGTTTTAATTGATAAACATTTAAATCTTCTCTTTATAGTTTTCATATATCAAAGCATTTTTGAAATTATTGTGATGGCAGTTTTTGTTTGTAGAAAAATACAAGTCTGTTGCTAGTAGCCTGTTCATCTCATTATCAGTGGATCAGCTATACTGTACTACCAGTGGACCAAAGTCAGAAGCTGTCAAGTTCTGCAGATTGAAAATAAATTATATATTTCTTCCCATGAGGTAAGATCATTTGGATAATTAGATTTTTTCTGCCATTAGACTGGGCCCAAATGATGGTAGTAGATGGATTACAGGATAACAGGTTGTGTCGTTTCACAGGCTCATCACTGTTTGTTTTTGCACTCAGCTTTAAGATCTGTGAGTGCTAGCTGACTCATGTAGAGCAAGCTTAAATATTTAATTTAAAGTGTAAATAAAGAATAAAGAGTGAATAATGATAATTACACAATGAGAACATATAAATAGAAACTTTTTTCCTACAGTCATTGACTCTGTGTAATGTCTCAGACATGAAATTCAATCATCCATCATGTGCGTGAGTGTAATCATGGATTCATTAGAGTGAAATAATAAATATATCTTCCACTTTACCTTAATTCTCTCGGTCATACAAACATGATGTAATCCTCAATTAGTGCAGCCCAAATAATGATGGACCCGTGTTTATACAATATTTCTACTAGACCGTATATAGTTGATGAACTGGGAAACTGTACCTCCGTTGATTCACTGGCACAAACACACAAACATCTAATTGTAACTTTAACCCAAAAACCAGGCACAGGCCTTCAAACGGTCAAAGCCAGACTCAGAAAATGTCCTCACTCTCTAAAACTCAAACTGGTCCCTTTATAGTATATGGGACCTTTAAAGCCGTGAGTTAAAGCCATGTGTGGTGTGTGTGAAATGCACTTAGATAGTGTCCACTGTAGAGTCAGGGGTGGAGCTGTGACTCACTTAGGCGAACAGTCCTCTAAAGCTTTTGTTATACGCTGCACACGGCCTTAAACTCACCTTCATTTGACATGAAGAAATTCGGCCCGATCAGAGAGCAAAATATAAATATTGAAAAACATAAGGTAAATATGCTTACATATTACATATGACATACCCGGATCTCATTAGCTAAGGCCATGTCGATCATGTTGCTGAATGAATCACTGACATCAGTGAGGATGTCATGGATGGCCTCTCTCATGGATTTAAGGAAGAATTCATCATCAGTGTGAAGGCACCTGGGGGTGAGGGGGCGATTTAAAACAACAGTTACTGACATGTTATGCATCATTCCACTGTTTTTTCCTATGATTGTGTATTAGCTTTTTATAGTTTTACCTCTCTGTAATGTTCGTCAGCTCCATGCACTTGTCCAACAAAGATTTCTCATACTGCAACAAATGAAAAAGAAGAAACACACTGAGTAGTGATAAAACACTCATCAGACATGTCCCATGTGACAACCTAACAACATAGTATCCCAGAGTTCACGGCTGTTGTGAACTTTCTCTGTTCTTAGCTTGTTTGAGAAACCCTACTCTGTCACCTGGTTCTTAGTATTGTTTTATTTATGTGTCTGATGTTGTATTGTCCTGTCTGAAACTTGCAGTGCTGCCCTCCTGACCAACTCTCCCCTTGAAGCAGAGGTTGCTAATTTCTAACTGTGGGATTTACCTGCTTAAACAAAGGTGGAATAAAGCTAAATAAATCTGCAGCCTTTTACAGTTTGGTGCAGTTTGGTGTTTCCAGTCATCTTTGAGATCAAAAAGGTTTTTGCACAAAACCCTGATATTTAAATGATCATTCATCAACAAAGATCTGATCACTTCTAAATCAGATTTGCAAATTTTTATCGGTATTTGGTAATTGATGATATACAGTATGTGATGTTTCTGATGACTGGTACTCCCAGGCCTGTGAAGTGTCGAGGTCTTGGAGAAGGATAACAAGGCTGCTATTGTTAGACTGATAAGCCTAAGTACATTTTTATGGATATGGATAATTCTAAAATGAGTCTTTTTATGTAACAGCATGAAAATGTGGATATTATATTTTAATTGGTGTATGAGGAAGCCTTCACTTCGGCCTGTATCTTCCATTAATAAGTTAAAAGCTTCACATTCCAGCCACTTCTGAACACCTTCACCTTCTGCATCTCAGGTGGCGTGCTCCGGGCGGTGCTGTACTCATGCACCAGAGAGCGGACGTGGCAGTTAGCCCGTACGGCGGTGCTGTGGACCCTCTGCCAGCGTCCTTTCTCCAGCCGCTGGAACATCTTGCCGAGCTCCGTGCTGACCACCAGCGCTCGGCGGAGGAGCGTCTGCAGGTTGTTCCTGGCCACATGATCCCCTGCACCGACCCCGGAGCCCACAATCAACTCTCCCTGCTGGGAGTCCTCCTCCACCCCGATGGGTTTGGCCTGGAGGACACACATGCACTCCACCTCGGTCATGTGGCGGAGGTCCTCCATCCAGCGCTGGACAGAGTCGACCTGGAGAGACTGCATCCGGGTGCTGTGGGAGAAAGTGATATCACAGTTATGAGCTTGTTTCTTGACTTTGGTGAAGAGGGAGAGTCACATTCATTGTAAGGTTTTAAAAAGAAGTGCTTTGGTTTGGTTACAACATTGAGACCATTTTTTAAATGAGGATAGAGATGATGACTTCAATGTAGGATGGGAATTTTTTAATCCCACATAAACTGGCTAAAAATGTATACTTTAATGAAGCTATCTTTAACTGTCCTCTGAATGAGGGAATGGGTGGTGGTGATTGTCACTTGACAAGAGTTTCAGCCATCACTGTCTTTATAATACAAGAGAGTATAAAACGCCCTCTGAGCAGTGCTACTTCTTCAAATTCACAAAGCCAGGAAGAAAACAGAGTAGCAGTAGAAGAAAAGGGCATTTTCACTAAAACCAGGACAATTTGCTTCCCTGGAGAGAATATTCATTTTCCAGAACAGTTGCTCAAAAAAGAGAACAACCCTAACCAACAGTCTAAACAAGACAGGTTAGGTCTGATTCCCCAAATCTATGGGCAGTGTTTGGATTTAGTGCATATCACTATATATATTCGACCGCATTATATTGATGGAAGACATCGGAATGACATCAGGTGGTACAGTCCAGAGTTCAGTCGCCTCTATTGATTGCTATATGCAGACAAAGTTCAGTTTCCTGCCTCTGAATTGATTTGCTTCGAGGAAATCCACATAAATCGACTGTTTGGTTTCATAACAGTCGCTCTTTATTGATATAAAAATGAAAGGAACAAATGACTGCACAAAAGAAGCATGTTCGTGCAACAAGTGTTCTCTGCATCAATCACACAGATACTGTCTGAGATGCGGGAAGTCGTGTTTGCTGACCAGCCTGCTGACTAAAGCTCCAACTGATTTATATGAGAAAACCTTAATCATCTTTGCCTCCTCCACAAGAAATAACATGCTTAATCAGCAGAAAATTAAGGAAGTGCTTACTCATAAATCCAAACTGCGTGTTTGGACAATGACAGATCATTGGCTGTGCCACCCTCCTCCTCTTTGTATCAGTCCTCCATCTATTTTCCCTTTTATCGCTTACTTTTATATAAGAAAGTGTAGGTTGTAGTGTAAGTTTGGTGTGATGAAACAAGCTAACACTTTTTTGTAACCAACAATGCTCCATAAACCCCAAACACCATTTGCTGAATAATAGCTTAAGAAATGCAACAGGAAGGAGCTGGTCTGTTAAGCTTTGGATTTATCTACATTAAGATGCCATGTGTCCAGTGTGTGGGAGCAGGTACCACACTACTAACCCTTATATCAGACTTAATGTAACGTTAGTGGCTCTGTCTTCATCTGTATAATTATGGGTTAGTTAGTTTACCCGAGTTCTTTGGTTTATCCTGATCCTCAATTAATTTACTCAAGAAAAGTGAAACATATTGTATGTAAAAGATCAAAATATAAACCTAATTGTGTTGTTAAACATCTGTGCATTCAGTCTGGTCTGCATTTTCCTTATCATACCTTACTTATAGTGTCTAATGTGTTTCATCAGTTGGTGACTTTTTGCCTCGGACCTGTCAGTTCTACGGGCCTCAGTTTCTTTTTTCAGTCTAAATTAGCATGATATAATAAACAGTATTGTGCAAATGTTTTAAGCACTAAGGTCAATGACCAGCCTTGACCAGTTCTCTGTGGTACAATTGCACGCAGCTTTTCAAGGTCCTTAGGTCGGCTCTTCAAACATGTTGGAGAACTGGCCACAGTATATGGATTTAGTCTGTGTCAGTGTATTCTGTCTTTTCATGAAGTCCAAGGCTGATTCCTGACTTCTTGTCTGTGAAGGAAGCTCTTTTTGACTTTGAGAGACATCAGATGGTACGAATGATGGGTAAGAATCTAAACATCTAAAGTGCCAAAACCTTTGCACAGTAGGCTATGTACATGTAGCCGCCAATTGAGTCAACTGGAAACAATTGAAAGTCAGTTGGAGATAACACTTATCAATTTAGCTAATAAATAAATGGACTCCAACTAAAAATGAGAACCTGTTTTTGTCTACACCTGTCTGAGGTCAAGCACTCAGTGTTTTTAATGGTAAATGTGCCACCGGCCTTAGTGAAGGGTCATTTATAAAAAATATAATAGTCAAACTTAACCACACTGCTTTTAAATAAAATGGAGAACTGAAATGTAATGCTTTTGACTAGTGCTGTTACACATGCAGTATGTAAACTAACAATGTCATCTACAGTCCTACAAAATTATCTTATGATCCCTTATACATGCAAATAAAATCCAGACTTCTATGTTGTAAAGTAATAGTCCATGAACACCGCATTATAAAAAGTTGATGGCCACCGGAGACGCAGCGCTCAAGCGAGAAACACCATGGCGTCCTTAAAATCAATGATGTTTACTCGAGGTCAGTTATCCACCAATAACTGCCGGTTTCTATACTTGTTAGTTTAACCCGTCATTTCCCCTCAGCTTCAACAATGGACTGCACCAAGCAAGTACTCCTCCCCACTTCCGAGCCCCTTAAACCAGGCTTAAGGCGGCAATCACAGTGAGTCAAAGCTCCCTGAAAGTGGAAAGGTCGATGGCTACGACAGCCACCTCTGCTTTGAGTCAACACATGCGAACGGGTCTCTAATGAAGCTTGATATCTTCCTCTCGGCTCTCGGGGTATTGTCTGCAGTTTATGGGAAATGGCAGCTCACTGGAGACATTGGGATATTGGTATTGAATATTGGTTGATCTGGTCTGAGAGAAGCATTGTGGTTGTGTGCACACACAAAACAATGGTTTGTCATTGAGCAGCAACAACCAGCATCATTACATAACATGTTCAAGCCAGGTATTGGGTTTCAGCTATGAGCCAGAGCTGGTGAGATGGGACTGAATCATTAAAAAAAACCACAACTTCAATTATATCCATTATCAAACCATATGGAGGGCAGCTGTTAACTAAAGAAAATCAATATGGAGCTTTGTTAAGGTCAGAAAAGGGTCTAATTAAAAGCTGAGGCAGATTAAATCAGCTGCCATTTGAAGACATGAACATAAACTCCTCTTAAACTGCCACTTTTATTATAGTAAGAAAAAGAAAGAAATTACAAGACGAAAAAGAAATTACAATTTAAATGGGCTTTGTTTTATAGCACATGTAAACTGAGGTCATTTGCAAAGAGTTCAAATTAAAGAACACAAAAATGAAAATGATAAAACAGTCAGCAGGACTTCATTTTAAGTTCAGATTTAGCAACACATTCCCCTCAGACACTTTTTACTTGGAAAAAGTGAGTGTGGAGCAGAAATGCACATACTTACACAGACTCACTCAAATATACAGAACATACATTCAGTCTATCATCTGTCAGCTGAAGAGGTGGAATAATCTGCTGGTTACAGAGTGAGGAAGCTCACCTGCTCAAAACTCAAATAAATCTCCCTCAGTTCAGAGAGAGGATGGGGACGTAGCTGTGAATGTGGACCAGAATAAATAACTGCTCAGTGTTACTCTGTGTGGTCATCATTAATGTGGAGCTTGCTCTGCTAAGTGGGGTAAATGGCTTCAAAAGGATCACTGTGACTTCTGAAAATGGATGAGATATGAGTTTTTTAGTTTAAACTCTGAGCAATTTAGGAAATTAATTTCTCCTAAATGTTCCAAATAAAATACTACTGAACCCAGCCTCGGTTCTTTTTTTCCCACATAAGAGAGAACCTCTTAAAAACCACTCCAGGTCTGAAAATGTGTCCTGCTGGAGATTAATCACACAGTGGTGAATAACACTGTGACTCAAACTAAGAGAGTCAAATTAGCCTCAAAGAGCCTGATTGCCAGTCAAAGGCAGAGCTGAAGAGGAGAGGGAAAGAGCCCTCGATTATTAATTGCGTCCGTTTTCCTATATATTTCACCCAGCTAAACGATACTTTGTTGATGACTTATCTGTGATATATTTCCTAACTCCACTCAAGTGACTCAGAAAATTCATAAACAAACAACCAAATCATTCTTGGGGGTAAAAATGTGCAACAACATGCCAGATTCTCTTCATATCAGCCCCAATCTGCCAATTTCAAACCATTTTCCACAGTTATATAACAGCATCACGTAAGGATGTGAACCCAACAAGCCACAAAACGCTCCCTTCATCGTGGGGGGGGAAAAAAAAAGAAAAGATGATAATAATAGGTTTGTTTTCCAGAGGAGGGGAAGCGGTGCACTTTAGCTTGCAGGGAATGACAAATATTTACATGCAGGGCCGAGAGAGGGTCAGGCGACAGCGTCTCTATTATCCCAGAGAGGGATCCTGGGGAGACGAAGCATCGCTCCCTCTCATCTGCTGGTGGCTGTCAGTAAACTGAGGGGCGGTGGCAGCAGCAGAGAGAAGCCGGCAAGATTTAAACATGCGTTTTTGTACCAGACTTGCATTCATTTCTCTCTCTTTGAGTGATATTAATCTCTGTATTATGATTAGATTAGATGTTAACTAATTTTGTAGTACCTGCAGTTAACAGGCATTAGATTATTAAACACTGTCAATGAACCATTATTGCAAAAGAAATCATGATCAGTCAGATTTAGATTCTGTCACAGTAAACAGCTGTTGATCCTACACAGCTGTCAATAAGAGTATATGTGCAAGACTTACTGCCGTATATGGTAGGGAACACAGGAAGTAGAGAGATGTACTAACACATTGTGGGTTTCTGTTTTTCAACGTGCTTTCTGGAAAATTAAATTAAATGGAAAATGAATAAAAATCAATACGAGATTGGGGGTGTAGTGGGTAAACATGGTGTGTAATTAATATAAAGCAAGAAAAAATCTGAACATTTGGCAGGAAGAACTCACAGGCAGAATGAAATAACTTTCATATGGAGACAGCTACATGCAGAAACTGGTTGTCTGATCGGTGTCAGAAACAGCTGAATCCCACATACTGATGTAAGAAATCAGGCTGGTGTGCTCAGTTAGTGAACGTGATAACTTGGGGTTTTTAGATGATTCATTTTACTACTTTTACTTTTCATGTACTTGAGGAACATCAAGTTGTTCTGCTGGATGAGTCACTGAGACGCTGCAGCTCTGACAGACCTCAGTCTGTGTGTGTGTGTGTGTGTGTGTGTGTGTGTGTGTGTGTTAAGGTTGACGTCAGGGTAAGAGTTGGAGTTATAGGCTTAAAGTTGCTATGAGTAAGGGCAGAGTTAGGGGGCTAACAGATGCATATTAATACATGAAACAAACATAAATGCTGTATTTCCATCATGTTCACTACATTGTTTTTCACCATTTGAGCTTGAACTGGGGCGTTGCTTTGATTATGTAATCGTGTTGCAACCTCTCTTTCTGCAGTTGTTTCATGGGACCAACTGGAGAATTAGCTGTTTGTCTCAATGAAGCAACTCTTCATTTTCTCATAACGGTACCATGTGCAACAATTAGCATTTTCTTTTGCAGATTTTCAGGAAATGAAGTTGGCTAGTGAGGTTTTTGTGTAAAGTATTTCTTAGTTCTTACTAGCCAGTTTCAAAGTGATCTACTAAATTCTATAGCACCACCTGGGAATGATATGGCAGATAAAGAACAACATATTAGTAACGTAATTTCCAGTTTTGGTCGATATCACCTTCTACTTTTCTTTATTAGAAGCCAAACGATATGATATTGTCAGTTACTTACACAAAAGTTACATCTGACATTTAGTATGTATGTATTTAGTAAGTAAATGTTTCTTAACTATTAACCAACCGTTGCCTATATGAACTAGATCCTGTGGTGCAACCTCTTTTAATTTAGTGATGAATCTTCGTTTATGCTATAACTAGGATAAGTTTAATAGCAGGAACAGCTGAGGCTCCAGACCATAAGGTGAATATTCTCAGGAAGCGTAAAAATTGCATTTTTAAGGGTCCCATATTTTAAGCTTAAGTTTTAATATCCATAAGAATATATATTTTCAGGATGCAGCACAGTCAGCGGCAGTGGCCCAGCACTCTTCTATTCTTTTTGTGCTTTTAAATAGCCAAAACCATCTGAATGTTTTTCTCTGAGCGCTTTGATACTTTCACAGTATTAATATAGAAACTAGACCTGATTTATAATCAAACAACACATGGACATCTACCTTTATAATATATGGGACCTTTAAACTTGAAATGGTGTCACTCATATGAACCTTACAGTCACCGAGTGCATTTTCTAAATCCTTCACTCTGTGGAAACCGGCTGCTTTACAAAGGGCATCATCTGCTGACAGCAGCTCTATGCCGAGGGAAACCCTCACTGAGCAAAGAAAAGGAAAACGCAAGAGCATCGTAGCACTCGTGTGAATCTCTAACTGAATGTCTCATAACAGGGTGTGAGTCAGTGTCCATGAGGCTAAAAACAGCAACTATGTCTGCATGAAAACACACTGAGCATTAATCTCTTAACGTGTGTGCTCTGTGGGTCATTCACTAATCTCATCATGAAGATAATGACAATAAAGGACAATAACAATGTGCTTTAAACCACAGTGAGAGTCATATCTTTGCCCTGCATATTGTATCAGCTAACAATGCGGTGTCGTGCTTGTTAGCAGCACACAAGCAGGTTGGAAACCGTGCGTTGCAGCACCTGTTGTCACTCAAGCATTGCAGCTTTTGGACAGCAGGAACTAATTTGTTCTTCGAGGGTGGCTGCCTATTAATAGTCTTGTTCTACATATCGCTAGAGGCTTGGAGTGATTCAGGTACTATAGTGCAACCCTTCACCAACATGAGCACAGGCTGAGTAATGTCTGCTTCTCTTTAGTCGGCCACTTGATGAATGGTTTCCCTGCATGTCATGCCACCTTGCTGTCAACTGCAAAATGATCCCACTGATGTTTTGAATTAAGGCGTAGACCCCCTGAGCTCAGTCTGGTTTTATGAATGTGCGTGAAATTAGCATGTCTTAAAATACAAATAATAAGATAAGACACAAATACTTAAAATACCATATGCACCAGTTGTGGATTTTATGAAGGAAAACTAAGAATCAGCAGAAAATTTTGAATTGATGAAGCTGAGTATGTGGTATATTTAAATGTGTACGCCAAGACAATCAAAAAAAAAAAGGAAATCTGCAACTGTTTTTATAATTGATACATTAAAGTAATTTTTTTATCTACAAATATCAACAATTCAAGTTTCAAGCTTCTAATAATTTGCTAGCTCTATGTGTAATACCATTAAGATTTACATTGCTAGATATTTTAGAGGCCAAATGATTAATTCATTGATGAAATAATAAGCATGCACCAATGAAAATAATAATTTGTTGCATCCCTAATTAAATCATTCAAGTGATTTAAGTGGGTAAGTACCTGTCTTCACCTCATGAAAACATATTTTTGACTGTGAGTATTCATTTTTGTCAGATACTCTTATGTAACCAAGCTCAAAACATTAGCTATTCCATTAAGGTTTAAACAGGCTACAGTCAAGTTAAAAATACAGATTGATATAGTTCAGTTAACTAAACTGTTTAGTTACGTGCGTTCAGACTGACATGAATTTTCACCTTGTTTTATGTGGAGAAATTCTGACTGTTTCTTATGTTATGAATTGATATTCATGTGTTATTCACCACAGACATTAAATATACCAACTGCAGGAATGTTAGCTGACACATGCACTGACTGCGTGTGGAGCGACGCCATGTCTTTGATGTATTTATATGGAAACATTTTTTCTGACTTTTACTTGTTTATGGTTACAGTTAACATACTATAGACACGAACGTCAGCTTGTGGTAGCTGTTAGCTCCCACGAACTGAGTGTGTGTGCAGAGCGAAGCCGTGTCTCTGCTTCTTTACATCGTACGCTCAGAAAGTGAACAGCTTGGGATGTGAATGTTGGGGGATGTGTTGCTCAAACTAAAACACTTTTAGCTTCCTCAGACAAATGTTTGCATCTCTTTGTAGCTGCTCTTAAAATTGATGTAATATGTATTCTTATCACCCTTTATGAATTAAACAAACTTTTTTTGTTTGCCCCTTTTTAGCTATTTCTTCATGTCAGGCACAAATGAGAATGAAAATTTGTTACTGTCTTTAATCAACAAAACAAAACCCTTTTATTTGAATAAAAGACTCTGTGGTTTGATTCTCTTTAAAACTATATAACAAATGGATGCATTCATGGTACAGTACAGTGAGGAGGTTTTGATAAAAGCTTAAACAGATGGTTTAAACCAACATCTACAATTGTCCATGAACTGCATGAAGTATTACAAGCAGCTTGTTTGGAGAGAAACAGCAACATGTGTTACTTCATGCTATGATTTCTGCTTTGGATCTGACTGCACATCCTCCTCACAGTTTTCTGATATGGAGGTCATTCAGAGCGATATAAGCAGGAAGTAGCCCTTCATTGTCGTCCAGTGTCTGGTTTGCATGAATATAGCAGTGTGATGCCTGATGTCACGAATGAACAAATGGAAATCTTTCTCAAATACCACAACAGAACCACAGTCCAGCGGGGCAGAGTGAATGGAAATGTGGGCAGAATGAGCTGTGAGATGTTGAGGACCAGATCGTTGTGGCTTTGGCTTCAACTGAAAGAGGAAACAAGGACACTCTTGTCCCAAAAAGAATTAAATATGTAGGCATACATAAAGACCAAACGGGATGTTAATGCATTCCTCTTCTGCTCAGAAACCAGAATATTGCTAAACACAACTCTCCTATAACACTTTTCTACATGGAGGCTACAGCTCAACTGAAAACTTACATAATGCAAGCCTTGGTTTTGTAGCCGCAGGCCGAGTCTGCGCTCCCCCTTAGGTAGCGTATTGTAAGGGGATATTGTGGCAACTGACTGGTACAGTTGGATCCTGGCAGCAGGGGTAGACATCTGATTCCCAGATGTTTCAGATGGCCTCTAATGTGCAGCCAAGACCAGATTCACCTAAAACAGCTCACACCACACACAAGTTTGTTTCTCTCTTGTTCTCTGTCTCTGTCTCAGTCTGTTCCTCTAGTTCTCTCCATCATTTGTTCTCTCTCTCTCTCTCTCTCTGACTCACACTCCCGCCCTAACACATGCCTGGTTACATGCACCGTAGGCATAAATATACAGCTATTGCAGGCATATGTAGATTTACTCTGTCTTTATCTGTGTCTTAAACCATATCCAGCTGACACTCCCATCTGCTTTGCTCTCTTCTCTCAGTCTCTTTCCCTCGCATCAGCAAACCCGCACTTTTCCAACACTTCTACATGGGTTGCAAGCAAAAGCTGCAACATGAAGAAAGAGACACATGCACAGACAAATGACGCCAAAGAAACCTGGTTAACCTGCTCATGTTGTAATGACTTGCCAACCACTTTCAGATTGTAACCTGAAGCCTCAATTGTCCAGACAAGGGCATCTGGGCAAAGAGCTGGTTCTGTTGTGGAGATGTTTGTCAGCTGAGTGCATGTGTGTGCGCTCCATCTGTGTTTGCTATTTATTTTAATACAATTCAGTCATTTGGCTCCTTTCATCAGCTGATTTACTGCCATGTGCAGCGCAAATAGGATTTATGTTTGAGTGTGTGTATGAGAGAAGACAAAGAAAGCAAGTAAGAGATGATCGGTTTGTTTATGAGTGTGTGCGTCTGGTTGCCAATGTATGGCATGACAGCTCTAATGATGTGATATCCAGGGGCATTCACCGTGCATCCTCCGCAACGCTATGTAAGCATTTGTAAACACAAAACTGTCAGAAGATATATATTCAAATTTATTATCAGTGACTGAAATATTGTCAACCACAGCATCTGATGAAGAGGCTTTTCCCATTAAAAAGGGGGGGGGGGGGGGGGGGGGGGGGGTTCAGCATCTGGCACTTTCACAACAAAGATATAAATCAGTGCTGTGTGATAAGAATGAAGAGCTGTGATAAGAAACAAACTGTTATTGATGTTATTTTTGAAAGAGCGGCCCTCCAGTTTGTGATGAAGCCTGTTTAGAGTCCAGCTTTAGATTAGCTGGCAGGTCTTTGCTCCCCGTCAACTGTTCGTGACTGGACAGCGTGGAAGCAGCGCTGCTCTGTTTTAACTTCAGTTTCTGATTGTTTGGAATGTGCTGGCTCCACACATGTCTGACAGATTTTTCAGCATTTTTGGTTACAATCTCCAGCTTTCATGCAACTCAAATATAAAATCCAATTGTGGACAGATGTTTTCACATCGTGTGTGTGTGTGTGTGTGTGTGTGTGTGTGTGTGTGTGTGTGCGTGTGCGTGGGAGGGAGTGTGAAGATCTGTTTGCATTGTCACTAAGGTTTTGACCTTTACACCTCCTGCTATTGACTGCCTCTAATTTGTTGATCTAGGATCTTCACTAAGGCCGATATATTGGTTTGGGGATGTTGAACCAACAAGTCTAATCAAACATCAGCCACTAAATATTTCCCAGGGCAGATATGAAGGATGTGTGGATGTGAATTTTCACAGCAGCTCCTGAGGTGCCGGTCGATAGGACCTGCCTCAACCGTTCTCAACAGATGAACCACCTGAAGTTCATTCAGTCTCAGTTTCAGTCCAGTTCCACGATGATCTTTATTCAGTTCTTGTAATTATTTGATAAAAGTATTGTCAATTTTAAAGCTGCACTAGATAATATATTGTATTGTAATATATCAACCATGGGGTGAAATGGATGAAATGTGTGCAGGGGTCACTGCAGTCCCCCTCAGCTCTAATGAGCATTTTAACATCTTTCTGTTTTGTTTTGATTTTCTGGCTTTGGACTTTAAAGGCTGCTACACTCTCATGAACCCATCTGATAAACCCACTGTAGCCTCCCTGTTCAGCACCAACAAACAGCACACACACAAAGTTACCAACTAGTTAGTGATGATAATGGAGCATTTAGCAGCTAAAGAGCCAGATATTTCCCTTTAGCAGTTAGCAAACCAAAATGCTAATAGACAAGATATTGGACTTATATTTGTAGGGTCTAAATGAATGTTAATATTGCCTGGTGTGTCTTTAGCCCTGAATGACTAAACATAGCTTCCTGATTCTTTTAAATGGAGTCAGTCTGTCAGGACAGCGAGGAGTGACAACACAAAGGGCTCTTTACTTCTGCTGCAACGCAACAAGACGTCATCCAGCAAGGCACTACTTTGGTCAATCAATACATGCAAGCAAACGTTCCTACTGGATTACTCAGTACTGTGAATGCCATGTTTCTACTGCTGCAATAAAAGATAAAATAGTCTGCCAGTATTATAAACCACTGAGCGGGCATCTGATAAGCCTTTACGTTTGCTGTGCTGCCCCCAAGAGGCCAAGAATTCTCTTAATGCTGCTATAAGTGAGTCATTTTCAGCAGAAGACGGCTTTGGTCGCCCAAGGTTTTAACTAAGTAAGAAAAGAACTGTCTATGCAAGTGTCTCAAAGGAGAAGAGTCCTGCATTCAAGACTGTCTCATGTTCGAGACTTTTATTCAGTCAGTACATCAAACTGTTTCAGCTCCTACAGACCTTCCTCAGTTCTCTGTCATCAAAGTGACAAGGATTAAACTTTCTGAGTTGGCTATTTAAGAGTATTATTATCATATGATAAGTTGTTTTTTTCATTGAATATATGGGTTTTTATCCAGTTCTTTGTTCCGTCAGTGAATTGAGCTGTACAAGGGGAAGAGGTGCTTAAGTGATTAATGGTCTAAAAGCCTGGTTCCTTGTTATTTTAGCACTTGAGTAGGAAATCACACTCTGAAGAAGATCTGACGTTTGATGTGCTGATTCAATAATGATTATTCCTGAATTTGAGAGAGTTTGAGAGCATTTCTGTCTGTATCTCCTGACTCATGCACCACCGAGAACCAAATACAACCTGCTTTCCTCACAGCAGTCTAATCTGTTACCAAACATCTCTGTGATTCATCATCATACAGCTCAGGATGACTTATGACACAACTACACCCCATCACCACAGTAAACCTCAATCTCTGCTCCTACGACAGCTGCCATGATACCAGCGTCTCTCACACCACCGCCACCATTACAGCACATTATCAGAAGGAGATAGGCACCAAAGTAGGCTGCATTTTTGGGGGCCCCATCTGCAGATGAAACAGGAGGGTTATTTCTTGCTATCATGGTTATTATTATCAGTATGTTGTTTTGGTGTGCTTTTACATGTATGTGACGTGTGTGTGTGTGTGTGTGTGTGTGTGTGTGTGTGTGTGTGTGTGTGTGTCCACAGAAAATAATATTTACAGCTCTTCACCAATAGCTTTAGTATTGGAGCCCGAAGATGACAAGTATAAGTAGTATATATTTACATTGGTTTATTCATTCATTAGCTTCATCGCTCCACCTAGGGTCGCAGGTGGTATGGACACACCCTGGACAGGTTGCCAGTCTATCACAGGGCTGACACATAGAGACAAGCAACCAGTGACGCTCACAGTCACACAATTTAGAGTTGCTAATTAACTCTTTAGGCTTTGTATTATGGTTAGGAAGCCAGCACAAGCAAAACATGCAAACTCCATACAGAAAAGATTAAACCCAAAAATGCATCATTGCGCCACTACATTGGTTTATGTTTCTATTAATGTCCCTATAAAGCCATGTCTGCACCCCTTACAAGTTACGCCTTTATCAACTTTATTACTTAATGAAATTTGGTGACATTATTTAACTCCAGTAAACCAGTAAAACACCTGTTTGAGTGTATTTTGAAATTTCAGCAAAATAAAATGTGCATCATAGCAATTATCTTTATGCAAATATATTCAAGAGTACGTGACAAAGTCAGGACCCCTTACTGCATTGCTCAGGATATTTCATTGTTGCTTCTCACCTAAGATTGCATTTGTAACTTTTGAGTAAATGAATTTGTCTTTTCTGATCGACGTATTCTCTTATCAGCCACTGTGCCGAGATGGACTCCGTGGTTTTGATCTCACACACTTATTTTTTGTAGTTTTTGGGCTTGAAGGTTGGAGTGAAGGTACGTAACATATCTGTGAGTAGCAGCATGAGACGAAAATTTTGACGATAGTCAAAGAAGTGAAAAATGTCAAGATGCCGACTGCAATGTCAAGATGTATTCAACTTTTTATTTCATCCTCTCTTTTTCAATACACCGACTTTTCCACCTCAGTAAAAAAACCTTTTTGATTTCATTTAGCAAATTGAAAAAGCACATAAAGCAGCTCTATGGAAACACACTTAAAAGTAAGTTATTGATGCTTAGAAAAGCACAAAAGAAACAAGCGGGAAAATGTTTCTTTAGTGATTTCTGAGTGTATACTTCAGATCAGACCTGAATAAGCGCATTAAAGAAAGTGCCGTGCAGCTACTTAAGATCCACAGTGGTCAGACTACACTGCTGCTACTTGCCTCATTGGAGATGAAGAGAGCGAGCTGCTCTGTCTGGAGCTGCTCTGAGGAGTCGCCATTCTGTCAGAGGCCATCTTACTTCTTACAGTTCAGCACCTGAAACACAACACATGCAACGTAAACGTCCAGGCTGCAGGACATGAACCTTATGGTCTCTTCCTGTTATCATCTTATTTTTCTGTCAAATGTGAGAATACATTGGAAAAAGTTTAATTTTATCAAAAGTAACAGCATCATTACACAGCAACATTCAACATACACACATATGAGCACACACTCCGCATCCTCCTGGCTGTGGTGCTTGCCACCGCAGCATTATCCACTACAATATCTCCTTATTGATCCGCCTCCAAGCTTTCTATTCTTGTCTTGTCTTTTTTTTTTCCTCCAAGTAATTCAATTATCAATAAACCTCCCTGTTTTAAATAGCTGCAAGCTGCTGGTGTGCCAGTGGAATAATATTTCTTATCTTCTAATTTATTGGCTGGCTGCCAGCCAGTGACTCTCTTCTCTACTTTGAGCCTGAGCAAAAGGGGCTGACGCTTTTAAGTGCCCGCAACTTTATTCCACCGTTTTATTGATGTATCCCATTTAGATTAGTCCATTTTCAATCGGGAGAAGCCGCGGATGCCCTCCTGCCTGAACCACACTCTAATCCTTTTAGTTAATGATATCCTGCAGTGGTGTGGTTACAAATTTCATGTTTACTGTGGAGTATAATTAGCAGGTAGTTACAAAGTGAGACTATCTCTCTCTCTCTCACGAACACAAACACACACCCTGAAAGTGTCACAGGGCAGGTTTGAGCTGCAGTGTCCTGCTTTTTACTAAATGCTGTTATGGTGATCGATAGACATAAACAGGAGATCTCATACTAAAGCAATTGAGACCAGAGGGATGTGTGATGCATGTTCGATGTCACACATTCAATCCCATGTCGGCCTGCTTTTGCAGTGCCGCAGTGATCAAGCTGAAATGCTAAAATGACCAAACAACTGATACATTCTGTAGAGTTCTGAGAGGATCAGACACAGCAGCGCATCGGAGGAGTTGGCAATTTTGGTTTTACTATTTGCTTCACTTGCTCCCCGGGTTACGTAATTATGAGCAACAAGGGAACTATTTGATGATGGATGAGGAAAAAAGATGGGGGATTTTTCAGGGGGGTGAGTCATTGACTTCGTTAAAGAGATACCCAGACAGATGAATAGGTGAAGAGATAGATAGTCATAATACAGACAGAAAAAGAAGAGGGAGAGAGTAGGAAGAAGATGCAGGGAGGGACAGACAGGGAGAGAGGAGGGGGTCCTTTAACTGCAGTGTTGGCATGGCTCCTCCAGGGCCATTTTCAGAGAGAGCATCACAGCGGATCAGAAATTAGACCAATGCTGTGCCAGGACAGAGGAAGACTGACAGTAAAAACCCTGCGTTAGGGAAAAAAACCTACATCCATAACATTCAGTGCGGTTACGCAGTAGAATACCATCAAACAAGCTCTGATATAATCACAATAATTATTACAATAGAGGTGTAGATAAATTATATTGGCCCTGTAATTGAGCACAGGGTCACAGCCAGGGAGACAGAGATCCAGCAGATTCCATTACATGAGCCTGCAGCTCGTAACAGCGCTCTTCAGTGGATTACCACACAAATGGAGATGAGTTGTCCAATCAAGCAATTCAGTCCTGAGCACTTAGCATGCGCCACTAAGTGCCGTGTTAAGGACCATTGCGCTGGAAGTGATCTCTGCCGTGAGAGGGCACCGACTGCAAACCATGCAGGGGGGGGGGGTCCTCTGAGACTGTTTCTTTCACAGCATCCTGCATGATTCCATTTTGCACACAATGTTGTTATGTTGTAATAATTTACGTAACGTAGCAACTAGAGCTAAAGCTTTGCCTTATATTTATTTTAAATAAAGAAGGTATTTTCACGGAGCTGCAGGCACCACAATTAAAAAGTCCCCGAGTGCGTTAAGGTTGTAAGTGCTACACAAATATGAGTTTCCTAAGCAGATGGTCAGCTTTGACAAGATCCCAGCTAATTTTCTTGCTGTGGTGGACATTTCTTTTCATGTCTGGGCTGAAACCTGAGCGGCCCTGTGGGTTTCCCCATTCGGTTGCCGGGGAGAACGTGTCGGTTGTAGGTAAGCCAAACAAAGGACACCTCTGTCTCAGCCTCATGTCACATGCCGGGTAAAATAACAACCACTCAGTGACTTGTGTGTGTGTAAAGGAAATCACCAGGGTGTGCTTTCCAGATTTACTGCAGCACTTGTTTTTATTCTTTGCATGTGTGTAGAGGGGGATTTAAATGTTGGTGTGTCTTTGTGTGCATGTTTCTGTCACCAGCAGTTTTCCAGTGATGTTTTGTGTCTGTTCCTAGTTTGTCACGCCAACTTTGCATTTAACACAAGTCATCTGGATTCTTTTAATCTGAGCTCAGTAGCCTTCATGTATTCTGACTGTAAAACTTGACCAAGTTTAGGGAGAATAATAGAAAATTACCTATATAATGAGACAGAGACAAGAATAAAGTACTAATATAAATATCTAGTGCTACAACATAATCAAGTATGTTGATTCTTTTTCTTAGACAGGAAATGGAAAAATTAAGACAAAGAATTTGATATCATCATTATTTTTCTTTTTTTTTCAGCCTTGAACACCGTTTTCTACAAGCCCCAGCTTCACAGACTGATAGTGAAGTCACATCATGGTAGAGGTGGGAAAGATTCCCATGTTAACGACATGAGTTATCTGAGAACTCAGTGTGGTTATATAATTGCAGAGTTGGTGGAGAGAAGGATAAAAAATACTGTGCATCGACAATCTAACGCTATAGTCATTAAACTTGGGTTTAATTACACAGAACAACAGTCTTTGGCTGACATGAGGCATCCATGTTTGTTTGATTGTTGTGATATTCATAATTCCAATAATATCGATACAACATGGACACAGCATGAGGCCATTGGAGTAGTGAGCTATGACAATCAACAGTCACTTGTCAATGACCATAGTCCAGGTGCAGGTGGAAAAACATTTTGAATGCTAACAAGCTGAATAAGCTGTAAGTTTTCTCTGACGCTGAACATGGTTTCTTGCCAGGAGCAGGTGGTGGTGATTGTTGCTTGACAAGAGCTTGTCTTATTGTCTTTACAAAACAATAGATTATAATACGTTCCGGCGCAGCAATACATCTTCAGAGCTACAGTGAGTCGCTATCAGAGAGTGACAACATGTCTGAAATAGGCTGGGGTAGCTGGTTAGCGTGCTAGCTTCAGTAGAAGAAATGAAGTTATAGACACAATTGTCAACACTGGCTTTAACTTGCTTTAACCCAATGGGCACAGCTCTTGGTGATTGAAGGGAAGAAGTTTAATGTTGAATTCAAAAGGTTTCTTCTAGACTGGTAACAGCGGTTAATGCTAACACTAGCTATGTAGCCATAGCAAAGCTTACAGATAGCTCTTTTAAGTCTTGTTAAAGTCAAAAATGGTTCAAAACCCAATAGCAAGTAGATACTAAAAATAGATTCTCATTCATCTGAAGCAATAAGGCAGCGACATGTTTCATTTTTGAAAAAAGCTAACGGAACAGTTAGCACTTTTAGCATATATGCAATAAGGGGACCTTAACTTTCTACAAAATTCACTTTGACTCCTAGTATATATTTTTCTTAAATTAAAATATAAGTCCACCCACACTGCACCCTCCTAAAGTTGGGGGAAACTTAAAAGCTTTAGTCCCTACATGCTACATTCTTTCTGACGTAGCTCTAACTCTTAGCTAGTTTTTGTCTCACAAATATGAGCGCACGTGCAGCTTAATGTGCCCCCAAGCTTTCATTGTCCGCTGACTTCACTGTCTGTGCTCTCCACAACTGCAGAATCACTCGATAAAAATACATTTCCATAACTTTTTTATAAAATTCTTTGGTGAAGCTGAATGCCTCTGGCAGATTCTGGGTAAAAACCACCAAGTGAATACAAAAACTGTTCTGCAGAAAAGTACCACACCACTGTGGTTTAGCTCCATTGTTGTGCCAAAAGGAATGAATTTGTGTTTGACAAAAACAAAAGAAATCGAACTCTGCAAAGAAACTGGAGAAACAAGTGAAGTCACTCACCATTTTGAGAGACTAAAAACCAGGTTGCATCACTGGGATGCAGAGAGTCAGGCTATGTACTCCACGTTTAACGTTCTTCTTCTTTCAGAAGCATCTCATTGTGTCACCAGTTCCTTATGGTTTGGCTTTATTTCAGAACTGCCAGCAGTTAAGCAATTTTTTTTTTCTAATCCTCCTGCTGTTGCTGTCCTGACTCACACACACTGAAGAAAGCCTCGACTAAAGCAGCTGTCTCTGGCCTCTGGCTTCTAAATACAGTGGACATGCTCTGCAATCGGCGACTTGGCGGTGCCGTGCTGCTCACATCCTGTCATTGAGCTGGAGACTGGGTTCGCAGGAGGAGACAGCGGTCACAGTCTCACCACAGAACTGTCATGTGGAGAGGAAAGCAGAGCTCGATGGGTACTGCATGGGTGGCTGGGTGGGAACAAGCTGGAAGCAGGCTGTGCTGAGCCATGGACCCAACATTCCCATCCCACACACAGTGGGCTGGCTGAAAGTGGGCCCTTGTACTTGGACAGAGAGACCCACACAGGGCAGCAGATAATGCCTGCTGTGAACTGCTACCGCTTGAACGTTTGGTGAGTCAGCTCAAGTTTCTCCAGGTATATTACAACACTACAGGCTCCGTTTACACCGTTCTACTCACAAGCTGCTTCATAGTCATCAAAATACACAGTTTTTCCTTTTTAAATGTGCCTTATTTTATTGTTAAAAAAAAAAGTCACGATAATGTGTCCCAGCTGCACAATATTAAAGGAACAGTGCTACATTAAGTCTAAAGTAAGCACGAGCTACCTTAACAAACGTAACATGAGCTAACATGCGTTTAGCTGACTGGATTTTACAGCCCATGTGTATGATGAACTTCCTCCTAATACATTTTGAAATCGTCAATCAATGTGTTTCTTCTGCACTGAGACATTCAAGAACATGCTTTTCTCTCCAGACACAACAACCTCTTACCCTCTTGCCCATTATCTCATTGGGTCTAAATCCAGAGCATTCCACTGATAACACTGGCATGTCCAATTTATTTTAAGATTGGGTTATGTTTAGCCAGGCTGACACTCAGCTAAAATACCTGTATGTATATTTTGGATAAAGTCTAACCGGGTTTTTTTGGGGGTTTTTTTTACTCTTCTTTCTCATATGTTTACACTGAGCATGTTTGTGTTTGTGTTTTCAAACTATTTCATTATTTTATTTTTAATCTCAAAGTGAATCTAACCAAACCAAATATAAAAGTGGAGCTAACTTTTCCAGTGTGACCAAGAACAACAAACTTCAGATGTTACTCTTCTCTAACAACACCCAGGTACACATTAACGCAGCTTTGTCCACACCTGAGTGTTGCTCGGTTCAGTCAGCAAGTAGAGCCGTTCCTCTACAGCTTTACTGGAGGAACTGGGAGTCACTGCCTTGGAATTGCCTGCTCATATTTTCCCAGCCTGTCCAGGGAAGTGAATGACCCTCTGGGAAAACTTCTTGGACGCAAGCCCGACCTCCAGGCTACTATTGCCCCATTCAGCACTGGTGAGCGTAAAACGTAACATACTGGAAACCACGAAGAATGTCAGAGCAAATGCTGACAACCAGCCGAGGATCAGCTGTAGTGTAAGTACAGTTACATTTACTGCACAACTGTTTGACGAAAATGTAAGGTTTATGGAGCCATATAACATTTAAGAGTGTTTGACACTCCTTCTGTATGTTGAAAGTCATCTTCACAGAAGAAGAACAATGGCTGTGCTCACCTTGAAATCGTGTCTGTTGACTTTCTCAGAAAGAGACTCACTAACCCAAAGAGACTCAAACTCTCCAGCTGTGTAATTCACTTCTGCAAATATAGTTTAATAGTACACTGCTTTCATGTTGTTGCACTGTGCTTGACCCCAAAGTTGTACAAGTTAGATATTCAACCAAACTTTGTGAAAATATGAGTGTTTGAAACATAAAGAGCACAAGTACGACGCTGTGTAGGAGCCATTGTAGGTAAAAAAAAATTACAGTGTTGAATTTACAAGAAAGACACACACACACACACACACACATCTAGCTAATAATTTGTTACCGAAATCACAGCAATTATTAGATCTGATCAAGCATGACCCAACCTTGCAAAGTGAAGCGATGTGGTTCTTGACAAAGGTTTTTTTCTGATTTCTGAGGTTTCTCTCAGAAATGTATGACTTTATAGTCTCAGAGTATTTAAGGGTTTTCATGTAAATTTGCGAGTTCTTTCTTGTAAATTAACCTTAGAGAATATCTGAATTTGTTACTTGTAAATATTCAAATATGATCTTTAGTCTTAATGTATCCTCCTTTCCCTGTAATTCTTTTTTTTGTTTGTTTTGTTTTCTTACCTACAATGGCCCTAATGCCCTGTCGTATAAAATACAAGGGTGTCCAGATGGAGGTGGAATCTGCTGTTGTTTTGAGAAGTTTAATGAATGTTTTTATTCTTATTCATTAACAGTAAAATTCTTTTGCATTTAGGGTCCAATGTAGCTGATGTTAACTTACAGTGAGCACAGCTGTTGTGGTATTAATAAAGGAATCAAAATTATTTCAAAGCTTTTAAAGCTGTGTTTAGTGTTTGACTAAGACTCACATTATGTCTCACATTAATACAATTCTCACAACAAGCTCACCTGCGTTGGCAACAGGCTGTAACATGCTGGAATCTTACAGTACTGGAAAGTTATTTGACTCTTATAAAATTGACACTCCCTATTTTATGAAGCTGTCGGACTAATGCACCGTGCAAACACATGCAATCTGCTGTGAAGTATGTCAAAACTTGATATTTAATATTTTTTTCAAGTATGTCTGAAAATAGCGGCCGCACTACTTTTCCCTCTGCCTACATCCAGGTCTTCCGCTGGCCTGTCAAAAAATAATACGTCCTTCAGATTTCTCCTCAATCATTTCTGTCACCCAAGTGAAAAACAGTGGGAACCACCACGGGAAACACTGACAGCTCCTATAGTTAACTCCACATTCTCCCAATCATTGAGTTTTCTTTACATGCGAGCGAGGACGCAACACACACACCAGAATATTACACCTAGAGAACTGTACATTGACTCAGTCTGCTCTTTCACAGATACTGGGAAATAAGTTTGAATTTAAAGACACACAAAGCCACATTCTACAGCTGTGTAGCTAATGATAGAAAAACAGTGACAATGTCTTGACATGGCTCCAGGTGATGGTGAGGGGGGTTGAGGAACGTCTCAGTTTTGAGACACACAGATGTCGGGAATAAATATGTAGGCGGACAGAGAGGAAGCACATATATTCTTACTACAAAAAGTGGCTGTACAGTGTTTGGGAGGGAGATCGAAAGAGTCAAAAGAAATGGAGAAGAGGAGAATATGACAAGGGGTAACATGGGAGATGGATTGTGGGTAAAGTAGGTAACAACATGGACTGTACAAAGACTCCAGTTACATTAACCATTCTCCAGATAGATGGGTTTTTCAGAGTAAGGAGTTTCATAACAGGGAAACGTTTCTTCATGAGAGGTTCAGATGTGGTGCAGAGACTGCAGCTCTGAATGCCACAAGAAGCCACAGTCTTGTCCTTATAATGGGAATATTTAATAAGATGCTTTGAGGGGCGTCACGGTGGCTTTGGTCTTTAAGACGCTGACCGCTTAATGGCAACAGACCCAGACCGAGTCCAGTTTGGGACCAGTGTTGCACATCATCCATCCTCTCTTTCCCTCAAGGGCCAATTTTTAACCCCTTCAACAATCATTTGTAAAACACATGATCATGATGACAACAACAATTATATTTGTTAATTATTATAGACTGCTTTGGACCACAACTGTGTGGTGCTTTTATCCAAATTGCTTCATAATTTGCCTGTTATTCACACACACACACACACACACACTCCTACACTGCAGGAAGCTACCCTGCAGTTCATATACACACCCTACCATGAAAAGCATTCGTCTATAACCAGCAGGAGTGATGGGGATTCAGAGTCTTGCTCAACGACAATTGTGGACATGGGGACAGGAAGAGGCTGAGGAAGAAGAAGAAAAAGGAAGATCCACGCCAAAAATATATTGCGCCAAATAAAAATGAATTCTAGGTTTGAACCGCTACAAGAGCAAAAGAGACTGTGGTGTAAAGTATATTAACAAGTGGTCATCTTTCTACGTTTCAACAATGTAATGTGTATTAAGATTTAAACAGTACAACAAAACAAGGAAAGATGAATAAGAGGTTACAAAAAGTTTCTGTGGGGCGATAAAAGTGTTAAAAAGTGGAGGAAAGTGATGGTGAAGCTGCTGAGAAGTGAGTTACAATGTCTCCTTAATGGATCATTTGAGTCTCTCTGACTCTAAAAATCCATTTGGGAAAAGGAGAGACTCGGTTCAGCATCTGTCACCAGCCTCCACAGAGGAGATGGACTTGCTTGACATGTAAAATGCTCCAGTAGTGTGAGAGTGCCTGACAGCTGAACCACAGTTTTGCTCCACTGTACTTCTGTCACTCATACTTCATACTCCATCCACTGTGGGCCTCGAGGTACGTGGAGCAGGAACATCTCACTTTTGACGACCTTTACGAAGCTAAAGTTTTCTTACTTTTTCAAGGAGCCAAATGTGAAAGTCTGAAGTTTCTTGAATGCAACCCTTTAATTTGAAATATTTTAGCTTTGTTTTGTTTTTTTATATAAGTATTTTTAACAGGGTGTGAGGAGCACTGACTGTCAACAGACAAACTACTGACCAATCAGATCACCGGAGAAACGTCATCATTTCTACAGCAACCCGACGGGAACGAAAGAGTTTACAGTAAAGTCATCGATAGTAACGAGCAGTACATATTTACAGAAATCACTTTTACAGGACACTAATGGTCCATTCTCCTCCCTGCACGTGGTGGCAGTACAGTGCACCATCATCCCCTTTTTTGCTTTTATTGTGTGTGTTTGTGTTGGTTTGTGCACCAGCATGTCCTGGTGTTTTGGTCCCCCTAGAAAACTATGAGGTTTAACCCAGCCTCTTTTTATTACTTGTTGTGAGCTTTTAAACCAGCCTTTATCTGTACATTTTAATTATACAGTTGAATCTTATAGTATTTACTGAAAGAGTCTTGTATTTTAAGCTGTGAGTGTATTAAGAGTGCAGAAATCCACATTTATTTTTATTTGCAACCTTACCTGGATTTAATTAATCTCGGTTACAAAGTCAACACACTTTACTGAAGCGTATTAAGAAAAATAATCAACTGCAAAAGTATCTTTATCATTCATGCAGGTTAAAATGTTACATAATAACAACAGCAGCATCAAACACACACACGCACACACACACACAGCTACTCTCAGCAGTGAATGCAGTAAAAACACTCTATAAAAAACTTTACTAGAGATTAGGCCAATTTTGTTTTTTGTTTTGCGTGCCTTAATTACCCTCGAGTCTCTGTGTGCACCAGTTTGGGATATGAAAACTTCGAGTCCTTCCCCAGCACACTCCTGAGTGCAGTGGATGAGTAGATTCCCTTGTAAGGCAGAAAACTGTGCAATCTATTTAGGTCTGGGAGCATTCTTTCCTCTGGCATAATAATATGGAAGCTAAGCACTCTGCCCTCACGGGAGTTTCTAGGCAACCTGCATTGCTTATGGAGATGAGATCAGATGGGGTCAAGTTGCGCGTACACACAGACCTGTAACCCTGAGCGTGGGCTACGATCAGCCACCCTGTTCAGTGTCACACTAATAAAAGAGGACAGATTTCTACGACTGATGGCAGCTACAAGGGACGGCAGAGCGATCATACCAGCATCTGCTAAATCCTCATTCTTCAAACAACAGAGGAGCCTGGGACACATTTTCCCCCCAATAAGATGAAATTCAGCTGCATAAACAACTATACTGCTTTACCACAAGCCTGCTAAATGCTTGTTGTCTCAGTGCTTTATGGTCAGCAATAAAAGTGCCTGTAATTCTTATTTTGAAGAAAAAAAAAGATGATAGCAGCACCATACCTCCTGAGAGCTCAGACTGCCCCAACGTCACGCCAAGAGAAATATCCAAGTGCATTTTAAGCTTCCCAGCTCCATCGACAGTTAGCCGAAACAAATAATGGGAAAGTCAGCCGGGGGTGAAGAGACAACATCCAGAGCTAACAAAAGAGTTTGGAGTGGAGCTCAGTAGCTTGAAGAGCAGCTCCAGCAGGTCACAGAGACTGGAACTGGATCCAAACACAGTCTGGTTCAGTGAAGGGGATCGTGCGGGTACCTGACACCGGCAAAACATCAGGAGCTGCTTAATAATGAATGTGTAAGGCCTGTGGAGAGGCACACACACCACATGGCTAATGGGGAGTCAGACTGACATAATTGGAGACAGGCTCACAGCGTAGTCAGGTAAATGTAGGGTTTATGACTATAATCATTTGGAGCAACTTGACACATGTTGCTAACAAAGTACTAAGTCGTCACCCTGCAGCTCCTCACTCTACACACAGTGCGAGTTTAGTTCAAGTGTATACTCAGACAGATTCTGTCCAGTCTTGTAAAACCTTTTATTCTTTGACAGTTATAAAACAGATCAGTTAGAAACCAGCGTGGTGTTCAAAATAACAAGATTGATGGGTGTTGTCATGTATGACCTAACTTTAACCACACCCACCTCAGAGACAGAATATGATTGGCCAGGACGCAACGCTCGTGGCAAAGGAGAGGGGAAAACCAAATCAGAGACAAGCAGTTGCCAGCTCCGAGAGACAAAAGTGGAAACCACTTTTCTCCGATGAAACATCAGCTGAGTCATCATGGAGCCGAGAAAATAACAAACACTGAGGTTGAAACCAGGAGACAAAAGTGCATCAGTTTGAAAACCTGTGGTTTGACTGACTGGCCCTTTGTCAAAACCCAGATGAAGTCAACACAGAACACCAAACCAAAAGTGATCCTGAACGCAACACCAAATAGAACCACAGTGTCATGAGATACGTGGCTGGGGTCTCTAAGAAGTGCCAAAGGATTTGTGTAAAACATAATACACTGCATTTTTCAAACCTGGACAACCACATACCCAAACATCATCAGAGCAGTGTTCATGCTTACATTGCACAACACAGAAGAGCAAATACAGCAGGTCAGGACTCACTGGTGTTCACCCACTGAGTGTACGTACGTGCACAGAAGTATCCTGGTTTAGATGATCATCCCAGTACAGACACAGATGATCCAAATCTTAAATACTGTTACAATTACATATACAGAGATGTGAATAACCAGGTTTCTCTTGTTCCATGTAAAAACCCCATTTCAAGTAAGATTAAAATCATATACTGTAAATAAAGATGGACGTAGCCTCTGTGACGTCAGCTCAGAGTGGGCTGCTCTGCAGTTGCCATTTTGGCAGTACCTGACTCCACCTAACTCCTGGCTAATCCAGAAATGGGCAGAGAGATGGGGCGAGTGTCGGGCCAAAACTTTGGTGAATGCTGGTGTGTGGCGAGCATATGCTCGCCCACCTGTCACTTAAAGTGGCCCACAATCAACTGTGCAGAACTTCAAGCCTTAATAAAATGTAAACAGGTGAGTTACATAAACAGTTGTCATGAAGGAGGACATTTGCTATAGAGACCAAAACTGTTTTTGTACCAGGCTGTAAACATGTTTATTTCTGCAGTAAATTGGACATTTTAACGTGGGAGTCTGTGGGGATTGATTTGCTTTTGGAGCCAGACTCTTGTGGTCATTAGAGGAACTGCAGTTTTTAACACTTCTATGTTAGCTTCATTTTTCATCCTCGGAGGTTGATGCTTGATTAAAACTAGTATAAGACTGAAAACCAGCCATGAGCATGTAAATATACAGATTGAGGAGAAGAAACAAATGTTTTGAGGACCAATTACAAAAAAAAAAAACAAACAGAGAAGAGTAACAGTTTCAAGAGTTGTGCAGTAGTGGGCGGGATACTGACACTTCCTGTCTGCTGCTGCATTTCTGCATCTTATTTATAGATCCAGTGTCAGGAGGACACACAGCCCCTGGGGTCAGGACAATCCTGAGAGGATAAAATAAATAAAACACACAGCCCACTATCCATAGGAATTACATCCATATTGGATTCTCACGATTTATGTCCCGTGCCAAAGTTCATTGCCAACGCGTGGATTGATGTGCCTCTTAGCAAGAAAGTAAAGAGGCTAGGGTGATGGATGGACCTGGATCAAAACAGACTTTCATACAGGAGACTGACATTTGCCTCCCGCCACACACCCGCCTTTTTGTTGACCAATCCCAAACATATCATGACCATATTTCATTACTAATAACTGTGACCTTAACCCAACCATAACCATACTGTTGTAGCCACATGCAGATATCTCAGAAAGCTAGAATCTTTCGGCATTAAACATAAACAAGGGTTTTGCAGAAATGTCTAACATTGACATTGTTTTCTGCTGATAGGATTTGAGAGAATTGATGAGGCTCCACAGATGAGTAAAGAAAACTTCTCAGCTCCACAGCCACAGCACATTTCTACCTGGTACCATCAAGGTGCAGTGAACTCCCAGCTGCTTTCGTGCAAGTGCTCAGGCTCAGCATGGCTGCCCAATAAAACAGCAAGACCTCAGCTTCACTAAACGAGAAAACACCACAAAAACATACCTGATAATTGAGCTTTATTGCAGGTTAAATAATACTTCAGTTGATTAAAATGTACAAACACTGGACAGAGCAGACATATGGTTTTGAAAACAGTGTAGCAATCTTTAGACATTTATTTAGAAATTTGAGTCATGGCTCAACTGTGAGTGTTTTCTTCTCCCCTCTCTTGTGTTTCCCTGTGTCTGTGTCTTTCCTGTTCTCCCTTGTGTCTCCTCCTACCCTGATTGTCTGTGTGTGTGTGTGTGTGTGTGTGTGTGTGTGTGTGTGTGTGTGTATGTGTGTGTGTGTGTGTGTGTGTGTGCGTGTTGTGGGCGTTTTTACTTCTCCTGCACACCTGATGGCAATCTACTCATCTCCAGCTGTTCAACTCTCTAGTCCACCAAGTATTTAAGTGCGATATCTCTTGTGTTTTCCCTCGTGCTCCTCGCTGATCCGGTTTTCTCCTGCGCCTCAGTGATCCCACGAGCCAGACCAGAACTTCATCTGCAAGACTTTCATCTCAGACCTCAGTCTTCACCCGAACGCCATCTCACCTCTCCCCTAACAGCACAGCCTGCCTCCATCCTCGCCCTCCACCCACCTTCAACCCCATTCAACTATTTTTCCAAATGAATAAAACGTTTCCAACACTCTAACTGAGTCTAGTGTCTGGATCTGGGCCCAAATATTATTAAAATATGTCACAATTTGACACCACTTGCATATTTCTGTTGGCCATCTTGTTTTTCTGTCTCTTGTTTTCTCCTTTTCTGTTTGAGTTTGGCCAAAATAAATGATGTTAATACTCTGATACACAAAGTATCTTCAGCTATCTTGGTTCATTGCTTTTCCAGCATTATCTTGAAGATCTGGGGCCAAAGTTTTAAAGTTAGTGATAAATTCTTGAAATTTGTGTCATCAGCTTCCAGGTCGGACTTCAGGCACGAGGCCAAAACAATCCTTTGAAGCAGATTCCCGACAGCAGCAGGAGCTCTCAAGCCTCAGCATCATTGCCTGATCTTCTCCTGTCAATCACGTGGAGAATGACCTCACTGGCATTTATGTCACGCAGCTCCTTCAGTTAGATGAAGTGCCTTGGAAATGGCATTGGCCCAGTTACGGCCCAGCTTCACGTCAGAAAAAGGAAACTGCAAAACATAGGAGTCGAGCACAATCCATACATACAATTTATGGCCAGCTGTCTGTCTATCCATCTCCGCCCACGGGCACCTACAATGTAAATTCATGACCTCATATCCAACGCCTGCATCATAAATAAGGCCTGAATGGATACGTGGTTCATACGCCGCATTTGGGCCGGCAAGTGACCTGATATCAGCAGCTACAAACACAAAATGTCTGAGAAAAAGAGCGCAGAGAGGGAGAGGTGGAGGACGTAATAGCAGCAATTCCTTGCGAGTCAACTCTACAGCTGTTTGACATTAAGAGGTGGGAGTAAATTAGGTGGGCTGGGTCCGTGTGTGTGTGTGTGTGTGCGTGTGTGTGGGTTTAGGGAAAAGGGAAGAGCAAGAATCAGGGGCGGAGGATAGGTCCACGGCTCAGATCTGAGCCCAGGAACACAGGCAGCACTTCAGGGCAGGGTGGAATTTTTTTCAAGGCGTTTTCCTTCCACTGCTATTCCACCAGTGAAGTAAAGGCTCGGGCTAAATGGGTCACACATGGGGTCAATGTGATAAGTAAATATCGGCTGCAAAAAATCGCAAGGTATGCAAGAAAAGCTCCATATGTGCCCACATGTGACACTTCAAAAAGCCACTTCAGTGCTATTTTTTCCCACTCTGAGCTCAAAAAGTAAACACATGTGAGAGTTTTCTGGGTAATTAAGTCTGGAAAAGAGTCTGCCATGTCTCATTTGACATATACAGAATATTTTAAGAAATAAATACTTAAAAAGTGTGATTCCTAAATGAGCTATGCATCATTTAAACACCTATTTTGATAAAAATGATTAGTGTCTTCGAGCCCTGGTCTTACAAAACATTTGAGTTTCATTGAGTTTCATTTATTTGCAAAAAAAAAAGGCAAAGGAATGTGCAGGGGGAGGAAAGAACCTGAGCGGGTTTATTTACAATTACAATTACAACTGTGCAACTTGAGCTGAAACAAGTAGCCAATTAATCAATTAGTCAATCCACAAAGAATTAACCTACTAATTGGATAATCAAGTGATTGTCATTTTTCATGCAAAAAAATCTTTTGCTTCTCTTGATTCAGCTTCTCAAATGTGAGAATTTGATGCTTTTCTCTATTATAAATTGATCTTTGGACTGAAGACATCACCTCGGCTTATTTCATTATGTTGTAACATTTCAAAGACTAAATCATCGATTTATTGAGAAGACAATGGGCAAATTAATAATGAAAATCATCATTAGTTGCAGCCCTAGTTATGACATAATGAATTATAAAACTCAGGTTTAGTCATTATTGAAATATGTTCTGTAGGACTTAAAGGAAGATGAGAAAAAGTTCCCTGAGTTAGAGCCCACACATGTGACTGATAATGAAGAGCTTAGAAATCATAATCTGTTCAAATCTTTTACATTTTGAACATGCCCCTGGATTTGTATTGCTGCTGTTTGAAGCCGTGAGTGGACAGTGGTAGTGAGGGTGTGGGAGTCACCCGAACAGAAAATGACACCACTGCAGGGGGAGTAGTAACTTCTCAGGACTCCCTGGGGTGCTCACAACACCTTCAAGACTTCTTCACGAGGAGGAGGGAGCGATCCTCTCTGTCGTCTGGGAATCACAGCAAACAGACGCGCTGAAGTACTGAAGCCTCCGTTTCCTCTCATGATCTCCCCAATGAACCGTAACAAGGGCCACAGAGCGAACACATTAGATGGCAATCTGCAGTAAAGACAGATAAACAGACCGAAGCCCACAAAGCCATGACCTCCACGCAATTAGCAGATGGAGATGGGAAGAAAAGTCAAGAGCAAAGAAAAAGAGGTCAACGCAAGAGAAGCTCTAAGCTGACGCTCTAATTCAACCAGTCTGATATTGATTTATCTCCCAGCCTTGGGCCCCAGAGTAGCTGCCATATTGGGCCCACCTACGCAAAAATTTATACCTGCACTCTCCTAATTGAGTCTCCACTCCAAAGAGAGAGCCTCCACTGAGTCATGAACACTACTGCAGTGATGTGTCAACAGTCACCATTACCCACAGCAAAGCAGCGTCAAAGATGTGCACGTGACGCACATGCAGCGTCTGTACTTGTGATGTAAGAAGGATTAAAGTGGGATGAGATTCATGGGTGCTGCTTCATGTTGTTACTTTCTAAATACCATGTCACAAAGGTTTACTGATTCACTGGTGTGTAATACTTATCATGACAAGATCTAATTCATTGATGAATGAATGTTTAATCAACAGCAGGACACAACTACTTTTTTTACACTTTCTACAAAACCTTCTCACACTTGTTTAAAAACCAAACTGCCTCTGTGTGTCGGAGACAGACAGCTGGCTCCATGTGGTGGAAGATGTTGTTTGTATTCCACCAGGGTCAAAGGTCAGCAACTCAAAGGTAGCAGCCAAAGTGCAGAAATGTATTACATTTGTCAGATAATGGCCTGGCTTGTATCTCCGTTCTTCACATATGTTGAAAAGAGTTTTGTATTTTTGATACAAAGAAAATTTGCACAGAGGCCGATTCACCAAATGGCACCAAGATATCAAGACTTTAATTTCACCTCTAAGAAATCGTGTAACAAGACAGGGTGCCTGGACAGCCTTCATACCAGCGGGTAACATGGAATGAAAGAGACTAAGACTATCTGCATAGAGAGCTCTGTCATATCCAGCAACAGATTATCAGGTAACTCTGTGGTATTTAACTTTTTACTATTTCCATTAAATTCATGTATTTAATATCATCTGAAAAATGTACTGCATTAATACAGTGCTTTGCATGGCGATGGCCTGGACATCAGGGGCAGCTGGGGTTCAACGTCTTCCTCAAGGACACTTCAACACATGGACAGGAGACAGAAATCAAACCACTCCACCTACGGAGCCACAGCCTCCTCTACCTTTTTTTTTTTGCACACTTGAAAATTCCTTTAAAAGTTTGAAATGCCTTGTCCTTAAAATAACCCACTGGCCTTGAAGCTACCACCTGTCCACTTGTATTATGGTATTTGGTGTGTAGTCATCAGTTATTACTAATTAATTATGACTAATTATATTATTTCCATTTTCATTTCAGCAACAATAATTTAAAGAAAAGAACTGTATCGCTGTTGTTTTCCATGAAGAAAATGCAGTTACTGGGCATTTGGATGGAAACAGTCGGAGGACTGGCTGAGCTGTGTGAGAAACAGCTTCTGGGGAAGACCAGACTTGTGGGAGGAGAACCAAAATGACCCGGTCCTGACTCCAGCGAGGCCACACAGGCACAATGAGGAGCGATGGAAAAATAGCACCAAACAAAGAGAGAAAGAAACTACCTCATCCAGAAGAAAGAAGCTTCTAATGGAGAGTGACAGAAGCTTGGCCAGGTCCAGCTCCAAGAGTGAGATCTCAGCCCAGTACACCCTTTGAATGTGTTGTCAGCAACTATAAGGATCCTGTTATAGCAGCAAATATACTAGAGGAGTTTGACAGGGTAGTTTGAGTACACAATGCTTTGGCACTTGTTCCAGACTTATGTGGAGCTCCATGTTTCCAGCTTTAGCCGTGGTCACAAAGTTCAGTTACACCCTCAGTCACAGTGCTCATCAGACTGTATGGGCAAGGCGCTCTCTTAACGTCTCGGGACAATGAAACCCAGAGACTCCCCGCCCGTGCAGAAAGAACCTAATTAAACAGTGCAGCAGCAGAGTGAGGGCCACACCTGCATGTGCGGTTCATGTTCACCACACCACACCCACCTCAGCTGTTCAGCAGGCAGTGAAGAAGAGAAAGCACGGCAGAGAGTAACTGTGCATCCAGATTTATCCCCAACTGGTCATGTATTATTAGACAGAAGTGCTAAACAGATGTTTAAGGGAAGCGGTTGTCGTAGTTTGTCATCAGCCGACGTTAAATGAGCCGTTAAAACCAGCTTGAAGGACGGACCTTTTATTCTAATACTTTCAACTTAAAACAAGTGATACTGGGCTGTAATTTTCTGCTAGGAATGATAAAAGCAGCATTTATAAACAGCCCGTCCTCGTATTCAGCAGGTTATTATTATACCTAAATGGTATAATAAATAATATCCTAAACTTGTGTGAAGTAATGAGTCACCAAATGTAAGGCTCACTAGTGTGTAAGGTGCAAGACTGGTAAAATACAAATAAAATAACAGAGCAAAACACTGAAGATGAAGAGGGATCCCAACATTCATCCCTCCTCAAACACTCAAAAAATGCCTCATTGATATATCTATGAACACTCTGATACCCTTTGTACACCAAATTTAGTCAGTATAATATATATATATATATATATATATATATATATACATTTTACACTGCCAGCAAGTTTGCCTTTCTGTTCAGACTGAGGACATACACACAACTGAAGGGAACAACGTCATCATATGCAGTTACAGAGCGCACACAGACAGTGTGTTTTTAAATCTTATTTCGTGGCTGCAGCTCACTCTCTCATACTTTCATCCTGAGCTCATTGTAGCCGCGGTGCTTCTGGTTGAACAGCACCGTAGTGGACAGTTGACCGGTGTGTTTAAAGTGTCTGTTCTCTGAAAGAGGTTACAGCAGGAAAAGAGGCGGAAATTAGTGGGTTCACAAAGGTGTTATGCTTACATCACTGTCGATTGAACCGATAAATACCTGTGTCTACTGCAGTCATTTGTGAATGCCGACTGTTCCCTTTCCCATTGCCGACAAAAACCTGATGTGAGTGGGTCTTAGCGGGTTTTTTGACCCATGGAAAAGGGGCTTGAGACACTCTAGATGTTGACTGAGGGGATAATCCACAGTTAAGACAGTTAGTCTGGAGAGACTAGCTAGCAGCTCTTTAGCACAGTGGTGCTCTGAGCTAAATGCTAAGCTCACCATGCTAACATCCTCACAATGACACTGAGACCATGTTACTAGCACATATAACACTTACCATCTTACCATCAATATCTCCAGCGCTATTCTGATGTGATGTCATGCTAAGATTTATAAATTAGCACTTAACTCATGTTTGACCATAAACCAAAGTATTCTTTGATGTGATGATGGCACAAGATGAAAAGAATCAATAAGTACCACATTTCATGGCAATCCATCCAACAGGTTGCCAAGTCATCTCGCTGTACACTGAAAACGTCAACCTTATGGTGGCATTGGAGGAAACTTTAGTGGATCACCAGACTTTATAGAATTCATCATCTGGGGAATATGAACATCTCTACAAAATAACATGGAGTTCAATGTTTGCTGAAAGTTTCACTCTGGACCTAAAAACACTGAACTCAGGAACAGGAAGAAGTTCATAATTATAATTCACTAACCAGCTCTGCTCTATGTTGTTGTCATGTAATTACATAGTGACAGCATGACTTGCATGGCCACAAAATGCTTCTAGTCCTGGAGACACATCTGCCTTTCACTTCATGTTTTCATTCAGAACCTTTTCTGCCTTTTCCACTCAGACATTCACTGCTTGAAGAGCAAATGATGGACCCTGATACTGAGCAAGAGAAGCAAAGAAAAGGAGTGAAATGATAAAGATAGGACACGAGGATCTGTGTCACATGCACTCATATACACACACACATATGGAAAAACATAATGACACATCTCTCTTGTAATCTCTAATTGTCTCTCTCTCAAACACACACATCTCTCCACCACCACATCACACATACAGAAGCCTGTAGTAAAGTCATGTGGGAGCTGTGTCCTCATCACCACCAGCAGCCTCACTGTAATCGTTGTTGTTTTCCACTGTCCCAGCTACCACCACTCCCACACAAAGCAGATCAGCCAACTCCAAACAGTTACAGCCGCTCTGCTGCTCATTCAACATGACTCAGAACAAAAAATGTAACACACATATTCTCCCACTGAGCAGCATCCCATTCATATTTATCATTATAGCATCTATTAGCAAATGCAGGGTCTCACAGGAAGACTAACAGTCATGTACTGCATCAGAGATTTAAAGCATTCAGCTGACATAGTTAGGTGTAAAGGTCAGTCAGTAGTCAGTAAAGTGTTAGCGTGCTAATTAGACAGAAATATCCACACAAACGTGTCTTCAGTGTGACCCTGTTGTCACTGGATTTAAAAAGACAAGCTGACTCAGCAGAAAGTTGGTATAGGCTTTTAATTCTAGGCTGACTGTGGGTATAAGCTTTCCATCCTCTGCGTATTACTGAAAACAACTACATCCTAGCTACCTACACGCTGTAAATAGCAAGTTTTGACCAAGATTTGGATTGTGCAGTAAGACAGGCCTCGTTGGTTCCTTTGGTGAATGGTTGTAAAGATCTCCAAAGGATTTGTTGACAACATTTGCTATCTAAGAAGGACATTCTTGCATCTTTACCCACCATGGAGAAACTTTCATTTTCTAAGCTAATGAGCCAGTGAGGGTAAACACAGAGAGATGACGTGAAGATGCCATAGGTTTGGTGGCATCCCCCCTCAAAATAATGGAGGAGGCGGTTAAAACACTGCAGTCAGCTGGGGTAGATGCAGCATACGGCGGGGCAAGATCCAGACACGGATGAGAAAATGTCAATACTTAAGATCCATCAGAGATTAAGTATAGACAGGCCTCGCCTCTAGGGCACCAATTATCATCATTATATTTGTCTTTTATCAGTAAAAGTTGTATCACACAGTTGACTATGTCTTTTAAAGAAAGTGCTCAACTCCATATGTGCAAATGTTCCACTAGAATATTGAACTCAACTTATAGTTATATTGTTCCCAGATGTGCCTATAATCTGGTCACTTTTGTCTATAACTGTACTGTATTTTCTTTTTGTTAGGATTACTCCAGCCAGGTGAATGTAATCTGTTTCTCTTTAGATTTTGGGATATGGCTTTATGTTTTTAACTCTGTATGAGTTGGTTCTTGGATTTTTTTTATTTTTTTTTTCATCCATTCTAAAGGATTTGGCAAGGGTGATACCGTAAAACATAACTGAAAAATATAAACTCAAATTCTTCTTGAATTTCAAAAATATCAGTCTCCAGTCTCGGTGTAACCTTTAAGCATCCAGATGATCAGCACTGCTGCACTTTTAAATCAGAGGCTTTTACATAAGAATACTGACATCTTTAGAAAATTTCAAAGGTTTAAGTGATAAAAAAAAAAGCAGAGTTGGACACTGGTCAAGAGCACTTTCATGAGAGAAAGGGCTATGACATCAGTTTAGTCAGTTGAGAGCGCTTCAAGCACTTAGCAAAATATACCAACTGCAAAGCCAAATGGAAAATACTGTGCTGTAATGTCTGTCTGCCCCTGAACGAGTGGACAACTGCATTGCCATTGAAGATGTTTGGAGGATATGGCAGGGATATCCTGTGTTACCTTCAGAATATTTAAATCAGGTGCTGCATGCTGTACTGCTGAGCTGCTAAGTTATCTGAAAAACTTTGTTACCTAAGACTCAAAGTCCTTCACAGCATCATTTCGCCTTTTTCCAGAAGTTGACATAAGACTGAACTGGTTGCCAAACTTACCCATTCTCTTGGTCAGCGACTAAACGATGAAGTGTTCCCAGGAGGGTTCATAGTTTCAGCTCGTGGTTCTCGTCTTCTTTCCTGCAGACTGTCTGTCTCTGTCCTTTCTTTCACTCACTCTAACTTTGTCTTGCCCTGTTCCCCTTTCTTGGAGCCCAGCTGGGCCAACCACCACCAGAGCCTGCTGGAGTACAACTGCTCAGAGTCTAAACGTGACCGGCCTTAAAGGTTTTTCTTGGGGAGAAAAAGCCCACATCCCACTGTCAGTCAAGCGGCGGAGCATAGTTTCAGCTGGGCCGCCATCCAAACAGACATGAAACTATTCTATTTCGGTCTGCCATATGAGCAGTGGTGCTGTTCAGAGAAGGGGGGGAGAAGGATTCAGTGCAGGAGCATGTAATTGCAGCTTGACCAGTTATGGCGAGATGTAATTGCAGACCTCATCAGATGGAGAGAACTGCCAACGAGAAAAGGTAAAAGACTTTTAAATAAGTTAGTTTAAAAAAAAGAAAAAGAATAAGAAAAGAAACAACACAGACCACATAAATAAATGAGGGGCTGGGTTCCAGATGTGGCAGCAATGGGAGTGAGGGGAGGAGAAGAAAGAGAGGGAGGGACAGAAAAGAAAGGCCAGATGAAGGAACTGCCGTGGCAGCAGAATGAAATCCCATTTCTGACACGGTGAAAGGGTGTTTACCTTCCCAGGAACAGTCGCACAAGAAGGAGAGGGGGGATTGGGGAAGGTGAGAGGATGTCGGACCGGTCGTATGTTGTTTCTGGCCCTTCACCATGAGTGCTCCTAGGTGTCTGGTTTCACGTCAGCCTTGGAAATGACTACCTTATGGAAAAATTGGGAGCTTTAAAGATGAGGAAGGAAAATGAAAATATAAACGGCAGTCGGCTGTTTCCCATTACGAGCAAGACTCAGCTGGTCTGGGTTGCTGCAGTTAATATGGCTACGTATTCTTTAGTGAATAATTACCATGTGATTATGTGAAGGGGGCGGCTCCACGCGCACTCCCATGTGCACATAAGGGCCTGTTACACTATATAGAGTCAATAAATATTAGCTTTAGCTTAAATCTGAACGTAAACAGCTAATTTCCTCACAAATTTTACCTCATTTCCTGGTGAAAGCATCAGGAGAGTGGTCATGGAAGCACATTGCTATGTGTGAAGGTAATCCTTAGCTAACTATTCCTTTAGAGGAATAGACAAGCATTTTGGGAAACAAACTTATACAGAACCGAAGTTCTGACATTCTTTCCAGAATTTTGTTATCATACATTTTTCCAACCTTTCAGCTTTAATCATAGTCCTTTATGTCCTGCTGGCTGATCTGGGCTAACTGTGGCCCCTTGACTCACTCATGGCCTCCCCTCTGTTGTTGAGGCGTGATGTTAAAGTTATAGTTGGGGTTATTTGAGGCAGGGTTGTGTGAGGTAGTTATCTGTAGTATGTGTATTGCCTGCAGTAGATTCGGATCAGCGTGTTCCCAGTTTAGAGAAGCAGCAGGAGCACCTGTGGACGGGGACACCCTGCAAAAATTTGTTTTAGCTACTCTAAAAAAGTCTAAGCTAAAAGCAAATATCAGATCAGTGTATATAAGGTGTTGTTGTTGAATCGATGAATACTGTATTAATACGCACAAATGCACCTACGGCCCGCACTGTATTAGATCGCAGATCAGGTGTGTGAGTCAGACACGGTTCCTGCTCCAGCGCTCCTGCTGCTTCTCTTAACTGACGGTGTCCTGTCAGTTATACAATGACTATAGATAGGTTCTTCACTCAACCCCACGTCAAATAACTCAAATTATCACTTTAAGCCTTCTATAGTCTAAGGATTATGGGAAATGGTGTATGTTAAAGCCTGCGTAAAACAGACGAACTTAGTAAACAACAATATTACATAAACTTCTGTGTCTAAACATACTGACCTACTGTTGAGTAAGACCCCAGATTTTTTGTTATTCACATTTTTCAGTCTGATTTTTCTTACTCTTGGCGCAGCACCCAGACGTTCAGACTTCACTTTGGCTCTCTGAAGAGGAATGATACCACTCTAAGTCTGTATGCTAAATATGAAGCTAGAGGCAGGGCATTACTGTAGCTTAGCATTAAGATGAAACAGGGGGGAAACAGATGGACTGACTCTGGTCAAAAATGTTAATCTCTGAGTAATTTCTGATGCTGAAGGTGCTTTTTCTGTTACTGACTTTCTCTGTTGTTTGTATTTGAAGCACTGTGGTGCTGACATGTATGAATTCATGGTGTCTTGTTAGCCAGTGCAGTAATAAAAATGTCATTCATTCATTCATTCTAAAGCAAAATTAGGTAAGACACTATCTTGGTTGGTTTCTGCATAAACTCATCAGCATGGCAGCCCAATTTTACCTTTTTATTTAAGCCAAAGAAGTTTAGTTTAAACCCATAGGAAGCTGTATTTACTTTGGTCAGAGCTAAGCTAGCTGTTTCCCTCTGTCTCCAGTCTTAATGCTAAGCTAACCTGCTTGCTGGCTCTAGCTTTATAGTTATCCTACAGAAATAAGAAACTGTATAATGCAAACAGTCATACACGGAACTGAAGTGAAACTGGAACTTAAGGGTACTGTAACAGAAATATGAAAACTTAATTTAAAATGACATTTGTGACTACGCTAATAACTAAAATCCAGCCTTTGAGCATGACATCACTCAACAGTTTGTCATGTGGTTTCCTCCATATGGCCAGATAAGGACAGTCATTTAAAAAAAAATTCTAATATCATTTTTTGGTCAGTATTTCTGTTTTCAGAGGCCTTTAGCGAACACAATTTCCCATAAGCCCAAGAGAATCCGACAAAATGTTACAGCTCCACAAAAATCCATGGACTCTCCCATTTTAGATGTTTTACACAAAAGAAATTACTGCTAAAAAAGATATTGAGAAAAGCTTTGGTGATTTTTACATATATGGATTGAACCAAATCACAAATATGGAAAGTAAGGCCCAGGAACATTTTTTATTTTTTCAGAGAGGCAGATGAAAGAAAGAAAGAAATGCTGAATGAGAGACTGTGTTCAGTTACAGAAGCTGGTTGAACAGACTCTAGCCTGGATATGACGTTGTGATTTCGGCTCTCTGTTTCCCAAAACTATTCAGTTAAAACATTAAAAACAGAAGCATCTTCCAAACCCTCAGGTTTGAAATGCATTTGCGGTGCATTTTTCTGGGAACTGGACCAGTGGCACGTCTTCTCTCTGGAGATGGGGGCTTGCTTCTCGGTTTCTCTTATACGAACCATCTAATTTCCAACTGGAAGGGCCCCATTCGATGCAGCTGTGTGTCATTAGGACTGCTTTTCTCATTGGCATTGTGGGATTGTTAGATTACTGCCGAGAAAGAAGCCTAAAACCAAACCGACCCACGAATCAGCCCTCAACCTCCCGTCCCCCTCAATTATCAGAATATGGAGAAGAGGGGAGGGGGTTATTTTTTTTCCTCCAGTCAAGCACGAAAAGTTTCCATGTGGATTCCAGCATGGCTCCGACTTCAGCACTGATTGTCTCCAGACAGACGGACAGACAGACACGCAGACAGATAGTGAGGCAGAGAGAGAGCATGAGTGGAAAGGCTGTAAAAACAACTGACAGATGAGGGTTTTAAGGCTTGAGGGGGAATAAGGCACAAATCCCCTTTTCTGTTTATACTCAAACAGCATAAGTTCACATATTAGTCACACATATCCTCTCATCTGAGAATGAATAAGTCATGCAGTCGAACAGTTGGCATCATAACCAATCATTTAATGCTTTAAGTGTCTATAGTGTGGACACGGTACGATTGGTGTTGATATTTGTTTTCTTTTTTTTTATTGGAATCCATCTAAATGAAATGTTTTACAAAAATACATCTTTTTCCTCAGTACTCACAGTCCCTGTGTGCTTGGGTGCGATGCACATAGTGACAAATATCCTGTATTTGCTCTGGTGCACACTTGGCATCCATCCGTGCAACCAAATAGGATCAAGTGTATCCTGTTTTTCACTTTCACCCTTATTGAATGGGCTCATTATCCCCTCAATTTTCCAAACCTACATCCCGTATTTATCTTCTAAAAAGCGAAGGGCCTTTATTTGTTTTATTCTTTTTAGCTCTGTCTGTGATTTTTCTGGAAACACTGTACCTCAAATCATTAGAAACCACTGGCAGTGCGTGCAGGGTGTGTTATTGTTGGGAAATACAACATCAAAATGTGTAATTATGTATTTGCGTCAGAGTTATCTGCACTAGTTTGTGCAATTAATGTGATTTATGTGAAATTAATGTTTTGTTTCCTGTTACTGCCTTTCAAAATACAAGATTCATGTTTCATTTTGCTCTAATGATGTTCACCTTTTCTTGAACAGCAACAAAATCTTCTAGTGGAGACTAGTTGGAGCCGGTGAGGTTTGAATGCCTCACTGAAGGACGCCTCAGTGCTGTTGTTAAGGGTCCCATATTTTACATTTTTCCAGTGTGTTTACAGTTTTCAATTGTTGATTCATAAAAAGATATATTTGTGGTTTTAAGAACCAAAAACCATCTCAAGGGAGTTTTACATCTCCTCTCTCAGGCTTCTCTCTGAAGGTCTCAGAGAAACCAAACCCTACAAAGTTGGACGGTGGGTCCAGGTGGGCGGGGCTTGCGGCAGAGTGGTGCTGCTTTGTTGTGATATCACAAAGTTCCAGAAGTCCTGACGGCTGGTTTTAAAGCTCAGTTTGTGAATACAGGCTGTGTGTATTTACTTTCACAGTATTAAAATAGAACCTAGACCTGCTTTATAATCAAGCTACACATGGACAGAGACCTTTAGACTATATGGGACCTTTAAGTTGAGCATCTCCTCGGCTTGATCAGGATTTGAGCTCACAACGTTTTTGCTCTGTAGTTTGGAGAGAAGTTTGTTCATGTGACACATCGTGTGTGTCAGCAGAAGCAGCAGGAAGTCGATTTGTGTGAGTCACTGACTTCAAGGAGTTTCCTGTCATACAGCTACAGTCTGAATTGAATAAGAAGCGCATCCTTTTCTCAAAGGCAGTTTACTTTCTTTTCATTAATCGAAACCCATCAAAACCTCACATCCTTGTTCTGAAGTATTGGTGGGTAATTTGCCGCCGTGATATGCATACAGGAGTGTTCAACAGGTCAGTGTTTTTACACCTCATTGATGTTCATACAAGAGTAGAAACCTTATGTAACCGATTCATCTCTTGTATCATCTTACTTTTCCTTCTCACTCTCTCAGGGTTGAGATCAATTGTGCAGCACCCTTAGAAACACCTGCTGAGGTGGTTCACGTTCATCACCGGGAGAGACTTTGATGCTTTTGTGACTTGAGTCAGACCTGTGAGACTCTGCAGTGTTGTGCTCCACTCAGACGTTTGTAAAGAAGATAATTGTATTGCCACCTATTGGAGTGCTGTTGTAAGAACAAGAGAAGCCCAAAATGTTCAGTCATCCCGGATCCTGCATGTGACTGATGATTAAAAATGAGCCAGTCTGTCGATTGTCTTAAGTGCAGTATGTAAAGACAACTTGAGCAATATATCGTTGTGTGAGCTGTATCTGAAATGGAAGAGAAAACATTTAGTGTCCTGTTTATGCCAAAACAGACAATCTTTTGAATAATGTTTGCACTTGTATGTGGAAAATAGATTTATGGAAATGGAAATATATAGTGATTCTGATTGAACTGAATGTTGTGCATTAACCTCCACTGGAGCTAAAGAAGAACAAGTCTGACTGCAGGTTTGACTGCCTTTTATTTAGCAATTACCCATGCAGTTATTGTCTGGTATTATCATGTATCTCAACATATCCATGCTGCTGCGGCGTCAGTCAGTGAATCTGATGTGTTTATACCTGCCCAACAGTGTTTTTGTATGACTGTGGATTTCATTTTTGCGAAATCATAGATGCATGCGACACATTTTTCAGGATGTGAGTGTGTATCTGTTGGTGGGAGATATTATCAAATTTATAACCAATGAATTACAAATCACTCTAGGTTCTACTTCAGATTTGTCATTTATAATTTATGGGCAATATTTATTAATATTCCAACAGTTAATGTACAAATATAAGCTTTTCAACCTCTCAATCATTCAGTCTCTTTCTACACCTAAATGCTTAAAAACCTTTGAAGAACAACACAAGTACCCCAAACCCGAGTGTATCTAAAATACATTTTAATCTTGCTGAAATTTGTTTTCACAATATTGTTTACAATATTAATCTGTCTTCGTTCTCTTCATCCTCGCTCGGGTCTTCGTTATCGTCTCGAAACAGAACTGTACAATCATGTTCATGTAAATTGTTCTACATCAAGGCACAAGACAACAGCCGTTGTGGGGGGGCCTTGGGTAGGCTGATCTTTAATGGCGTCCCTCTGGCACACAGAAAAACAGGGTACCCTCGGGAGGAAGGGGGGGGGTAAATATGGAGGATGTATGTAGGATGGAGTTTAGATATCAAATGGGAAGCATCGCATGGAAGAAATGTGCTCTAACGAGATGAAAGGAGGAAGAAAATAAGGTGATAACCACTGCTGCTTTCATTTTATTTTTCCAATGATAGTCATGTATAAAAAAGAGGAACCATTAGGATGTCTTTTTTTTTTCTTTTCTTCAGGAGTTCATTTGTTCATGTACATAAACTAAAGTGCTTTTTTTTCTCTTTTTTTTTCTCTTATTTGCCAAAAGCAAAGGGTTTCACTAACAGGATGGAAATGGGGACGAGGAGTCCTGTGACATCTTTTTTTCCCATAAGAAGGTGAGAGAGTGGATAAAGGGCCAGTTCAGTGTTCATTTTCCGCTTCGATTTTGTTTTTGTTGGTTTTTGCTCTCAGTTTTTTTCTGATGTTTTCTTTTTTTTTTCAACCTCTGGAAGAAAGAAAGACAGAAAGAAAGATTGAATTATTACAGGATGAACCCAAAATTATATGAATCCATTTGTAATAAAAAAGATAATTCAAGTTAGGTATGACTATCCAAATCCTCGTGTTGCAACATGTAGTCACACTTCACCTGTAGTCTTTATTTACCATTTCCCTGACGACCCCTCACATCTGGACGCTTCTCCTCCGCCTGCCGAAGGCCTTGGCGCCGACGTTGGTGGGGACGAAGTTGCTGTTGCCCATTCCCCCCGACCTGCTGAGGAAGTCCGCCAGGCGGTGAGTCACGCAGGTTGCCGTGTTGCAGGCTCGCTTCTGTGCTGTAACGCTGCTTCAGGAGAGCGAACACTGGATTAACGCCGAGATCGGGTGTGACACGTGTCTATGTTATCAACGTTCTCCTCACAGCACAGACAAAACATGATGATACAACACAGAAGTTAAAAAAATATACATCAAGCATGCAAAGTTTAGTGGTATATTTCCTGTAGTTTGTCATTTTTCTTACCTTTGGACTCGATGAGAGCTTCAGAGATAATTTCAAGTCAGCTTGTCTAAAACCCTTTTTAATGTCCATTTAATGTCCATTTTTTTTAAAGCATCCCTAAGAATGAAAGTGAACTAACGCTTCCTGGTAGAAAAATACGTTTATTGAACAACAAACATGGTGTCGCATGAGTGGATCATTTATTAATGGTTCGATTAAGTGATCGCTCTCAACTCTTTAGTTTCAGGGGCTTTGAATTGCCATGAAATGACTCCACGTACAGTACACAAAGATAGATGTCTGAACCAGATCCTGAATTACATTAATGAAAACTAAGTCTGATTGTCTGAAATGATCGGGACAAATCATTCTCTGCCAAAAAAACGGGGGGGGGGGGCTGAAAGGTTGGTTGCAGTTAAAGGCCATGTTCTTCTCATTTCAATCAAGCAGGTAAAATCAACATGCACTTGCCAGTCCCAAAATGATGAGGAAGAAACTGGGATGAGGAGAGTTAGAGGACAGGACAGGAGAAAAGGAAAGGAGAGGAAGAGGGGGAGGGGTAGGAGGAGATGTGGTAAAGGTAAAAGAGGGGCTGAGGGAGGATGAGGATGAGGAGGGGGTTAGATGCTGTCAAATGTCTCGCCGTAGCTTGCATAGCTGTCACTCTCAGGCGCACTGCGCTTCTTGCCGGGCGTTCCTGCTCCCACGTTCGTGCGAGGGAACGTCTGCAACTTGTGCAGCTCCTGAGACAGTTTGCCCAACACACAGGTGCTGAGGTTGGAGCAGCGCTTGGTTAGGGGCCTGTCCATGCTGTCGGGGAGGGGACACACAGAACACATGCAGAGAACAGGCTCATAGATATGAGAAAACATGCAGGTAACACTTTCTTTATCTCTTTTTCTTTTTCCTTTCACTCACGCTCCATTTCTCTCACATGCATTTCTTTCTCATGCCATCGCAGGTATCAAAAAGTAAATATGAAAACATTCCCCCTCCACACACACACACACACACACACTCACTCACTCACACACACACTAGTTATCATGCTTTTCCTCCCTTCCCTTCATTCAAAGAACTTGTCATCCATCCCCTCATGCGCCAAAACCGCCATCCCCCACCCCCCCAGTCAATCCCCTCTTGTCGCATCGTTTACACCCACAGAACAAACAGAAACCAGTCGCTTCCCAATGTCATGCAACTTCACTTAATTGACATCATGCACACTTATTCGTTCCGTTAGGCACACACTGCTCACATGCCCGGCAGGCAGGCAGGAAATAGTCCCTTCAAACAAAGTCAAAATCAAACTCATCCATGCAGGAGCAGGGTCAAGACAGAGAATAGGGATTGTTTTTGTGTGTGTGTGTGTGTGTGTGTGTGTGCGTGTATTAGCATCTGTTCTTGGGAAGAATCTGTTTTTCTGTCTGTTGGTCTGCCGAGACATACATACCTCTACACCTAAGTGATGTGAGGGCCCTAAAAAGACGCATCCTCAGTGGTGTCAAAGTGGAACCAGGAAATAGTTCCAGCTTAAAGTCCCTTATATTTAGGCCAAAAAAGTTGAGTTTAACCAGTTACCTTCTATCGTGTTATTAGTCGGCCTTCACTGTCTGTGTCTTCACAGGGAAAAAATGTTGAACACGGGTTAAAACAAAAGAGGAGTCATCTGTACCTGTTTCCTTCAGTCGCCTGCTGCTCCAGCTCCTCCGCCGTCATCTGCACAAACTCCTTCACGATGGCGTTGAGTAACCTTCGCGCCTCGTAGTCCGTGAGCGTGACTCGGTCTGACATGGACTCTAGACCCGGTCTGTGGTGAAGAAGAGGAGGGCGAGCAGGGAGGTTTAGGGGTCAGGAGGGTTGAGGGAGGACAGGCATTGAGATCAGTATTAAATCCCTCGCTATGGAATTATCACCTGCAGTTAAAAGGAGGGGGGTGTGTATGAGGGTGTTAGGGTGGGGTAGGGTGCCGGTCGACTGGCTGGATGGATAGGACGGGTCGGGGGGGGGGGGGGGGGGGGGGGGGCGGTTGGCTGGGACGTCACCAACTCTGAGAGGGATGACGTCTGAGTTTGAGGGCCCCCGGCCAACGTGGGGGAAACAATCTGCGGAAAGTGCCCCATCTGAGAGAGAGGGGCTGATGTGCAGCCGGCTTCAGATTTATTACTAAATCGATAGCTTCATGGGAACAGTGAGGGGTGTGGCTTGAATGAGGCTTCATATAAATATATGGATCACATTTATCTCCCCGAGAAGTGAATTACACTTTTTTTGTACTGTCTTTTTTGACTTCTTTGGTTCTTTTTTTGTTTCCATTTGCAGTTTGAGTAGTGTCATCAAATTAATTGACAGTTAAAATAAGCTAGTGAAACTTTAAATATTGATTAGGAAAATCTAATTAATAAGATATACATTATTTTACTACTTCAAAGTATGTGGTTGAAGACACATTTTCAACCTAAGAAATCCCAACTGTGCCTAAAATTTACCTCCATAAATTATTAAGATAAACAAATAATTCTGTGTGCATGCACATTGTTAGACCTGCTGTAGACTTGTACATATCTATAAGTACATATCATGTATCTTGACATGTGTTTGCATCACTCTGTCCCTCTCAAACACAAATCTTTCCTCAATTATTCATATTTTTCCAGCAGCACAGAAAACTCTACTTGATACAGTCAGAGAAAAAATATTTACCACATTTTCTGAGGCATCTTTTTGCCCCCGCTTGTCGGCTCCTTCCCACTGGTTACTTGTAATTCTACTGTTTGCATTTCAAGTTGCTGGAAAAATGCATGTCGGCTGAGAGTGTCTAGTGTCAAGTGCAAGTGCGAGTGCGAGTGCGAGTGCGAATGCGGAGCATCTCACCTGGCAGGGGCGGCTTGTGAGCAGTACATCTGGCAAATGACCAGGGCGTAGGCAACGAGGAAAGCAGAGATCTTCAACATAACCATGGTCCCCTACATAGCAAGAGAGACATCCCCCATCAGCTGCTTGTGCACAAGACTGCTGCCGTTCACACTCATACAACCGCTAAAACAACAAGTTCTCAAGTCACTTAAAAATTCATCAACATACGTCTAAAAAAATATTCTTTCAGGTGTCTGATCTGCTCGTGCTGGTGGGAGGAAGTTGCAACAAGAAAAAAAAAAAAAGCTTTCTGTCATTTCCCCGAGAGGTGAGCTGAGCTCTACCCACATCCCAGCTTGCCTCTATTTAGCTCTGGTCTCCTGCTGAACGTCCTCACTTTTACTTCCACAAAACACCCCTTCAGAACAATCCCCCCTACTCTTCTTCTGCAAAACGCACTGTTCCTCCAACACATCCAGCCAGGAGCACAGGACAGGTCCTTCTCTCATGTCGTATACGCCTCAGGTTCTCAGAGTGTGGCATGTCTGTGGGTGGGAGTGTGTGTGTGTGTCTGTGTGTGTGTGTGTGTGTGTGTGTGTGTGTGTGTGTGTGTGGGTGTATGTGTGTGTGTGTGTGTGTGAGGTTAGGTGGGGGTCCTAGACTGTGTGATGCATGTAGCACTTGCTAGCGCTGGAAGAGGAGGGGTGAGAAGCGAAAGGGGGGGGGGCTCCAAGCTTGCCAACTCCCTAAGGGACCAGTGCATTAGTGTAATGAGCTGCCAGCACTCTCTCTCTCTCTCTCTCTCTCTCTCTCTCTCTCTCTCTCTCTCTCTCTCTCTCTTGCTCTCTCTCTCTCACCCACACACAGACACACACACACACACTTAAACCTGCATCCTCCTGTCCATCTCTTCTTTCTTTTTGCTTTTTCTTACTGTTCTTTACTTCAGCTTCTTCTCATCTTTGACCCCCTTTCTTCTTCTCTGTCTTTCTTCCCTTTGCTCTCTCTCACTCTGGCCTTCTAGTAGCAGACTGGACCCTCACAAAATGGGTGATGGTGGTGATACTGGTGACCCCAGTGGCCACACTCCAATCCCATTACCAACACAATCACGTCACCGCAGACTAATGCAGTGACTCTGTCCATATCCCCTCTGATCTACACACACATGCAAACAGCTTATCAGGTACATTTATAGTCAAACGGCCATTCCAACACTTCGCCCAATACAGCATTAAAAGTCAACACTTACCTTCAGTGATAATCACCCAGCAAAAAAAAAATTTATAAATATAAATCTCTATGTATCTCTATGCAAAACACAATAAGTTGACTTTCTCTCAACTTGCTGAATAACTCTTGATTCTGTTGCATGCAGCGCCAACGCACCAGCCTATATATCCCACCACTTGGATTTGTGCATTGACTGTGTAGGTGTTTAATTATCCGCCGGCAGCCAATCACATCGCTCCGATGCTACGGTGAGCCAATGGGATGCTTCTCCTCAGTCCTGGCTCACTAATAAGGGATATGGCTTTGTGCTGACGTCATTCCTTAGTCACTAAGTGCTCCATTCACAAAATCCACCAGTCATTTTGACCATTTGCTATCCCCAATTTGCATTGATGTCATTAATTAAATAGGAGGCAAAGCAAACCGGTGGCCGTGGAGAAGCTTCACCAGCAATAAATATTTTAAGAACCTTCCAAAAATGTTACATTGCATGCTATATCTCAAATGCCAAATCGATAAGAAACCCCCCCCCAACCAACACCACCGCCACCCTCTCTGCTAAGCACTTGCAGGCGGGGCCATCTGCTGGGGAGGGATGTATACTACACAGTGACGCACTCCTGGGCTCTTCATTCATAACGCTGTTTGGATAGCACCAACTCCAGCACTACACCCACTGCGCTTCGGCTCAGCATAGACCATCTACAATCAGTTTATGTAATCTGCTTGTTATTGATTTGATTTGGGGCAAAATGATGTGATTCACTGCAAACAATGAACTTCTTATCTTAACATATTTTGTAACCATGCATATAAGTCAACTGTGTTCAAAGTATCCATCAAATTACTTTAAAACTACAATGCATTGTGCAATTTTTTTGTCTTCTCCAAGTTCAATTGTGTTTTGTTTGTTGTAGTTTGCAATAAAATCTTCCTAAGCTGCGCATGACAGCCCCCCCCCCCCCTACAGTGAATCATCAAACCATATTAAGTTAATAAAGTGATACCACAGTCAGTCCAGTAATGATCACTGCCGCCTGGGCCTCCTCCCACACACTAAGTAAACGAGTTGTCTTCAGCGAGATCAATCGATGACCGCCTCTGACAAGAGCCGTTTCTCAAAAGCAATTACACAACTGTTTGTCGTGCAGTGTCTCAATTCCCTTCCTTTTCATTAGTGTGCAGGACGGCATGCGTGTGTGTTTGTACAGTGTATTGTGTGTGCACACAGATGAGCATGTGTGTGTGTTTGATATGTGTGTGTCTGTGTGTGTGCACTCAAAGTCTGTGTGCACACTGGGCAAAATTAATGGATGTACAGTAAGTGTGTTTGTGTGTGTGCGTGTGTGTGTGTGTGTGTGCTTGCGTGCGAGTGTGTGTGTGTAGGATTATATGTCAGAGTAAAAGAAGGGGAGGGGTTGCCTCTCCTTGTCTGCGTCATAGAGGAACCCCATTAGACAGGATGAGCCTTTTAGTGCTATTGAGGCCCAAGGCTCACCTATGTCAGACGCTAAATCACCGCTGAATAGACAGCTGCCGGGACTCATGCCACATCTATGTACCTACATCGCTTTTCTACCTGCACACCCTCTGTCCTGCCATAACTTACTATGGACAGATGGAAACATACCAGACGACCACAGACTTGTTCTAAAATGAAAACTTTCTCTAAACAGCTTCATTTTCTTCCAAAACTCTGAGCATTGAGCAGTGTTAACCTGTTCAACCAGCGAGTTCATGGAAGACTATAAATATGTTGCTAAAAAAAAAAACTCTCTTAGTATTTACCAACCTTCCGACAAACTTAACTACCTACTTATATACGCATCAAGCTACGAACTAGGAGCCCACTTTACTCGGGTTAAGGGGTACGGTTAAACATTCTTTTGAGATGGTTAAGATTAGTGTTAGGGCTGCTCCAGAATGCATTATGTCGGTGACGGGTCCCCACGAATGTGGAAAGACAAGGTTGTAGTTGTTTGTGTGTACTTAAGAGAAAAGGAATGGACACACCTTTGTCTCATAAAGATCTGAGAAGAGTTCTGTCTTAACTTCAGCTGTGTGTGTTTGTACATGGCCTTTTGAAATCAATTGAACAGTGTGTGGTGTGGTTGTGTGACAGTTGAACTAAAAATACATTTTCTTTCTTGGTGCCTCTGTGATGCGGCGTGTGTGTTATATGTCATCTCTGTGGTATATTGTTTTCCAGCGTGTGGGTGAGTGTATCCCTATATGTGAATGCTTACGTATATGGGATCATTATTTTCAGCATGGGTGTTCCTTTCAGCTCATCTGTATCTGACTTCACCCCAGGGAGCTGCACAGGCCACCCTGACTCCTCCAAAGTTTTTTTCCTGGCTTCCTGAAAAAAACTTTGGAGCGCTGAGTCGATACGGTAACCTTTGAAGCCGGGCCTACCCGAGCTGAGATCAACACACCCACCGTAGTGTAAGTTATTACTGGGGACACAATGACCACTATGTCTGCTGCTGCTGCTGCTGCTGCTATGGTATTATTGGATGTGAACAAACGTTATGCTATATGTCACCTTAATGGCTCAGCTCTATTAGTCCAGTCAAGTATCTTGTGTGTAAATGTAAAAAAAAAGTGCACACCTGCAGAATTGATGCCAACACACGAGCTGTGTTATTGATACTCCTGGGCATGTAGGACGGCTGTGCTATATGTCAGCATAATGGCTGAGCTCATTAAAGAGGTGATGGACTGTATACGGATGTTTCAAGTCATGCACACACATACACTTAAGTAACACACACAATGGTTTCATTGCATGAGTTCAAAAGCTATGCGACTGTGTGAGCGTTGGGACTATTAAGAATCTCATTTAGAAACCAAAACTCAGTGCTCGCAAAACACACATGAAGGTGCACATACAAGTTCAGTCTTCTGTATATACATGTATACTAAGCATCAACCTCCGGCGCTGAAAAATAAAGCTAACACTGAAGTACCAAAAACTGCAGTTCCTCTAATGACCACTAGACTCCCATGTTAAAATGTCCAACTTTACAGCAGAAATAAACATGTTTACAGACTGGTACAAAAAAAACATTTTGGTCTCTATTGTTAATTCCCCCCTCCATGACAACTGTAACTTACCTATTTAAATTTTATTAATGCTTTAAATTATGCATAATTGAGGGCGTGGCTGCTTTAAGTGACAGGTGGGTGCAGTCACAGTTGGCAGTTTATTTGCTGGTTCCACCTTCTCCCTGGTGTTATGCATAATGGGTGACTGTTTTAGCTTAATGCAATACTTCCATTGAACAATGTTATTAGTTCCACATTTGCTTCAAGTCAAAATGTTCTTCAGGTCCTTTCTAATAAGGAAAACCTTTTCCTTAGATTATTTTATTTGAGGCAAAAATGGTGAAATTATCAAGTATTTAAAAACAACTTAACTTATTTTATCTTGTGATCGCTTGAGGGGGATCCAACTCCCAGCCTGGGAACCACTGACTAGACTATTGTCCAGACTCTGCTTCAGCTCCGGGATGTAGTGGTAACCATATAAATATTATGTGGCTTCAAAATGACCAGCCAAACAATGAGTGACACCACAGAAAGTCAAGGCAACTTCAATACTCCTTTAAGATCTGAAGCCACAAAACATGTGTTTGTTCAAGGGGCACGACTGTCAGTGTTTCTCTGCTGACAGCTGTTCTTTTTGTTCACTCCAACTTAAAACAATAATTAGAGTGAAGTTGGCTCAATATTAGAAGTTAGATGTTCAGTGGATATTTGTTGTTTCTTTTTCAATAACTTGTAAAACAAATGATTCAAACCAGACTGATTCTGTGTGTTTGTGAGTCCTAGAAAAGAAGGAACAATTTACAACCACTGGTTTCAATACTTGAAGTGCTGCCCACAGATAAATGGAAACAGTTCACACCAGTTTGTCTAAGGCTTAATGAAGGGCATTCTGGGAAACGCAGAAAATCACTAAGTACCCAGTGGACATGATTGACTAAAATACTGTTGAGGATGCCTTTTGCTGTCACACTTATTATTCTCCATGACACTTAATAGTGATTCACTATGTCTTTCTTATATTGTACCTATAACAAGCCCAGTAAAAAAAATATCTCCAAATAACAATAGATCTGTATTTATATTTTCCATGTTAATTGATATTAATATAGTTAATACACACAAGTACATTTTTCATATTTATTTCAGCTTTATCTATTCTGTATCTGCACGAAAGCATTGCAGAAAAAGCTTTCATGCCATGATAGTTATGTACAGACTGTATGCGCTGTAGATGCTTTGTTAGAAACACTATTATATTTTGAAAAGCTAGTTATGTCCATTAGTTTATCATATACAGTATTAGGGCTGTCACTTTTTATCCAGAATCAAAACTACTACTCAAATATAAGATATAATATACAAGAAAACAACACAATAGGTCCTCTGAGAAAGCAGCTTATAACGACCCATATTTACATTTAGAGAGAGGTGACCTCTAGTGGGCATGGTACTTATGTCAGGAGCAGTTTGGTGCGGACGGATGGGTCAACAAAGAAAACAGCTATGACCCTGGACACTGCTGTTTGTTTCCCATTTGAAACCAATAAGTCATTGTTGTTCCTTTTATCCATGAGCGTTACAGCCTTAATAGCGTATTTATTATTGTAACCATGGCGACAAAGGTCCTCTAACCTTAACAAAGTAGCGAGTGTAACCCACAGCATGATCTTTTCCTAAACCTTGCAAAGTCATTTTTGTGCCTAATCCTAACCAAACCGTGACTGTTCCGTAAGCTTAACCGCATGTTTATTATTGTAACCATGACAACAAAAGTCTGGTATGCCTGCCGCATTATTTCAGGAGATACTCCTCTGTGTCGAGTCAGAGGGTTGGAACAAATGACATATGGTCGTTCAGGTTGGAGGTCTTGTAACCTACTCCAGTGGGGGGCATCAGTAAACGGCACACTCAAAACTACTAACAAGTATGTGGAGGCGTTCTTGACCTGACTTGTGTACAAAGGCTGTTTGTTGCATTTAAAAAATGTCTGTAGTAACATTATCTATAAACTATCAAAAAGCTTGTCATTCGACTGAGGCAGCTAATAGCAACAGGAAAGTTTATGATTGTGTTAAGTGGACTGCATTTGAATTCATTCGAACAACTTACATTTTATTTCTCAATTGTTTCTCCTTTTTTTTTTTTTTAAATGATCATGTTTTCTAATTAATCCATTAATCGTTTCGTCTAAAAAATGTCAGACACTAGCGAAAAAATATCCTCCCAATGTCCGAGAGTCCAAAGTTGAGTCCAACCAAGAGTCCAAAAGATATTTAGTTTAGAGCTTTTTTTACATTTTGCTATTGCAACACAGCCAGCTGTTTACTTACCAGTCTAAGAGAAACTTCACAAGTTTTCTATCAAACTTCATTCCTTTACTCCTTTACTTATCCCTTGACTGTCTCCAGTGGTGGGAAGCAACACCAGAGTTAACTCTTGTCTCTATCATGTCTTTTCTTCTACTGAAGTTAGCAATGCTAACCAGATAGGTCCATCGAGTCAGTTTCTGATAGCGACTCACTGTAGCCTCAAACCTGCCCTGAAGACGTATCTGCTCAGAGGGAATATTATAACCTCTTGTCTTGTAAACACAACGATGACTGAACCTGTTGTCAAGCAACAATCACCACCACCTGCTCCAATCAAGAAACTATGTTTAGCGGCAGAGAAAAACGTACAAATAGCCCCTTTAATGTGATTGACGATTGACTTCAGAATATTTAACATTTTTCGATTTGTTTTCTTGAAAATGGCTAAAACAATTCAATATCCAAATATTTGCATATTACTTTTTTTACAAGTTGACTGATCTATTAATCAACTAGTTGCTACAGCTCCCTCAACATGTCACCCTAACATGAAACAGGACACACAAAGTGAAAGACAAGAACAAGTGAAAGTAAGATCCCATCTAATAAGCTGTGAATGTAACCAGTATTGTAATGTCATACTTTCACTTGTACAGAAACTATAAATCACCATTGGGAGGACAGAGAGTGTTGATAGGGTCAGAGCAGGGTGATATGATCTATGAATGGTATTGCTCACCATTGGGCACCTCCCAGTCAGTTAAGGCCAGGCCCATCCAGATAAATCACTTCCTGAAGAGAAAGGAAAGCGAAACAGCACTTAAGTCATCATCCAGCTGCAGCCTCCTGTAATGGCTCTCAATCTCCAAATCTAATCAGTGCCTTGCCACCACAAAGGAAGCTCGCCACCTGATTAAATACAAGTTCAAATGGTGGAGCTGGTGTCACTTTGTGGTTTTACATCAGGGAGTCGAGTGACTGTGTTTAAACACCTGGGATTGAGTGTCCACCAGGATTAACAGAAACAGGCTGAAGTGGAGGATATGTATTTTAGAAACAGGTGTTATACTCTTGAATATGTTGTTCTCTCTGTAAAACCGGCAGAACAAGTGGCTGAGCAGAAGGTCATGCTAACATTTCAGGAAGTCATCAGTTAAGGAAACATGTAAATGTCAAGGAGCAGGTTGTTCTAAGTTTCCAGGTGCTTGCCGTTGTTTATCCCCAGACATTAGGGAGATTACATTAAATTGTTGAAACCTCAAAGCATCAATCAGGGGCCTTGAGCATCGTGACGTGGGAGGGATGTCGGCCTCTTGGCACTGTCTGAAAGGCTGGGCTTACGTCTGCTCCACATTCATTCAAGAAGAAGGAGCAAACCAGAAAAAAGAGACCTCTCAGCAGTCGATAGCTAGACACTTACAAATGCTGTGGACGAACAGAACAACACTAAGGAGGGTTTGTGCTTCTGAAAAGTGCCTGTTGGGAGACCTATTTATCATGATTACACAATAATGAATGAAGTGACCTGACCAGCACAAATGTGGTCGAATTGAATTTGAGTTGTGCAGCGATTGTGCTTGCCAGCTTGACTATATAAAACATTATGATAATCACTCAATCATTTATTTCATCCACTCTCATTTCCTAATAAAAGGCAGGACCTCTTGCAGTCCTAGACGATGATGCAAAAACAGAAACAAACAGCACAGCTCATTCTTTTCATTTTTGTAACCTTACAAACGGACGTCAAAATGAATCCAGCACCAATCCAAACTAGGTGTTGAAATACAGTAATTGCAGGACAGCAGTGTTCAAACATGTCCCATCAGTTATGCTTATTGAAGTTGAATCCAACACTGAGTAAGTGACAGTCCACTAAACTCCTCTCCCAACATTATTTGTCAATTCCTAGCTTAGCAAATGTAACTGTGCACAGCACACCTGTCAAACTTTGTTCTATTAGTGTCCATGGGGCTCAAGGGTGTGCGGGGTTACCAGTTTCATTAAAAGAGAAAGTTTCCCACAAAATTTCCTCACTCTGTGGAGAAGAGTCTTGAATGCTATTAGATTTTATTCTAACGTTAGCTGCTGTGTCCTGCTCTTTTACACTCCAGTAAGCTCAGCTAACATTACCTGAAATAGAGTAACATTCGTCAAACACTTTGTGTCTTTCCTGTTTGAAAATATGGACAAGTGTGGATCTAAGCAGCCAGACAGAATTATTACATGTACATTTACATTTAATCATTGGGCAGACACTTTTATACAAAGCACCTTTCGAGTGAGAGAGAAAACAAAAACTTAAGTGCAGTAAGAGACCTTGGAGTAATTAAGTACTAAATCTGTTCAATAAGACAAAGTGGAAGGAGATCAGTGTTAAGAAGTGCAAGAGGTATAAAGAGAGGAGATGTGTCTTCAAGAGATTCTTGAAGATAGAGATGCCCCTGAATTGGTAGCATGCTCTACGATCGGGGAACTACAGATGAGAACAGTCTGGGCTGCGATTGTCTTGTCTGCAGGGAGAGCAGTGCTGGGCGATGTTCCTTGGAGGGACATGGAGGTTGAGAAGGAGCATAAACCTAAATGATTCAATTGGATTAACTAGATGGGTGCAGACCAAGAAGTCCTTACTTCTGCCAATTATTTTCTTATTAATTGTTTGGTCCATACAATGCCCATGCTAATTTGATTTACTCTAAGGTTACATCATCAAATCTGTTGTTTTGTCCAACCAACAGTCCAAAACCCAAAGGATATTCAGTTTAATCTGAGATATAAAACAAAGAAAAGCAGCAAATTACATCTGAGAAGCTCTTTTTACTTAGATTTTTTACTTAATTGAATAAATAGATGCCGATTTATGCATGTAGCTATTAAGTGCATAGTGTAAGACCATTTTTATGGGGTTTTGTTTTAAAACATATCAGCTGCAAACATTAATATTCACACAGTCTTTTGGACAAACTCATGGAACTAACATTAGCTTTAGCATGCTTACCAGCAACAGTTGTCATTTTTAATCCGCAGACACAGTTATTGAAACAAGAAACAAGACTTTTCTCTCTCTGCCTTGAACAAGAACCCATGGTTACAAAAGTAATTTAAAATTTTGATGGTAAATCTACAGTTCTTTTTGTAAACTGCATATTAACAAAAAGCTTGACAAGCATAGCATAAATAGATAATGAGTGTTGGGCTTCGCAAACAGTCAATTAAACTACCTATCTCTTTTAGCAGTGTAGAGTCCTGCTTGAGTTTTTGTGTGTTGTGACCATTATTTTTGCTCAAATAACTCTGATGCACCTTAAGAAACCGTGGAGTGACTCAGGCTGGTGCCCTGTTAAAAGCTGGGCAGAGGCAAGCAGTTCCTCTGAAGTATCTTAAGGAAACTTGGCTCTCGTCTTTGGAGTCATTTCAGATTCAATCACACTTGATCAACCTGGACCGCATCCCGTGGTATTTATAGAAAGTTAAACATTATGCGGTTATAAAGCCTGGCCCAGACCCAAGAATCTGCCATCATTTCTGCCTCTGCAGTAAAGCTGAGAGTTGGAAATTTCTGGCTCTTGGTGTGACTCAATGATGCTCAAGTAACAATGAAACCAAGAAGGAAAATCTTCATCAATGGGTAAAAATATGTATCCGTAGATTATTTATTGTTCTACCCAAATCTAAATCTAAATTCAGTTTTTTAACAGCAGCTTTCAGGAAAGGTCTCAGTCATCATCTTTTTCCTGTAAATTTCTTTTTTCTCTCATCAGAGTACACTGAGTCCTTTCTTACATCATCTTTTGTGAAAAGTTTTTTTCACTCAGGCTTTTTTTGCATCATGTTCTTTCATTACTTCTGTCTTTTTTTCTTTGTCATTGTTCTTGTACCTCCTGCTACCTAAGACAAGTTTGCCTTGCCAAAGAGTACTCATCATCCTTTGGAGAGCTCGTTCTCCCTTTCAGAGGGAAATATCTCAAATTGTGGACCATCAAATTCCTGACCCGTGAACCTCTTCTTTCCCTTGTTATGTCGCCCTCGTTGACGTAATTGAGTCTACCAGTTAATGGTTCAGCCGGCATGGCAATGAAATTAATATGGTGTGTTCAGCCATTGCGTTTTTTTTCTGCTCACCAGAAATGGGACAGTTTTTCCAATCAGTCAAATGCAGTTAAAAGCGCCCTTCACTCGTAAAAGCCATTATTGTGACATGATGGATCCTGACGCACAAGAGGCCATTAAGGGGGTTTAATGAATAGATTAGCTGGAGCAGCCAGGTGTCTCCAGAACAACACTTGATCACACACCCACCTAAACGGTGCCACCAAAGTGTCTCCTGCCCATTAGTTGCCAAATCACACAAGTTACAAGTCAATGCCGAGTTAACTTCACCAGTTGACAGGTTTATGTATAAAAAAATCTGACATTATTAAACTGACGCTGGACTGAAGGATTCCCTCAAGACACCCAAATATGTCTAGACTTTATTATTTCATTGGATTTCCCAAAACAGCCAAGACCAAGAGTCAGATAGCATAAATATCAAATTGAGCTAACCTTTCACTATGAACCAGAATCCCTCTGTGCAGAGACTGTTTGCCGGACTTATACATCTCTGTGAGTATTGATTGGCAGGCCTCCCTGTCCTCATCTGATGTCACGCTTGCTTCGCTGTAACCAACGATTCATACTTAGACAATGTCCTGATAAATCCCACCATTGAAGCCAATGACATGATCGCATAGCAATGGCTCTCACAAATCACTCAATATCTTTTTATAGCAGCCTGTAATCATTTAAATCAGTCATGCATGCCCTTACTAAACCACAAGCTTTCATATAAATTCTACATTAAGCACACAAAGGTCACATCACATCAAATTTAAAGCAGGGGAATATTTTAATTAGTTTCTGAGTATAAATCCATTGCTCCAATCATTGCTGGAGCAATTCTATATCTCCTATATTTTGTATCTCATTTAACTGTCATACCCTATTGCTATTAATATACTATTATTTTTTTATGGTAATGTCATGTAGTTAAAAAGAGAAATACATTTAACAATACCATGTTATATGTGAAAACCTCTGTGTCTTCTTAAATATCCAAATTGGTTGTTTTTTTTGAATGATTATAGTTTATTATTTTCACAATAAACAAAATTTTACAATCACAAAAGACATGGAAAGTTCAAATAGAATAAGAAGGAAACTATAATAAATACAACAACAACCACACACAAAAAATAAACAAAAGACAACATACTTAGATGAGGACAAGAAAAGATCACATGACTGTGATGCATACAATGCTTAAAAGTTTACAGTATTGCTTTTCAATTGGTATTCCAACCAAATGTACATGTAAAGTTTACTGTTAGTTTCATGAGCTGGAAACACATGATATATTTAAAAACAGAACTGCCCCTATTTCAATTGATAGTCCTCCACCTAATCAAGCAACCTGTATGATAAATGTTGTAGACAGTGTGAATTATACAATGACAATCAGGGGGTCAACTATTTCTCCAGGGTGAAAGGGAATCCAGTACAGCACAGGCACGTGCCTCAATGAACTGAGGTATTGGCCACACATATTTCAATATTGTTTAATTACCCAACAGGTAAAAGTCCTGAATTCCTGAGTGAAAATAAAGAGGGCGTCTATTATAAAAACTCATGTTCAAGGTAAAAGACTAACTAAACCACCTCACCAAATTAAATAATAAACTCTCGATTTATGTCAAAACATGTCTGTACAACAACTAATCCTCCATTGTCTCCCTGCTCATGACTGAGCACCACCATTTGCTAACATTAGATCATATATGACATTTCATATTGGTAATGAAATGTCAAATTAACATTGGAAATGAAAGGGTACGCTGTCAGCTACCTAACATTAGTTAGTTAAACTGTAACTTAGGTCGAAAGTTAAAAACTAGCTGACATTAATGAGCTAAACTGTAAATTAAGGCTTCAGTTAGAAACTAGTTAACATTAGCATTCATCCGTAGATACTTGACATAATCTAATTCAAAAACTCTGAAGTTAAGAAAGCTAAGAGTATTAAACAAGCTAGCTAGTGAGCTACTGCTACTGACATTTACCTACAGTCAGGTGCAGAGACCTGAGAACGGAGCCACTGATGGAGTGAGGCAGGTAGACAAGACATTAGAAATGCTACAGTCCAATCTAGGGGTGCCACAAGATTCTTCCAGGCATGGCTATGGGAAATAAATTGTAATTACAATTACAGGAGGCTTTCCATTCTTTAACTACAAGTTTCCATCTTAATATGAGGGCAGTCTGGAACCAGTCAGCAAGTGGTGAATTCAAGCCACTTAATGCTGAAGGGTCACCCAAAATAAATAGACTGAAAAATTGGATATCTAGGCTGGTCATTTTTATAGGAGGCCAGAGCTAAAAGTAATATTAACATGTAATAACATTGCAGATGAAAATGTAATATCCATATTAAAAGTTGGCTGATCCATCAGTACTGTCGTATATGTCAGCCAGTAAGCACCATGACATTGACCACTGAATATAGGATAGATGAGTACATAAAGATGAATTAGTCATTGTATGGTTTGGCTGTTTAAAATAGTAACTTAACACCAGCTACAAAAGCAGCTGCTTTTGAGGAGGTTCCAGTTGTTTTTCATCCACTTTGCAGTGAAACGCACTTGATTATAAAGTATTACTCTTTTGTCTGCTTGTTAGTAACATACTCTCACCATTAAACTGACTTGTGCCAAAATCTCAAGTAGCGGAAATACATGTGTGACGTCAGCGTGAAGCTCATTGAACTGAACTTTACACGAGTCAGAAATGAGACTGATGCATCACACAGTAAACTGGGTTTTGTGTAAAACATTCATCCACTGTGAAATACAGCATCGTCTTGAAAAATGCGATCAGGAGTGACAAGAAAATGAAGAGGGGTGACTCGTAATGAAGCCGAGCCGTAAACCTCTCCCAGCCTCTTCCAGCTCTTTCAATCATCAAATAATGTGTCATCGTGGAAAGAGACTGACAATCTGTGTAAATCAAATCAATCATGAGGTCAGAGCTGATTTGTGGATTTTTTTTTTTTTTTTACTGCTGTTATAATTTGTAGATATTAAACGGATCAGCGTAGTGCAGATCTGACAGAAGACAATGCTCCAAAAGTGGCTACTCACATTAGTTTTATTCCAAAACTGCAGTGCTAGATGAGCAAATGCAATTAATGCTTAAACATTTGCTGGAGAGCCAAAGTAATGATTGGATGTCTCCGTTCTGTGGGCTTGGCATCATCAGATGCTTCTGCATTGACACAAGAGATGAGGAATGAATAAATGGTTCGGGTGCATTAGTTTTCAAATTAGTTCGGGCTCATCAAAAGTCAGACATCTTTGCATTACTGTATTTCCCTGTCGCCCGAGACAATGAGAACAAGTGGTTATGATTCTAAACCACTAACAGGGATGGAAGCAACTCTTTTCAGTCTATTTATAATTATACGCATGGTTGGTTTTGTCAAGCACAATATTTACAGTTCAGGTTAAGTCTATGTTGTGTGTTATTTTGCTAAATGTTAAGCTGAAACCAAAAAAAGGTGCGTCAAGCAGATAAAGACAAGACTGAAATTGTTTCACAGTGGTTGTAATCATCTTAACAGCTGAAAACACGGTGAATGGACGGCATTTAAATAACGCTTTTCTAGTCTTATTGACTGCTCAGAGTGCTTTACAATGGAAGCTACATTCACCCATTCACACACACACACACACACATTCATACAGTGCTTTTCCCTATAAGTGCTTTTCTATCATACACACGCATTCACACACAGATGATACATCAGGGGCGATTGAGGGTTCAGTATGTCGCCCAAGGACCCTTCGAAATGCAAAATGGAGGAGCCGGGAATCAAACCACGACCTTCTGATTAGTGGCTGCTTCCTTACACTAGCATGTTAGCCTGTTAGCTTGTTATCCTGTTAGAATTATAACATTATTATAGTATTTTGGGTACATCTAAAGCTAAGTGCCACCATGTTAAGCACAGAGTTATCACCTGGTTATGAGTGTACCATATATTAAGGCTGAGTCCTTGCTGCAGTACCTGGGTTTGAATCCAGCTTGGGCCCTCTCCTCCATATCATCCCCTCTCTCTCTCTCCGCTAACTGAACATTTTTTTAAAAAGTGTTCAGCACAAAATACAGCTATAAAAAAATGGGCATTTCTTCTTCAGTTTAACGTATGTTGTGAATTCAAGTGTTGGAAAAGTGTAAATTCTGACCTGTTGATGTTACCAGTTGAAAATTCATTAAAGTCTTTATTATCCTCTGGAGATGAATGTGTGACATTTTGTGGTAATCAAGATTAAAACATTAAATTGTAAAACTAATGAACCAATGACAAACGAGACATGCTGTTAGTGCGGTTTAATGGAGGTTCTGTTTGTCATGTGTGTCGAATAAAAATATTCAGGTGACTGCGTGGACACTGAAATGAGTTTTGCTTGCTGTAATCATCCTTCCTGTTCAAACTAGACATTACAGGATTCCCCATTAATACTCTGCCCATGTAAGTGACGAAAGACCAAATCCACAATCCTCAATTAGTGCACAAATACATCTGCAAAGTTCAACTGAAGCTAATATGAGTATTCAACCATATGAATGGGTCAGATGAGGGTTAGTTGAGTGTCTCCCAAGATAAAATCATCTGAGTATAAAACTCAGTGCTTCCATGCTGAGCTGCAGTCAAGGCATATTAACAAAAAGAGGGAGTTTGTAGTGAAAAGGCTGTAACTCGAGTAACATGATTTGTCTAACACAGAGTTGTAAAGCTTCATATTAACCCCAGATAATCTTTGGAATACACAAAATGTGATCAGTGGATTTTGTCCCTTTCACTTACACAGAAAGCACAATCAGAAGCAGAAAGGCTAGAGGTTCTTCTAGAGGCATGGGCCTGTATTTCCCATGAGGTCTACATCACACTTAACCATACTGTAAACAAATAACCAACAAATTGTGGGAGTCTGTGGAATCTTATATTCCAGTTTTACAGATGCAACGCTGAGAGGCAGAGGGGTTTCCCTGCAGCTGAGTCAGTCCTCATCTCAGAGGTCGCAGAGGCAAAACTGTAAAGAGCAGCCAACAGAATTTATTGTTCTTCTAAAACTTCTGTCCGGCCCATTGCCAATGCATGCTGAACAAATCATTGAACAAAAGACTTACTGAACAATATTTGCATGTGAATGTGTTAAAAACTGTGACCCCTATAGCACCAGTGCAATCTCCTGAGAAAGTCTGAAAACTTGTGCTCTGTGGTCAAGATGCAGTCGGAGCATTAAAATGATGGATTCTGGTTCTTGCGCACTGATGTGGCTCCATTTCCTGGCATTAAAACAATGAAAATGATGGATAGGAAAATTCTAATTACTGTTAATCAACTTCTTCCAGGACCACATTTCCTTCTTACAATGAAGAGTATATTAGGCCATCACTTTTCATTTCACAGCAGCACGATTTCTGTTAGCCGACAATGTGCATGACTTAAAAGCCAGTATGTATGTATGTGGGGGCTTGCTGGCAGCAGGTGGTTTAAAGTGAACTAGGTTCTGTGGTATGAATTATTCTAGAGACACCGAACGTGTGGCTTGATACCTGTTACCTGTCTATTCTTACGTCCATAGACTGAGCAAAGAGACTATCTATTTAGCTGCTGATATTATTAAGTGCTACACAATGTACTGCATTTCTTTTTGAGCCAGAAAAAGCGTGTTCAGCTATTGTCACTGAAATGCTGCATAGGCACTTTCGTCAACACCAGGAAACTGACGACAGTGAACCTCCTCTCTCACATGTATGTTCTGGCTTTTTTTGCTGTAAGAAATATGGAAGTCAGTGACAACATACAGTATTCACACTCATTAAACTTCTGGAGGGGAGGGGCTCTGAGGTGGCTCTCCTCCGTTTGCTGCGCGGCTGCTGACCCCTGACCCATCTTGTTATAGGACAGCTGCCAGCTTAATGCAACCTTGGCAGAGCTGCCACCTTCCCTTCCCATTAGTCCAGTCATTTTCCAGGCTAAAACTCGTCGCTGACCTATTTTTAGCAACAAGGGGATGGGACTTGTGGGATTTTAAGCCACTCAGGATGCACAATTAATTCTGTATCAGGTCAATATATTCTCAGGTGTACGTTGTTGATGTGTTGTGGTCATTCATGAAGCAGCAGCTCAAAGTAAAAATAAAGAATCTTTGCTGATTAGACACATGTAAAAATAGATATTATTTTTTCAATCAAATATAAGTTGTTTCATTGTCTAAAAGGCAGGGGATCACACTCTGGCCGTGTGATTAAAACAAACTGAAACCATGAATGGGTAGAGGAATGGGTGCACTCACACTCGTCTACTCTTTAAAACACCTCAGGCTCCCTCTCCCCCGCCACCACGTGCGAGAGCAGGGTCCACAGTGTGGCTTGGACCCATCACAGAGTGACTCAGGCTGCTCTCCATTTGAAAAATTAAACGGGGGGCCGTTTGGCAGAGTTAAATGAGGCCCCCAGGAAAAAAAAAAAAAAAAACATGCTGAGCTCAGCACAGCTCCTACAATCTCAATCACAAAGGAGGAGGTTGGCGCGCTGATGTAATGGCCGCCGCCGCCGCTGTGCTGCCGCTGCCTTGGCAGGGGAGGAGAGCTCGTCAGCACAGCCCTACTAATTCATCTCCCCCCTCCTCCTGGATCAAGGGTACATCAGATATCATTAACAAAGAAAAAAAAAAAGGCGAGCAATGGCCAAGCTCAGAGAAGACACAGAGAGGATGAGGCCATCAGTGGGCATTTCTCTGACTGCACCACGGAAAGTGACAGAATCCCTTAAGAAAAAAAAAACACTTCAAGACGACCGAGAATTTGTCGAGTCATCGAGGATATAGGCCTGTACATGTTGAAGCATGGCTGCCCCACACCTGTCGGCAGTTATGCACCTGTAGAGTTGCTCCACAATCATATAACATCCCTCATAAAAAGACTAGAGCTCCAGAACCATTAAAAGACATCATCTGTTCTCCTGACAGAAACTGTAACTGCAACAACTCAGTCATTCTCCTATTAGGATTCAGTAGGTAGACTGCCATTAAGAGTATTTATTGATGGTTTGCATGAATCATTGGATTAGAGTGTATTATAATAATAACTTTGCAGCAGAGGTTCCCAGCCTGGGCCCAACAACGGGACACACAAATAAAGGGGTCATTAGATGATTAACAGATGAGGAAAGGAGAAAAAAAACAAACAAAGTTATGCTTCTTTTTTCAGATGTTGCTAAAAGTCTTTGTTGTTTCTTGTAATTTTACTTTTTTCAGGAACAAAATGAGTTTTGAAAAAAAATGTCTTCAGCTGAACTGGTTACAGCTGGTAGACAGATGCGACCGTGAAGGAAGGGGGGTGGCAACTGAGCATTGCTTCGTTTTTTAAAAGGTCACATGGGAAAAACATTAAGAAGCACTGCTTCACAGCAAACCGATAGAAGCTTTAAGAAGCTAAAATCCAATACAAACACTGAATCCATGAGGATTTCCTCTCATTTACTGACCTGCAAATTCTGCCACAATTATTGCAATTTTCCATACAGGACTTTTCATTTCTCTGATACTCATCAAGTGATACATACACAGTGTAGTAGCCTCATTGCATGGTGTCACTGCAATATTCCAATAGGATATTTTATTGTGATCTTTTGTTAATAAATAGATATTGTCTTTAAAAAGACACAGCAATTCAAAGTCTCACAATTAACTGAGTTGGAGGGGAGTTCTGCCTATTTTAAGAATTCATTTTTCCTTACATTTAATCTACATTTATTTCTGCAGATAAGACAGATCAACCAGCTTTTACGCTTTTAGTTGGTGACAGTTTCCTAAAGAAAGAAATCAAGAATAAAAAAATCCCATCAGATCGAGGAAGCATCAGCGGCTGCTTCATAGATAATAAATAAGCTGCTGACTTTGTCAAACTGTGGCATGTCACACTGAAATGAGCTTACTGTACATAAACCAGGTTTTAAACCTAATTTTGTTTCCACACCAACTACACAGTCCAGCTCAGCGTCGACGCAGCAGAGCATATCTTTCAGTCCAGTTTAAAGGTCATATGTTTACCTCTCCTGTCCTGTCTTTTAGAAAAGCACAGTGGATGAGAAGTATTGACTGAAGTGTTCTGTGGCACAGAAATAACATATGTGAATTATTAAGATGGGTGGCATTTAAAGAAGCAGACAGCACATGAACTTCCTTGTGCTTGTGAGTTTTCACAAACCTTATCTTGAGTACATGCTTAATTTTATTCAGTTTATTTATTTATCTATCAGTATGTTCAGTTACTGAATTAGTTTAGTATGACATTATAAGGAGGACACTGTATCACGGACTACGCTAAAAATTTCATTTTGGGCCCAATAAAGTCCAGTTTGTTGTCATTTATCTTTAATTTATGTACCGGTGACTTAACATCGAACTGTTGCACTCTTACAAAATCGGTTTTACCGTATTACTGTGTAAGCTGAAATCAAAACATAAACGTAATTCAAAATGAACTGATCTAAACTCAGTTAAAGTGAATGTGGACCTGCATCATTGCAGTGTAAATCTGCCATTACGGGATTTTCATTATCTAAAGTAGACTGACCTCTCCATAACTGACACATGCTTGCAGACATGGTAAGAAAAGTCTGCAAACAAGCATGTAAAACACCCACCATTGTCGTCTACAGGACAATTTTTTCCTCTGTCTTCTGGAAGTTTTTATGTGTGGAAAAAATGGCAGAAACAGCAGTAAGGAATTTGTGCTCTTTGACCATGTTCACAACCCAGTGAAGCACCCACACTGTCTTCTTCTAATACACTGCTGCTGCTGCTATATACTGCTGCCACCTAGTGTTCAGACAAAAACACTGTGACTCAGTGCAGAGCAGACCAGAAAAAAAGAAGGACGTTAACAGATACAGGAAGTAAATTACTTAAAACTTTATTTTTACAGCACTTTTCAAAACAAAGTTAGAAAGTGCTTTACATAATTGACATTTAAGGACTGCAATAATCATTCATTTATAAATAACACAAAAATAAAATGTAATAAAATACCCAGCAATAAGATAAGATAAAACTGTAAAAACAACAATGATAAAACACATAAAGTTTTGAGAAGTGACTAAAAGATTAAGATTAAGATCTAATTCTGTCTCATATCTCCACATAATGTACATAGAGCACTTAATTCAGCTGCTAATATTAAACCTGTTTTTCATTGTTTGCAGTTTTAGTCCCTGCAAAGAAAATGTTGAAACTATTGACTGTAAAATTGACATTGTATTATTAGATATTAAATTATAATGCCACAACGTGTAAATACGTAAAACTGTTCATTCTAAAATTATCCAGAAAAAAAAAATCTAAAGTCAAGCTCTAAAATCATTGATTATGTACCTTTTATTCGAGGTGAAAATCAGTTTTAAAATATATATTTGGCCTTTTTATGTCTTCTTTACTGATAATTGTGACCGTTTTCGTCATTTCGCTTTTAAAATGAATGGGATAAAATAGCACAGCCAGTCGCCCCTTTACTCAATCGATGATTTCAAAATCGGGGCTCTACTATTTTCACTGACGTCGCGTCCAGGAAAATAAATCAAGTCAGGATTAGAGCACCGGCAGAGAGAGACGACACATTTAAAAGCAGAGATGGTAAGAATGAATGAAATTTAATATACGTTGTTCAACTTAGCATCATGTAATATGTCTGCACAGTAAATAAATCGCACAGCACGTATCAAGATATTCAGAAAACGTGAGTCATTTACTGACTTTAAAGGTGCTGGTAGTTAGCTAACTTTTGCACTGTGAGTAAGCAAAACACATTCAGTAGCCGCTAACGTTAGCCGCACGGATGCTAACTGGACTCACTGTGTGTTCAAAGAAACGGTTTACAGCTAACATTTGTCGGATGATACAATATTAAATCGTGTTCATGATTAACCCGGATTATTTTAATATAACGCCAAATAACTTATCGCAGTCCCGTTGCTATGTACTTAGCCGGCTAGGAGCTAGCAGGATTTAGCCAGTACAGGCGGAGTTAGCATAACTCAAACCAGCAGTGATGTCGGGTCTTTTACTTTCGATTTCCCTCAGACTAATAACTTATTTTTGTGAGGCCAGCACACACAACTCCAGTAGCTGGTCATTTTAACCAGCTAATGTGAGCTAGCTTTCTGTAGGATCCAGCGCTGCACAGTATTATTAATAACCTTAACTAGTTTGGTGCCTGCTCTCTGATGCTCTCTGTTGATTGTCTATGGTGAGTGGGTGAGTGGCTGTGTACAAAGCTGAGATAATCAATTATTCAGTAATGTTGGTAATTTAAAACCTATGTCTAGAAAAGTCCGGGCTGTAGACGTGTTCAGAGTCTTGTGTAGTCTCTGTATCTGAGAAAGCAGCTGATAATGCAAGACAACTATGTAAGCTCAGCTCCCATGTGTTATGTAATGAGTCTATTTTTGTTTTTTTTAATACCAATTTCAAATGTATTGTTTTTTCCTATCTTTAGTTCCGCAATCAGTACGACAACGATGTGACAGTGTGGAGCCCGCAGGTAAATTGCTGTTTGACTTCACCTCTGTTTTATTATTGGCATGCCATAGCATGACATGTTAACAATGTTAATTTGTGCACAGGGCCGTATTCATCAGATCGAGTATGCCATGGAGGCAGTGAAACAAGGCTCTGCAACCGTAGGACTCAAATCGAAAACCCATGCAGTCCTGGTTGCCCTAAAGGTAAAATCTTCCTCAGTGTTCTCATGTTGTTTCAGTCACGTTCTGTCTCAGAGCATTAGTACAAAACTGATCACTGTCCATTTTATTTCAAATATCCACTCTATATTCAACCAAATTTAGCAAGACAGTTCTGTGTTCTACAATACTGTATGTTACTGTCAAATCAATAAATTATACCTACCCTGTGGCAGGAACTCTGTCAATCTACCTTTATCATCAAGCTAACTACCACAGGCAGAAGCCATCTGGGTCAGAGGTGTGTTTTCGAGTGTCAGTTTACTCTGAAGTTGCATTAATATTACATGAGGTCCCTCCTGATGTGAACTGCCAAGCATTTATCAAGGTACTGCTGTGAGTCAAATGACAAGCATTTGATCAGACATGATTGATGCATCATGTTTTGTGTCTCTGCAGAGAGCCCAGTCTGAACTGGCTGCCCACCAGAAGAAGATCCTCCATGTTGACAACCACATCGGCATCTCCATCGCTGGACTTACTGCTGACGCCAGACTGCTCTGGTAAGTCACAGACACTGATGGTCTAGATGGAACTCGTCAGTAAAACTGTATATTAAAATATGTACTTAGTTTTACACAGTACCAACACTGTCTCTTCCACAGTAACTTCATGCGTCAGGAGTGCCTGGACTCCAGATTTGTCTTCGACAGGCCCCTCCCCACGTCACGTCTCGTCTCTCTTGTTGGCAGCAGTATCCTCTCTAATGTTGGCTTGAAGTTCTGTAATGTATAAATGTCATGCTATTGTTAAGACTTCATAGGCAGCATGAGAAATTAACAACAGCTGACTCTAAATGCAGGGACAATTTGTCAAAGTGTCTTGCCAGTTGAAGGTATTAGAAATGTAAGAGATCCTGCACAGTGTCAGATTGTAAGAATACTGAGCAATACTCCCCTCTCCTCTGTATATGTGTCAGTGGGCTGCTTCCCTGTGTGAATGAGGGGAACTGAACAAACTACCGACTGTTAAGCTGTCAGAGAAATAAATAATAAGGGTGACTATCCGTGATCCTTGACTGAAACTCCAGAAACCCAAATCCCAACACAGAGGTATGGAAGGAGGCCATATGGTGTAGGACTCCTCATTGCTGGTTTTGATGTAAGTTTGCTCACTCGCACTGTTTGTCAGATATTTTACTTCTGTGTCCTGTGAAAGAATAAAGGTTGTACAATTCCGGTATATATTGTGAAATTTGACCACTGCTCTTGTTAATTTGTTGTGTGTCACCCAGGACATGGGACCTCACATCTTCCAGACCTGCCCATCAGCCAACTACTTTGACTGCAAAGCCATGTCGATCGGAGCGCGCTCTCAGTCTGCACGCACCTACCTGGAGAGATGCATGGACAAGTTTTCTGACTGTAAAATGGAATTTAATTTGCTATTCTTGCATACTCTTATTTCAACTGTTGAAACTAGGAGCTCTGTTTTTGCGTCTTCTTTAAGCAGTTTATTCATGCATCAGACATCTGTAAATAATTTGATCATCACTGTTGCTCATCGTTTCAGCTTGTTTAAGGGTCATGATTGCGCAAACGCATGCAAAGAGTTGAATTTTACCTGCTGATTGACACCTGAAAGAACCTCATTTCATCTCACCTTTGGTATTTTTTGTTCTCAGGTGAACTGAATGAGCTGGTGCAGCATGGCCTCCGTGCTCTGAGAGAAACCCTCCCCACCGAGCAGGACCTCACCACCAAGGTACATCAGATCTACAGCTTTATTTATGAATCTGGTTCTAAGATTTAGAGGTGTACGTTAACAAATCTCATATTAAGTGTTGTATTTTTTTAATTGGAAGAAACAATGTACAAAACCTAAGTCAAGTCGTTCGGCCAAATGGCAAAGAAGTGTCTAATCTGTTTAGTAATATTGATTTCTAGTTCTTTGACTGTTACCTCTGAAATACCATGTCCTTTATAGAAGTAAATAAGGGATTCAGAAGGTGAAAAGACACTGAAGATGTTGCCATCTTTTTTTTTTTCTTTTTTTTTTTTTTCTTTTTCAATGCCTCCTCCACTAGTTATTTCATCAGTAAATTTTCCCTGTGTTTCTCAGAATGTTTCCATTGGCATCGTGGGGAAGGACAAGGAGTTCATCATTTATGACGATGATCAGGTTGCCCCGTTCCTGGTGGGACTGGAGGAGAGGCCACAGAGAAAGGTACTGCTAAGGGTTCAATGATTGATCGAGTCCAGTTTGGACTTGTGCTTGGTTTCATTTAGGGGAAAAAAAATAAAATTCCTTTTTTGTTGTGAGCTACAAAGTTATGACAGATTGGATTAGTCTGAAAGCAACATGTGTTTCTAGCTCTTAGTTTGGGCTCCTCATTGAAATGCACCATTAGCATGTGCTGTTAAAACACATGTACCTACATAGGGTTGGGCGATAAAACAATGGCAATAACCATTGCAAGATTATTTTCCTTGATAGAAACATTAAAAATGTTCGATAAATGTTCCATATAATCCATTTCCATGCTTATAGCACACCCACATACAAATCACAACCGGCCAATCATTTCGCAGGAATAGAGGTCTGTACCGTGCAAGTTAGGATGCACGGTGAGAGGTATACATACAGGCCAGCACGTGATATTATTTACAGACGCACGCAGAGGACGACAGGCTGGAAGTTGGAGAGGAGTAAACAAATAAGGCAAAATGAGCGACACTGCAGAAAAAGCAGAACGCAGCTCGGAGAACGAAGATATCGTCGACGAGAGAGGACACTCAACTTTAGTAGTTTGGAGATGTTTAGGCCGTTTACAGAGTTTTTAATGTTCTACTGTTTGGCAAGTGTTTGGTCATGTTCTGACTAAATAGAACCAGTTGACTGTCTGGTTTCTTCAACTTTCACTCAGGAGCCAAAATCAGCCCTTAAACCTGAAAGAAAAAAACGATGTGGCATTTATCATGATAAATATTGACTGATAACAGTTTTGGCCATATCGCCCAGCCCTACCTATACAGGTTCAGGGCAAATATTTAACTTTTGAAGACTGAAAACGATGATAAAGTGAGATTTGATATATCTATGCAACACTAAACACAAATTATCAGAACATTATCAGCGTTAGATTCTGAATTTTGTGAACTGAAGAACATTTGTGTGTCTCAGGTTGCCCAGCCTGCAGATGAACCCGCTGGAGAGGCACCCGATGAGCCAATGGAGCACTGAGGCAGCGATTCCTGCAGATCCCAGACCAACCTGACACTTAACTGCAACTCACCAGAGTAATTCTTAGAGGGGAAAGTTGTTTTTCTGATGTGCCACTTGCTAAACTGTTCCAAATATCCAAAATATTCTCTGCTGACATCAACCAGTGTGATGTTGCTTTTGTATGAGTAAAGTCCATTATACAAGTAATAAACTCTTTTTTTGAATTGTGCTGCTGCATTTCATTTCATTCCATATTTATCTGACCTACATCGAGTCTTACAGCAGAATCTTTTTCAGTATCTAAAAGATCAGATCTGCAGTTAACAAAATAATAAAAATGGAGTTTCAAAAGTCTGACACGGCTTGTTTACAGTTTTTATCTTGTGACAATTTAAAGTAAAGTACATCAAACTTTAAAAGCACAGAATTATCCAGAGAGGTGTCTTCCTCTCCATAACAAACAGACCAGGGGATTAAAACCACTAGAAACAACAAATACAGCAGTTTCATGTTAAAACTCAGTGATTGACTGACGCAGCTCAGCGGACATGGTGGCTGGGAGCTGAGCTGTCTAACTTTAACTCAGCTCTCTGATAAAGTAAGATCCAGTCGTCCAATGACTAAAATCCTTCATCAGGTTAAAATATATAGTTGAAAACGACAAAGGTGTAAAAACTATATCTTAAAAATGTGGCTTAAAACTAGATAAAAGTACATTTTGAGCTTCTGGCAGGAAACCACAACACCAACGCATGCACATCCAGGATATGATGTCACTGACAGGCGACCAAATGACACAGAGTATTGCCATGATTAAAATGACAGATTTTTCTGGTTTGAGAATTGATGAAAGCATTTGGGATAATGTAAGAACACAACTCGACAACATATAGAACATAGGTCAAGTCATTTTTAGACTTTTTAATGTGGAAAAGTTACAGATTATGACTTTAAGTCTTGAAACTGGAGAAACCAGAGGGCCCAGAAAATTTCATTCACAGTATTTTAATCACTGATTCGTATTCTCAGGTGCTTTTCTGAACAGTTCATAAATAAATAAGTTTTATAAAAGTAAAAATATTTAAATCATTTAGAGTTGAAGACAGCAGGTTTGTTAAACACTTAAAACATTGTTGGTACAGAGGACACATTTTCTCCAGCACAAACACTGTTTCTCTAGAAGACAGAGGGGACACTATTAATGCCCCGTATACATTGTCCCGTTTTCTGCAGTGCATTTATTGTCTATTCACATATAAAGGTGTTAAACTGAAACCAGTGACTTATCCGCAGAGAGTTTAGTTCAACACATGAACAAACAGTGGATAAAAGAACAACCCCTCAATAATGATTGGTGTTGGTTTTGTTGCCAACTAAGTTTTCATCAGCTGCATAATTCCTGCCCAGAAAAACATGTCCTGATCTGAGCTAAAATGACTTATTCCTGGTGTTTCCAAAACGTATCAATCTGCAGAACAAGTGTGTTTTGAATTGGCCCGATTCAGTCTCGTTTTCTATTCATTTATAAATCGTATGACCACCTTTAATGCAAGAGATCTGAAACGCAATAGTTTTAGGTCATTTTACAGGAAAAGAAACTGATGCTTGCTCAGATAAAGGCTTTGAGAAATCAAGTATGAAAAGTACACACACTACAACACTTCCCTGACATATAAACACTGGGTTGTTCCCAGCCAGCAGCACTTCAAGATACTGGTTGTCAACATTTTCTTTTCTTTTTTTTTACATAAAATCTGGACCTGAAGAAATCCTGTCTGCACTTGTTGGTTTAAATTAAATGAAAAAATACGAACTTCTATCTTGTGCAGACTTCTATCATATTTGACTGAGATCATTAAAAAAATTAGACCCTTGTTTTTCCAAAGAAACATGTTGAGTATATTTCGAAGGTTTAAGACCATAAATGTATTCCTTTCTAAGCCAGTAAATAAAGCTGATATTAATGATGAAAGCTGTGCCCTGTTCACACATCGCTCACTTATTCACTTCAAGTAAAGATAAATAAAGCTGCTCATGCTACTGCCCATCTGATGGGAACAGATTTAAAAAAAGGAGCCGTCCTCACAAACACCAGGCTCCAGTTTATACGCGTCATGTCAGAGTCAGTGAGCGGCCTTCTTTGCTCTCCTCCTCTTGTTCCTCCGTCTGACCTGGCTCTGGGCAGGTTCTGTCTCCACGGGCCGGGTCAGGTCCTCCATCTTCTCCTGCTCCATCATGGACGTCATCTTCAGTGTGAGCTCCAGCTCCTTCAGGACTCCGGCCAGGTCCTCCTCTGGGACACCCAGATCGATTTTACCCCCTCCCTCCTTGTGTTCGTGTAGGTGCGCGCCCTCGTTTACACCTAAATCGCTCCCTGACCTCATGTCTTCTTCGCTCGCTGCTGTAAAGTCGGACTCTCTCACAGCGTCTGTGCTCAGATCCTCGGCCTCCTCAGGTTTTCCTCCACCTGTCACATCCTCAGCAGGAATGTCTTCCACCAGGTTGGCTCCGTCGGCCTCAGTCCTCTCAGCCTCGGCCTCCGTCTGTGGACTGTGGTGCGGCTGATTGTGCTGACAACTGCAGCGGGACTGTTGCCAGTACTGATGAGGTTGCTCAGGATAATCTGTGAGTGTCGAGAAATTTCATGAGTCATTTATTCAACAACCATGATGCTGCACCTTCACTGACCTACCTATCTATGTATTACCTTATCCATGTATCGTTCCCGACCAGGGCTGCAGAGGTATTCAAGTGGGCCGACAAATCATTTGCAAAACAGAACAATGTTGGTGAAAAAGTGTAATTATATATATATATAAAAATAAATAATATTTTAAAGTGTTTTGAAAGAAAATGATTCTTCTTTTGTTTCTCATATTAAGGACAATCACTATGATAAACCAATGATGGAATGAGGAACCAATGAGGAACATTTCAAGGACCTACAGAAATGACAAGAATGAGCTGGGACACTCTTCTGTGTCACATTATGACTTTGTAGTTTATATTAGTCTTTATGTAAACTCCTAAACTAAGATATCAGATTGATTTCCTGTCAGCACAATGTGATTAAAATTAACTTTACAGAGACATGAAAGTTGTTTGAGATACATAAATTATTCCACAACACATTATTTTGCCTTCAGTGTTTATCATTTCCTCGACTAGATTTTTTCCAGTTTACTATTAAATGGTGAATTTGACCAAAATCACTAAACGAACCAACAAGCAGAAACAGAGTTCACATGATCCATCTCCTGCTTTAAAGACATGGGACACATTGAGAGACACTGGTCTGATCCTGAAGGTGGTAAGAGGTGGAGTTTAAAACAGAATTCCTGCCTTACACATACAGCAATTCTACGTTGATGCAACATTATAAAGTAGTGCAGTGTTCAGGTACCTTCCCAGTTGTCCTGGGCTTTCTTCTCTGGCGTGATGCCCTCCACCAGCTGGCCCTCCTGCATCACCCGGGTTATCTCGGTCAGCTGCTGCAGCAGGCTCTCCTCCTGATCGGCCATCACTCCCTTCACCCTGCAGCACAGACACAAAACCCAACACTCGTCATCATGACGTGTGCAGCTTATCCTCACTGTTTCCACTGATCTACCTCACAGTTAAACTTACATATTTAACACCACGTTTCTTTACTATAATTATACACTGATTAATTGAAGGCAAATCCGGGACTCTAGAACTAACAAGAAGCTTCTTTTATATTTTTCTAGAAATACTACTTTAACACAGCTGTTTCATATTTGTGAGAATAAAGTAAAAAAAATAACAGATAAACTTTCATATTTTGAAGTAAATATACTGTCGTAACTGATAGTAATGAGTAATTCATTTTTAAACTTATAAACTAATAAGATTTAAATATGCAGTCCAGTCACACATGGAAGTGTTGAAAACAACCCACATAACAACAGGAAATGACCTTTATGGGAGGGTCATGTTTGTCTCATTCTTTGCTGTGGAATACATTATTGTATGAGTTAGAATTGCATTAACGAAGGGAGGGGAACTGATGATATGATGATCCCTCAGCAGAGGCACACACCCACCTGTCAGGGCTGTGGTGGGCGTTGGAAACAATGTTCTCCATCACCAACTCTGTTTCCCTCAGTTTCTCCTGCAGCTGAGCCAGCTGGAAGTCAGCTGGAGGACAGAAAGAGAAGGAGGTGAAGAGTGAGACCGATCAAATGAAACTCCAGATCTGTTAACCTCAAGAGGAAAGTATCTAATAGACCGACTTGTGCAGGCAGGTGCAGTTTTTCCCACAGGTTTTAAACACAATCTCAGCTCAAACAAACTACAATACAGATAAAAATCAACCGAGGAAATGGTTTAGTAAATGTGCAGTTGTTGTTTTCACAGCCGGAGAAAACCGACATTCATCCAATTACTTCACACTGCAAGAAAATGAACGACAGCAAAGCTACCAGAGGAAGAAATTTAGTTCTCGTCCTGGGCTCTTGAACGTGCACTACACAAAGGTCAAGTGTGTGGTGGTGGTGACTGTCTGGGCTGCCCTCACAGTGGTGGAGCTGGTCAAACGGGTTCAATTACAGTATGGAAGCAGTGGTAAAATAAAAATAAACAATCATTCCTCTCCGTTGATGTTCGTAGTTTCAGTAGTTAACGAACCAGAAATAGCAAAAAAGTCATTGATTTCATTTCCACATAACAAAACAATAATTAGGACCAACCATACTATGTTTATTTGACAATTTTGATTATTATTTGTTTTATTTGCCTCATCTGACAATTAAAATGACTAATTAATCAATAACACGTGTTACTGTGTGATGAGGCTAAATCTAGAACTGTCACAGCTAGAGTTGACCCCAGTGCCTCGTCTGGAGGGAAACATGCACAGAAAACGGGCCGACGCCGCCCTTCAGGGCCGTCCAGGTGGTAGAACAAACCGACATGAGCTCTCGGGAGAACAAACGGCTGGACAGGCAGGTGTACAGCATGTTCAGAGACATACAGAGCTACAATACTGTTAAAGAACTGAGATTGAAGTAAGTGCCAAAGTTGCTAAATGCTAAAAGAGCGAGTATGTTGTTGTTGGATGGTACTCACTGATCTTTCTCTTCATGTTCTCTGAGCGGACTGAAGGAAAGCGGCTCTCTGTCGGTTTGCTGCTGCTTTTAGACGTGATCTAACAGGGAGACAGCAAAGTCTGAAAACAACACATCACAACAAACCTCACAGCAACGTGTCTGTCTGTGTTCAAACCACTTCCACACTCACCTTCATGTCTGTCAAACATCATTCTTACTTTTTAAAGTAGAATTTAATTACTTATTTTGTGCTTCATGGTTTTATTTTTATTTCAATTTGAAATATTTTATTTAGAAATTGATAATGTAGATTTTGATGCAATAAGGGAACAAATGTTGTTTAGAGCTGCAGCGAGTAGTAAATTCAACAGAAAATCAACTGGCAAATTTTTATTTCAAGAACAAAATGCCAAAATCATTTGATTCCGGCTCCTCCAATGTGAATATTTGCTGGTTTCCTCAGTCTCCTACAGTAAGAGACTGAATATCTCTATATGATTTTGGACAAAACACGACATTTGAAGACATTTCTTTGGGCTCTGGGATGATCATTTTTTCCACAATTTTCTGACATTTTATTAATAAAACAGTTAACTGAGAGAACAGATAAATTGTTAATGAAGGTAACAGTTAGTTGCAGCCCTACCGTAGTTTGGAATATTTTGATACCAATAAGAACCCTGAGTTTCAATGCAACAACACCAAACTTCTACGTTTGCAATACTAAACTTGTCAAGCAGCCTTATAAGAACTTGGCCAAATGAAACAACATTGGAAAAATAAGGAATATGTCAGATCAAAGAATAAATAAACAAGATTACAAATGTCTAACATTCATTGCCAGGTTGCCAAAGTTAATACTTTGAGCTACAGATACATTTCAGTCTGTACCAAAAAGTACTGAGGTTTCTTACCCAGCCCTTCTGTGACATTTTGAATGCAGGACTTTTAAACATATTATTTCCATTAAATGAAATCCTGTTTATTTTTGCCTCAGGTTTTTAGACGTCTTTGTATATGCTTTCAGCTTTCTGCCTCCACTGCACAAGCTTTTGGTTATTTTTAATTCGTGTATATATGCTTCGTAATAGGAGTAATCAATGTGCATTCAAATAAAATAAAGAAAATAAACATTTTAAAGGAATACCAAAGTACTGTGGTATTAAAACTTTTACAGCACACATCAGCTGTGTATTGCGTCTCCAGGATTTCACCTTGAACAATATGTAGAGGATGTAGAGTAAGATCCCGAAGCCGTACACGGGGATGATCTGTCCTGCCAGGTTGGATTTGCCTCCGGTTCCCGCCCCCGTTCCCACTCCCTTTGCCTTGGCTATGGCCTCAGTGTTGTGGGCTCTGGAAAAGCCAGCGCTCGCAGCCCTCTGGCCACGGCCCTCCGGGGCCGTCTGACGGTGCACCATCGGAGGGAAACGACCAGAACCTGCAGGGAGGGGAAGACGGGTGAAGAGGAAACGTGACTAATGTACAACATAAATAACAGCAGATAGAATATAACACAAACTCAGTATCTGACTGGTTGTAATGAAGGGATTTCTTTGGTACTTCCTAATCTTTTAAATCTGCAGCATCTGTTGAATGTGGCTTCCATTTAAGTAACCGTCTGATGTTATAAATATCCTGTTCTTGCCACAACTGGATATGAACAATGAGCTTGTAAACTGAAGTCAAGTATTTTAAATCAAGGACATACAAGTAGTTGTATTGTGACATTTTTATAGAGCCCTTTACTCACTGAAACTGACAGGGATAATTAAAGAACATAAACAACGTTTTTTTGGTGGTTTGACTCAACAGCCGAAAAGATGCATCAAGCCTTAAAATGACTCCATTAAGAGGATGGATAATGAAAGTACAGTTTCAGTTCATTCAGTTTGATATTTAAATAATATATGTTAGGTATTTAAAAAAAGATATTGAAAAAAGACAATTAATAGTTTAGAAAATACAGCCCTACAATAAATCCCTACTTCATAAAGGTTTATTTGTTGATTAGTTGTGAAACATTCTCTGGTTCCTGCTTCTCAAATTGAGGATTTGTAGCATGTTACTTTTTTATCTTTGTAAATTTAATATATTCTACATTTCGACTGTCTGTCAAACAAAACAAGCAGGTGTAAATGGAGCTCTGGGAAATTTAGTCACTATACTAGCCCTAAGCAAAGAGTACACACATGCACGACATAAAATCATTAGATTAGTAGATTGTGTTATTTTTACTTGGCTTAATATTATCTTTATTTTATACGTATTATTATAATCATTAAAAAAAAAAAAAAAATGAAGGTGTCGGTATTTTAGCGCCCTCTTCAGGGAGGAAAATGTGACTGCAACAACGATGATCCATCGGTAAACATTTTGTTGAGGTACAAAATAAATAGACATTATATCACCGCTATAAAAGCCAGTAAATTAAAAGCCTTCCTCCTCCCCCAGAAAAGCCTCCACACATCGAGCTGGAGGCGTTTTGACGACCAGGAGAAACCGTTAACGGTGACGCACCCTCCGGCCGCTCAGCAGCATCCTTCCTCCCTCGGGACAGCAGCAGTTTGGGAAGCAGCAGCGCGACGCACAGCACGAGACACGTCGCGAGAGTGACCTTCTGAAACGTTGACATTACCATGACGACAGGTAAGCGGTCACCGTCCTACTGAAGAAACGCCGGGTTCTGACAGGTACACAGTGAGCGAGCAGAGGAGCGGGGCAGGTTGAAGTCGCTCGGCTGGACTTCCTTGTGTTGGCTGAAGGAGCGGAAGTGGACCTGGGCTGTAACTACCGTATTTCACCGCTGGGTGGCGCCAAAGGACCGTCTGAGTGATTTTAATGAGCGGTACAGCAGCCTGAGAATTAACACTTATTAATATAGAAAAGGTTTTATGTACTCAGGAAATGTCGACGCATAAACAATTGTGAGATTCCTCTCACAGTTTTGTTTAATTTAATTGCCCATAAAAAGATAAAAGTAAAGTTTGGGCAAATTACATCCTCTACCATCATTGTTTGGAAGGGGAGATAAGTAAATAGTAAGAAGTAAAATGCACTATTACTTTCTATTTCATGAACTTAAACAAGAAGAAAAAAAACTGTAAGTAAAAACAGCACTAAGGGCATGTGAAAAAAGTTTGGGCACCTACAAACCCACTCATTGGATTTCTCACAGGTAGAATGTTTTTTGTAAGAGGTGAAACTAACTACTAACTCTACTATTCCCTGGGATAAGTCTAAATGATTGATATAAACTGAAGTGTGTAAAATCTTGAATCCAGAGCTGCAGGTTTGTATAATCACTGAGATATATAACAGTTTTGAGTCTGTACAATGATTCTGATGTGTAATACACTACATAGCATATTACTTACTTATCTTAGACTGAATATATTTTGCATTTGCCGAACATTGATTCATTTCTTTGCCACGGTAACTGACATTTTTGTTTTGCAGACATTAATTCGTTTTTTTCCCAGCTTTTATTCTTTATTCTGTGCAGTCTTCCTTAATTATGTCCTGCAGCGTCATATTTTCTCCACAGGGATGATAAATATTTCACATAAACCTTTCTAAAGGAGAACTTCAGTTCACACATCTCTTCTGCTCCCTACCCACAGACTGTAACTCAGTAATGAGTCAAATCAAGCAGCCGCCATCCTGTCATCTTAAAATGGCAACGTGTTGTTAAACAGCAGTTTGTTGAGCGCAATAATAGGGATCAAATCCAAATGGTGTCTGTCTCACATGCAGGAAGAGAGTTAACCTGATCCTGTCTAATGTCCCAATCCTCAAAATGTACCAGCTAATGAACAGGCTGATCTTTTATCTCAGAGATATTATTATACCAAGAAATATTTCAGTCTCCTTCCAGTGAAAAATGCTAATTGTTCATTCATTTGGGAGCTTCACACTATAGGATTGTGGGAGGGGTAGATGTAATTTTAGGAATTTGTAAGTAGTTTATTGAACTTTCTTCTGTGGAAAAAACACATCAGACAAATTATTATTGAAGGCAGAGAAATTCTAAATGATTTCCTCCCTCTGGTGTCATGCCCCTCTCTCGCTAATTATGGTTGTCTCGGTACATAAATAATGAGCAGCACACAAACTGAAATTAAAATTCAGTTTAATCAGTCGAGAGAAAAAAACAGCTTGAGATCAGAGAGGAAACAAAGCTACGGCGGGTTTGAGGCCCCACTCAGGCCTTCAGGGTCGAGAGGCGAAGAGACAAACAGTTGATCGTCCTCAGTTGTTGAGTTGAAGCAAACAGTATTTGCAAATAGGTTTCAGTTTGTTTTGGGACTTCCCTCGTGCCAGATGGGTGGGGCTCACCACAAAAAGACAGTTCACTGACTGCCAGGACGAGTTGACAATCACTGGGAACTTAGTATTTTTCTCTGATGGATGACTTGGTTGATGCTATGTGTGGCTTGATTGGCTTCACTCCGTCCGTCTAGTATTTCAGGTTTGGTGAAACTGACTCTACAAATTATTTGCAAACACTAGTTCACTCTATTTTTGTTGAATGCAAAAAAAGAAAAGAGGGCACAACCATAAGTGCTCTGGAAAATATCTTCCTCCAAGTCTGATTATTCCATCTTGGTCGATCTCTGGTCCGTCTGATCAGAAACAGTTTTCAGGATAGTTACCGTGCAGCGCCAGAGTAGAGAGTTCGAACATGGGCTGCTGGAAATGTGTTATTTCCACACATGGTTCGGTCTGAAACGGGAAGCTGCTGTGAGTTTCACAGTCCAACTGGCTCACAGTCGTCCTGGTCTGATCTGCAGAGAGAGAAGAAAATATAAAACAGCTCCGGATCGCTCTGTGTGGTTTCAGAGGTTCAATAAAAACATATGATCAGATGTACGTGTCCACTAATTGTGGTATAACAGAGGTTATTTGTCTTATAATAAATTGTGGTATACGTTGTGAATAAATGGTTGTGATTTGCTACACGGACAAATTCAATAGAAAATCCTTTTTCTCTTTTGGAAAAACATTAAATACAACATTTCAAATATAACAGTTTTATATTGTATTGTATATTTGAAGGAGAGGGCTGGCTATATTCCTTATTTGTCCTATTGTCAATAAATCCAACGATGAACTGATTATACTAACGAGTCTTATCTTTGTAGTCAAAGCCTGATATTATTGCTCTGAGCCACACGGCTCCATTGTTGTCCAAAAATAGTTAAACACATCAGTGAACCTCACTGTTGCACTGGTTGACATGTTGCTTCGTCATCATGATCACACACAGTTCACACAATCCTGCTGCTTTAAATACTCACTACAACTAATGTGTATTCATCTAACAAAGCCCTATTGTATTAGTTGTGTCTTACAGCTCTGTGCAGCATGGCTTATGTGTTAGATGAACTCTAGTATTTTATCAAGATCAACACGATGATTATCATATTTTATTTATGTCTTATTGCTGCTCTGAAGGTCTATGTGTCATACATAGTTATAATCAGTTTTGCTTTGCTGTGTTTTGTTGTTTTCTGTTGCTTGAATGGAATTGTTGCTGTATTACTGAACTAATGTTTTGCTGTTTCCTGTTGCTCTGCACAGCTTGTGTCTTGACAACGCTTGTTTTGTTGCTGTTGCTTTGTGGCCTCTTGTTTCCTTCTGTCTGTAAGTTTTAAACATCACATCTCACCTAAGGACTTCAGCTGGGAATTAGCCTGCTGGCTAACACTGGCTAACATCTACAGAAGTGTTGATTGATGTGTGTCGTCCTTGAAAATAAGTAAGTGAAAGTAAATGTTGATGTTATTGGTGGTATGTTAGAGATCTGCCTCCTCAGTAGGAACAGTGTGGTTTGTTGACATTAAGAAACATATAGAATAACGCCACCTTATCCTTTAAAAATAAACCAAAACTGACATTTATGTGAAAGTAAACCTCGTTTTCCAAGCTAAACTAAATAGTGAGCACTACTTACTAGTTAAATTATCACTTATCTACAAATGAGAAAATTAGCATATAACTAATATTATTACCTCCATCAAGGAGGTCATGTTTTCACCCGTATCTGTTTGTTTTTCAGCAGGATTTCGTAAAAAGTATTGAACCCATTTGCACCAAACTTGGTGAAGGCCCCGAGAAGAGCCCATCTGGATCATTTACTCTGAATTAGAGTTTTTTTCTAGTCTGCTGTATGTTCTTTGACGGTGGCCTTGGAGGAGGTCTGCGCTCTAGTTTGCGCTGGTTTCATTCTCCGCCTTGTCTTTTAAATCTACCTGTTGTCTATATTTGGAGTTGGAGATAAAGAAGCTGACGTCGACAGACCTGCAGGATTATCCGCAGGAGATGTGTGTGTGTGTGTGTGTTCATTAGAAGACATAAAGTTAAATGTCACTTATCTTATAGTGTTTCATAATAAAAAGGTCAATGGTATTCAGGTCTTACTTTGAAAACCTGATTTTCATTGTCTTTATCTAACTTATTATCCAGATGTGAAGTAGTGGTATGAATGCCATGTTAGATACGTACATACATAATTCAGGTAGAGTGAGAACCAAGAAAAATACACACAGAAACGCAGTGGTCCAGTACTCACATTTATGTAAAATCTTATAAATCTATTTTTTTTAAAATCCTACATCAACAAAACTATTTGGGTCTTGAGAGAACAGTTATAAAGAGTTACAACATCTGGAAGCCAAAGAGCCTTCACTGAAGCCATTTTATCAAAATTACTGTGTTGGAGCCACATTTCTAAAGGAGACTCCCATTTTAACGCCCTCCAAACAAAATATACAGCAAACCAACAGCTGACAACACATGTATTAAACATACCTCACCTCTCACCTCCGTTTACAATATTGACTTGAGTTGGTCATGTCCTCATATGTAAAGACTTTTATTTTGAAAAAGAAAATGATCTCTACAAGAGTAGTTTCAACATGAACTCGGGAAGTTTTGAAACTAACCAAAAAGTAAAAGCTCTCCACTTCCAGAGTCGATCGCGTGTCCAGTGCGGTGTTGTGTATTTTATGAACTGTAGTTGTACAGTTAGTATTATAATTATAGGTTGGGCTGTTGGTGGCTTCAGGGAATGTTTTTGAACCGGAGCAAACCCTGAAACCTTCATAGCTGTGGAGTCTGTGGTATTTGCTGCACTTGCTTTCAACCTTGCTCCAACAATCTGCCCTCAGAGTGGACCACTGCTCACACGCCCATCCAGAGGCTCGATGCAGGAAGAGCTCTGCTCCCACAGGATTTATTTGTCTGCTCTTTAAAGCTTCAGAGAGACGCGTTTAAACCTGCAGCTCCACATGTTGCACCAGTTTGAAAAATGTGATTTCAGTCAAATCATGTGTCTGCTGCATAGACGACACTCCACCATGTCGATAAGCTCAGCTTCCTCTGGACAGACAGCTCGCTCCCAACAATCCACTGCGCTCATTGTTTTGAAGCTGCAGCAGATTAGTTGGCATTCAGTGAATATATCATCTAACAACCAGGTAACAAGATACAGTATACTGTATGTTGTCTTTGATGTGAGGTAATGCAGAGGTGGTGTGACAACAGATGAGACTAAGGGTCTTTGTCTGCTTCTCTAATGATTTACAGCTCTTCCCTGCAAATCCAGTCATTTCTCAGTACCAGACAACAGAGAGTGTGTGCAACCATGTTCGCACCGTTAACTACACCACCACACAATAATAATAATAATAATAATGATACGGGCGGCATGTTGGTGCAATAATTAGCACTGTCGCCTCACAGTAACAAGTTTCTGGGTTTGAACCTGGCTGCATGTTCTCCCTGTGCCTGCGTGGGTTTGCATTTTAAACTCTTCGTTGTGTGATGGCTTTTCTTTAGTGAAATATTTGCATTTTTAGGGCTTTTTTTTTGCCTTTATTCCAATAGCGACAGTGAGAGAGAGACAGGAAATTCAGGGAGAGAGAGGGGGGGGAGATATGCAGCAAAGGGCCGCAGGTCGGACTCGAACCCTGGCAGCTGCGGCCAGGACTACACCTTCATGGTGCGCGCTCCACCAGGTGAGCCAGGTTTAGCATTTTGTGTGGGTTGTGGTTGACCTCTACAGGGTTGCACATCAGTCTCCTCTGAAGCTGAACGGTACAATGTTGCAGAGATGTGGTGCTACAAATGATGCAAGGCTGCTGTTTTTTTCTGTCAATAATTAAAAAAAAAAAAGATATTAGCATTTAGCATGCATTTTGTGATCCACAGTGATGTTACAAGCTGCGAGTTGTGAGTTAGCACAATGAGCTTTACAGCTGCACTAATCATTTTCTCAGCCAAACTGAAGAACTTCTAAACAAGCTGAAAGACAGAAACAACTGACTAATCATTGCCCTATAAATTTGATGCAGAAAACACGTTGACAGACATGGAGCAGTATCATTAATTTGGAGTCATCAGCCACCTGATGAATCTACATCCAAACGTTCACTATCTTTTTAGCTCTGTTTTGTTCTCCATCAATTGATGAAAAAAAAACCTGGATGCTGCTGAGTGTTTGATTTGTAGCTTACAGTGCTGCTGCTGCTGCTGCTGCTGCTGCTGAGCTAAAGCACACTGAAGTGCTGCAGAGTTGGGTGATAATTGTTTGTGGGTTCGTCCAAGTAAGAATTAAACTTTAAACATACAAGTTAATTGCATCTAGCACAGCTGTACAGTATGTTTTAAAGTTAGGTTGTGTTTTAAATAGAGCCTGAGGGCACATGGTTCACGGAGTTGGCAACCACACCGACAACTACTTTGGTTTGCTGAGTTCAAGGGTAAATTATTAGACATTCATTGAGGGGATTGTTGGGGGCTTTAGGGAAAAGGGTTCAATTTATCGCAGTAATGAAGACACATCTGGCTCTGAGCCTGTTTAATACGTGCGTCAGATATTCACAAGCCTGACTCACAACATGAATTAAATGATCAGACTTCAATCCATTTTCATAAACTGCCCTTAAACTGAACATATGTACGTGGATCCATAATAAATGTCACATAATGCAGTTTTTCAAAGATAATACGCTGCAACATGTCTTGGCATGGATTCTCTGATGTCAGCAGCCTCCTGTCTGAAGGCTCATGTCTACATATGGTCATACTTGGGATGAGCTTGTGAGTCCACTTGTATACCTTCCAGATATCTCAGTGCATGGTTTAGTTCAAACTGTCAGAGCAGCTGTCTGGGGCTGTAATTTATCGTCATCAGAACATTACCTCTTATTGAGGCTGCCTCTCAGCGCTGCCATTAAGATGGCCTCCTTCGTAGTCCAGCTGGCACAGGATCATGTTGTTCTTGAGGAAAAACTTGTCTCCCACGCAAAATCTGCAGAGAGGAATAAAAAATATGGAACTGGGTCTCGGTTCTTGCCGGAGCTGAAGTGAATCATGAGGTCCCCGAGGAGCATTTCAGGCATATTTTCAGAACACATCCACTGCTATGATAATCAGAAAATTAATCTTGCATGATTGCTGCTTGATTAACTATCCAAGATATATACAAAGTCGTTAACCCCTTGAGGTTTTAAACTGTGCAATAAATTTCATCACCTCCTGATTGCGGTGCATTGGTGCTATGCTCGTCATGACCAGTGAGCTCACGAGTACACCTCCATGATAAGTCAACTGAATTTGATCTCCCCGGCTAATTGCTCCCCTAATCTTACCTCTGGCGGCAGAGCTGACAGGCGAAGCAGTCTAAATGGTAGACGTTGTCTCTGGCTCTCATCACCATCTCAAAGGCAGGGATCATCTTACTGCAGGCTGCACAGTTCCCCGTCACCCCGAAGAGCCTGCAGAGAGAGAGAGGGCGACAAGCAGACCTGTAGTCTGGACACATTTCAGCCAAGAAAACAACTATGAAATGAGGGGAGCCTTAAAGGGAGTTCAGTAATGAATGAATGCTGTAACGACAGGGTGTTTTGTTGTGCTGTGAACGCAGCATAACTACAGTTTCTTTTCTGTTTATTTCTAAAAAGAAACACTAATGTTGTTCCTGTACTCAGCAAGCACAACATCAGTTGTAAAATCTCTCATAAACGGGACATAACTCTGATCTTAACTTTATTATACCAGCTACTGAACGAGAGCAGCAAGGTGGAGATTCACTGACACGAAAATGCCTGAATTTATATGTAGATAATATATTTATTACCTTAAGAACCAGGGACTTTGACTGTGTCTTAGATATAACAAACAGTCAGACTTCAGACAGACGTGTGAATTCATCTGTTGCACAAAGCAGTTTAGTTCTTGACTATCTTAAGCCGGACTGTGGCACACTGAATTCTGGGTAAATTAAGAGTTTTTTTCAAATAAAATTAAAAAAAAAAAAAAGGCCAACCAAGGAACTGAATGCAACCGCTGAGCTCTGTTTACCCCAGCAGAAAATATTTGTATACTGGAAGAATTCAACAGTTATAAGGACGTTTTACTTTGGAAATTCAGCGACGAGTGAAACAAAATGTGAGAAAGTAGAAGTGTAAAAAAACTTGATCTCATAAAATTGGCTGTGAACACCCTTTCCCTTCCCTTTCTCTCTCCATAACAATGTTAGCAAACCACAAATTATGAGCCATGTTTTTTCTTGTTGGGTGCTACTTGTCAGCACAGGTGTCATTAATTGTTACCATGGTAACACTGGTCTTAGACTTGAGTTAGCCTGGGGGTGTCTAATGTTTCTTTGGCTTAAAATGACTCAGTCTTTTTTTGTGAAACAGTCTGACTTGCATTAAACTAATCTATGAGCAAAATGAAGACTGGACCAACACTACAGACCAGTCTAAGATATCTTTGTGAAACCGGCCCCAGATGTATGTTTTCTGCCTCACAGGACATTTTTCTGGCTTTACAGGTAAGAATTTGAGAGTCCATTTATTACCCTCTTCTGAAACTAAGAATTTATGTGACAGCATTTGAACTTTGTCCTCAAACTACCTTAGAACAAACCCCGTGTTGTTTTAATACTCAGTGACTCTGTGCTGACCAGCTGCAGATCGCCTCACCTCTCATTCACCTCGCACAGAACGAACAAACGGCTCCCTGAGAGCCTGACACACATGAAGGTAAGTGGCCGCTGCTGATTTCCATACTCCATTAGAGGCCAAATAGAAAAAGGAGGCTTTGGGAGGAACCGCTCTGAAAAAAAAAAAACGATGGGAAGAGGGAGGAAAAGCGCCGAGCATGTGTATCCCAGAGCCTCGGATGACAAATGAAAAACGTCATCAAACGGGTGACCAACACGGGAACAAAAGCGAGTCCTAATTAACAGAATGTTCTGATCTAACGAGCCTGAGTCCTGAACACAGGCACCTGGTGGGTTTTTTCCTTCTCCTTAACAAGGCTGCGAAGCTCAATGCTAATTCTCTACTAATGGTCCAATTAAAAGAAATCACATGGTTTTAATCCTGCTCTTCAAAGGCTTTTGGTCTGCACCCTCGCAATGATGAGGAAAACAGGAGGCAATCTAGCCAATTTAACTGTCAAAAGGGGTTTTGGTCTCTTAAGTGCAGCGCAGCTAATGAGAGACTTAGCTCCAACCAAATCCAGCTGGATTGTACATGAGACTAACACATGAGTTCAGCAATGTGGCTGAGATATCAGGAGTTCTCCTGCTGACCTGACACCAGACGTCGTTATTCCAGGCAAGAAAATGAAGGGTATATAACTCCCAGAGGAGCGATTTGAGCCAGATTTAGGTTTGTGTATAAGTGGTGTCATCGAGATTCATGGTCAGGAGGTTGTTAAGGTGGAAGGCTGTTTAAAAACATACTGACTCAATATGTTCATTGTATATTGTATCACGGTCACGAAAGATCTGGTGACGAACAACCTCACTCCAAAGGTTTGTTCAGACAATCCTTTACCTGAAGGGTTCATAAAGAGGGTTTCAAGTGTGTTAAGTGTGATAAACTTTGCATATGCAACAAGCATGACGGACACTTCAGTATGGTGTCTCTTTGACTTGGAGTCATTTTCTTTAAGCAGTTGTTTTGGGAAATACACTTAATGTTATATTAAATATGTAAATATGTAGCAGGAACTAACAAGCAGTTAGCTTAGCTTAGCACAAAGACTGGGAATGGGGAAGCAGCTACCCCAGAACTGCTAAAGGTAAGAGAAGTTCCTCTAAAGCTTGCTAATCATATCTCGTTTGTTTAACTTGCACAAAAAACAAAGTGTAAAAATAACAATTTGCAGTTTTATGGGGTGTAATGTATCAGTCTATTTCTTGGCTGGGAGCAGTTGTCAGACAACAAGTGATGAGTAGGGAGTTACTGCCAAGACATAGTCCAGCAGTAACCCCCCCCCCCCATTAAACAGAGACTTGCCAACAGACAGAGCCAAGGTAGCTGTTTTCCTGTCTTTATGCTAAGCTAAACCAACCAGCTGCTGCCTCCAGCTAGTTAATTAACTGCACAGGTATGGGACTGGGATCAATCTTCTCCTCTACCTCCAGGCATGAAACTGGATAAAGTTATGTCCCTAAATGTTGAACTACTCCTTAACATGGAATCGACTGATCTCATCACTATGTTGTCACTAATTTCTGTCTCTTTTCACTCTTTACTGTCTGATGAGTCAGTCAAATTAACGTGAAGGTTCAGTAAAAAGGTGAAGTAACCAGAGGAAGCCGAGCAGTCATAAACCACACGCTGCTCTGTTGTGGCTTCAAGTCCTTTAACAAACACTGGAAACATGCTGAAAGGTCAACAGTCTGCTTATCCTGTTACTGTACACTGCAAATCATTTAGTCCAGACTGTGTGAGCTCACTGTTGACTGTCTCTCTTGTTATCAACTCTCCTGAGCCTTTCACCTTCAGACTAGTTCAGGTTTTTATGAATGTAATATTTGTGTGTTTTAAACACATGGATCCAGCTTTAATGCACAGAGTCAAAACGGATTCGAGTAGCACAACCGAACATGGGTACAACATGACTGGACTCATATTATCTGTATTCATTGAGGCGTTTTGTAGGTTTTCTGAGAAACAAGACACTTCTCCTGAGAGTTTCGCCAAGTTTGGGGTAAAAATATCTGCAAACAGTTGATTATTTCTGTGACTTTGTACGGTTTGGCCATCTGTACAAGCTGTTGTTTTATTGTTTTGTGTTGTAACGGTACATGCATTATTGTGTTTGTACATTTGTCAGAACATTTCAGTTTCCACAGGGCTGTCAACAGGAGGCCCTCAGACTGCAGTTAATATCTGTGTTCTAGCACCTTCTTTGATAAACCTACATTATAAGATTATTCTCTTTTACTTTGGATCTGATAGCAAATACTGTAAACTCTGCACTGGACTTGTGGGGTGATTTGTTTTGAAGCCGCATGATGCACCCAGTCATTTTCTCCATCTTCCTGACACACCTGTAGAGGGGTTAGGGTTACCTCAGGTAGTCCCTGCGGCAGAGGATGAGGTTGGCCCGGGTGTAGAGGGTGGAGCCCATCCGGCCCAGGTGGCAGTCACAGCAGGCGCACTTCAGACAGTCCTCGTGCCAGTACCTGTCCAGTGCCTGCAGCATGAAGCGGTCCCGGATCTTCCCGTTGCAGCCGGCGCAGCCCCTCGGCTTCTCTCTGGACTGGAGAGACACGAGAGACACACCTGGCGGGGGACGGTAGACAGGTAAACAGGTAGACAAAAACAGTTGCAGAGAGAGAACGACATGTCAAAAGTCCATCATGATTAATGACTGAATTGAAATGAATATGGAAATATTATAGGCATTGCATGCAAAATGCTTTGATCATAGTCAGTCACTGCAGTGAGTGCAAGGAAATTATAGAGATGTCTAATGAAGAAATAACCAGTTAAGTCAACTTTAATACAACAATAACAACAAATACAATCTCCTATCAGAATATATGATGAACACAATGTCAGCAAAGCACTATGAAGTCATTATTAGATGGACTACATATAGTCTAAACTTCCAGTTCCTATAAGACTAGGACAGTGATTTTCTGCTGGGAGAGTGTACCTTACCATTAATCTTAATAAAAGTATTTCACAGACTAAGCATCTGTTCTCTGCAGTTATTTTAATTTATTTTATGTTGCACCGTGGCACATAATCTTCCCAGTCCTAAAAACCTCTTCTTCTGTCTAGTTTTATAGTAGAACAAGGAAACACACACATCTACACTCAGTGGCCACTTTATTAGGTACACCTGTACAGTCTATTGTAATTTAGTAGGACTCTTCAATAAATTCTACCTTTTCAAACATTTTCTTAAATGTGTAAATTCAATGGTGTATGTTTATTACTGTTTATGTTTATTATTAATGACATCGTTAGATGTTGGAGTTGTTTTAAAACAGCATTACACTGAGAGGTGTGTATCATTTTGTGTCTGCCTTATTTACAACTGTGAACGTCTGAATATAATATAATATAATAATAAAAAAGCAGTCAACACAAACAAGTATAATTAAACCAGCACCTCTGTGACAGAGTCAACAAACACTGAGCATAAAAGTAGACTTCATGGCAGAACAGCTGGTTTGCATTAGATTGTACAGGTGTACCTAATAAAGTGGCCACTGAGTGTATATGTAATTATATCAGTTCAAACTGAAATACATCTCTGTACTCACTCTCCTCCTTGTCCAACACCATCCTGGTGGAGAACGACAACAATCCAACAGCAGGAGAGATGACACCTCTTCTTTATTCTTCTCCTCCTGCCTGCAGGACACCGCCACGAGGAGCGGTGATCAACACAGAGGGCTTTGACTCTCTGGATAAATTACAAGCCGGAGTCGCTCAAACTCCAGCCCCGCTCCTCATAGTCCCCGCAGAAAGCCACAAGACACAGTGAGAGAGTCGCTTTCTGAGCGTAAAAATAGCCCGCGGATGGAGGGAAGCAGCGTCCCCGGGTATCACCTTGCCGGCAGGAGAGGTGTCCTCAAAACAAGAGTGGCTGTGCTTTATCTTGGCTGATGTCAGTGCATAAGCATTTCTGTATCTGCACAGGCTGCGGCTGTTCCCCTCAAATGAGCTCCACTGCACAGACTGAGCCTCCACACTGCTCCCTCCCTCCCTCCCTCTCTCTCCCTCTCTCTCCCTCTCTCTCTCTCTCTCTCTCTCCACAAAAAACTCCCACAGTCAAATGGTTTTTTCAACGCTGTGTGCTAATTATATAAAGTCATTATGCTCAGATCTGATAGTAACCGCCCCCTCCCTCTCTGAATCAATTATTCAATAGACAGTCACACACCAGGACAGCTCGGGCCTGAGGTGTTTTAGAATGAGCTTATTCAACTCCAAGGACACCAATTATCTCCAGGGCGCCCTGTAGTCAAAGCTGTGGCTTTTCAGCACGGCAGATGCAGCGCCTTTTCACGTGTACGCGCGCGTGTGTGTGCGTCAGCATGTGTGTGTTTGTGTGTGTGTGCACGTGACATACATTCAGTGTGTCCATCCGTTATTTGTGTACTTAAGTGTATTTCTTTTCTAAGTCAGAAGTAGTAACAGCTCAGATGAGGATAAGAAAATACTCAATATTGCGGCACCACTCTCCAATAAGGCTTCCTTTATAAATAATTTAAAAGTGGTAAGTATTAGTTTTATTAATGGTTAATAAATGATTTACTAATGCTTTGCAAATTAGTCATAAGAGCAGCGATTGACAATTTAAAGAGGGAATAAAAGTAACCCAAGTAAACACACATAGAATAAATCTAAAATGTGCACATGTGAAGCATATAACATATAACATAAGACTGACAGTCTACTTAATGGATTATTAACTTATATAGCTATATTATTACCAATTTAAAAGGTAATAACCAACCCAAGGAGTTTTTCACAGTCTGCCAACTGTTTCCAATTAATGACTTATGACTTATTGTTTAATAATTAACAAAGCCATTAATCACAGTTTATAAACCCTTTAGATGGGATGAGAGGCCTTATCAGAAAGTGGGATCACAGGATACATTTGAGACCATTAACCTCTATAACAGCAGTTATTGGTGTCTTACCATAGCTCTTGAATATCACAGGACTATTTTAGCAAGGTAATTTATATAGAGTTTATAAAGTGGTTATGAAGTGACAAGAGACTCAACAGTAGACTGAATAGCAGACTGCAAGAGACATCATAAAGAAGTCAAGATAAACTACCGGTCACTGTAGGAGAGTTTAAATATAATTATAGGGATGTAAGTCATTGAATATTAAAGGAACACAGGGATGACAACAGTATAAAGTATAAACATAATAGTTTACAGACTGACCGACTAGCTTAGCAGGCTGACCTTGTAGGAATATTGTAGTGATATCATCACACCATAAAGAAGTTATATGTCACCATAATATCCCCTGTAGGGTTATTGCATATGAGATAAGAAACTACAGTAGCTAAAGCTACAGTAGATCTAAAACTAGACTTGGATTGTGTTGGATCTGCTATGATATGTGACATGTTTTTTAGGAATATACGCGATGAAAACTGAGTGTAGCAATATGACAACTAAACCATGTAGGAATAATATTGCGATATTAATAATAATATAACATGCTCACCATGATGAGATAAGTGATCACATTAATTAGCTTGGAGATCAATAGAAATATAAGCAAAACTGGAATTTGTCTGAAAAAGTCTGATATGTACGGATGCAACTATTAATTTAATAACTGCCTTAATCTGCCATGTATTTTCTTGATTAAATGATTAATCATTTATGGTTAGAAAATGGTTTTGTCCGGAAAACAATCCAAAACCCAAAGATTCATCAACTATAATATTTAGAAATCAAATATTCACATTTAAGAAGCTGGAGCCATCAGATGATGCAGAATCACGTAGATGACCTCACAGGACAAGAAAAGCAGCAAATCCTCACAAACGAGAAGCTGCAATGAGACCATGTTTGGAGTTTTTGTGGGATAAAACATTTAAATGATAAAAACTGATTACAAAAAGAATCAATTAATGGTTGCAGCTTCAGTGATATTACAGTATTATGAGAGATGTCATACTGTAAAGCAGATATAGCTCACTGTAAACTCAGTGAACCTGTGTATCATTCTACAGGTACCTGAGGGAATACCACAGGAATATTTAAGGACTGTGAGACAAAAAATCAGTTCTTGAATATTATAGTAATTTATATACACAATAGAGAGTCGTAGGTCACTATAGACTCACTAGTAGACCAATTATTCAAACTGGTCTTTGTGGTAGATCTATGACCTACAGGAGAACCACCAGCTCCTGAATATTATAGAACTACTGGAGATAAAACCAGTTAAAAGTTATATATAGTAACTATGCTGTACTTATTAATGGACCTAACACACACTGTGAGGCCTCTCACAAAGACTATTAAGGGAATAACATGGATGAAATCTAAATAGCCTTGGAATTCACTGTTGACTCCCAGACCCACTGTAAGTCACTATACTGAGGATTTAGGAATAGAAACACCACAAACTATGGGAAGGTCATTATTTAAAGTTAATATTGAGCACCACAGAGATGTTATTAGTCCCTGTGGATAGATTATTGGAGAGTAATAGTGATTTTTCATTGGGCTTTTCAAGGCCAGCCCTGACCCCAGTCCATAAACAACGCTGCCGCCTGCTTCCAAATAGATCATCCGGCCCTAAATCCTCCTCATTAGAAGTTGTGGCATAAACAACTGTTCTAACATGGCCCCTGGATCAGGTCACACTAATTAACCAGCACCATCGACCGACTATTCCCTCATTATCCGCCTTCTCATCTGATCACATATAGACCGTCAAGACAGCTAACGATCAACAGACTAATTAATCAGCTGATGAGGTGCAAGTGAAGCTCCAGGTTCCCTCTTCATTTGCGAGACACATGGGAGCTAATTAGTTCAATTATTAATGCATCTAATTAAATAGTTTCTCTGGGTAATCATGGTTACAGTCTTGTCCTCCACGGGCTGCGGTGATAAATGGATCCTCTTGTCCTCTATTTTGACATACATCAACTCCAATGCAACGGCTGGCCCCGACTAAACATTACAGGCTATTCACAGGCCCTGGACCCCATTAGACTAATTGCGCTAAAAGCAGTCTGTGGCCGACATTAAAGGTGAGCTGTGGTTAGGGCTCTAATTAGCAGTCTGTGAAAATAGGAAGCCTTTTTGGCCATCTGCTGCGGCTTGCCTTGCTGTCATGTCCTCAGTGTGAAAAGGGCAGGGACAAATTTAGAAGATGTATTGTGGAAGGGCTGTTTGTCAGACATAATGCCACGAGAGGACGGGTCACTGGGACCACATTTTATACAGTAACAGCTGAATTTGGAGGAGGGAAGACTAGAAAACTGCTGCAATTTGTGGCTGGCTGCACATGGTTTTGCATATGAAACCACAGCCAGCTGTTTCTTGTCAGAGCAGAAAGAGGAAACCAGTGTTATTCTGACTAAGAACCAATTTTCCATCGTTTACATTGACTTTACATTTCCATAATTTTCTGACACATTTCTTAATTTGATTTCTTCTTTTCCAAATGCAATAATCAGGGTGTCCCAGGTAAAACACAACAGACTGAAGTTTGTTCATTTCTAGAGATTATTTTCTGGATTTTCCTCTATCTTTAGTAACGCTGCACCACTTCAGTTCAGACTGAAATATCTCAACAATTACTGCATGAATTGCTGTGACATTTAGTTCAGATATTCGTGGTTGCAAGAGGATGAATCCTACTTTTCATCCAGTGCCACTTGCAGGTCAAGATTTTACTTTCTCTAGTATTTTAATTAATGACCAAAGAGATGCAAAAGTCCTATCTCCACTCCCATCAGCCCCAGCTGTGCTTCGTGTTCAGGGCTAATAAATAGCAGGTGTTTCCATGATAAGATGCTGCACTAAGATTGTGAACAACTGCCTAACATCAGTGTGTTAACATTGTCATTGTGGGCATGTTACCATTTAACTTAAAGCCCTGCACTGTGCCGAGGTGCAGCCTCACAGAGCTGTATGGCTGTGGCTGCTCTTGGTTTTACTTTTGATTAACTACTTTACTTCTTTTACTTTTACTTTTTTTTTTATTGTTATAAGACTAGACATGTATTCTTCCATGACAGCTGAGCAGTCAAAGCTCCACACCTACTGAGTAATTGGAGTTGGACAAGGCTGTTTTATCAACTGCTGTTTGTTTCCATGGTCAGTAATGAACTGTCAAGCTCAGAATTTCTATTATTTTTTCTTTGTCAGTTAATTGACAGGAAGCAAGATATCACACAACACTGCAATTATATGAAAAGTGTTGTTTTTTTTTTTTTGAAAATTAGATAAGGATCAAATCAGAGGAACCTCGACCAAACCAAATGCAAACATCACATTTACTGCAATCAGGCATTTCACTCTGTTAAATTTGTTTTTCATTCAGGACTGAATGGCACTTCTGAGAGGAGAAAAAACAAGGTCTGACATCCACAACCGTTGATTCAGGATGAATGGAAAGAAGAGAACAACATACAGCAAAGATGCGTTTTCATACAAGCTTCACAGGCAAAGTGCTGAACGAGGCGAGCTCGGCTGACGGTGACTGAGCTGCACCTGAACTCCCAGGAGGTCAGACCACCAGGGGGAGGGTTGTTTGCTCCGATCCCTGGACTGGGTGGGAAAATGTGTGGAACAAAAAGCAAGTGACAACATAACACTACACGCCGATTTGTGTTTAATTGCGCTGAGCAACCGACTCTGGCTGATGTGAGGCGTCCATGTTTGTTTGGTTTTCATGCACCTGTTATTATCTCTTACAGTAGACTAGTACGTTGGTGTAACACTATGTAAAAGTCCGAAACTGTGATTACGGTCCCACCATCACTGCACCACTACTACCTCGGGTAAGGCACCTCAACCTTCTGAAGCGATTTTCTCAAAGCAACAGTCCAGGTCGGGCAGGCCTGTGGAGCAGAGGTTACAGGGTTTAAACTTCTCTCTTTTGTCACTTTTCATTCTTCTGTCACGCTTCATGTGTTCAACCAAGGACCTCACACCATAGAAGATTTCTTCAAGGAGACACTGTACATACGTCAGTGTTTATTCCATTTTCCCCTCTTTATGACTCAGCCCACTCTCTCCACCTTTGAGTGTGGCTGTTCGGAGGAGGGAGAAACACTCACATGAATCAGATCATGCTGTGGTTGTACTGGACACAAGCTCTCAGGTGTGAGTCAGAGGGATGCTGCTGGCTTACATCATTATTATTGTGTTGTTTTTGTGCTTGATGACGTGTTACATGATTAGACGCGTTATGGCTTTCAGTTTAGGGAAGTCGCCATTTCATTTCATTCATGCATCTACAGTAAACACAGTGAGCGTCAGTGTTCTTGTCTATTTTAATGCAGATTTCCTGCGATCCTTATCAACCTCAATAACAGCTGTTAAAGACACAAAGAAGTTTCATACAGCTCTTCAAAATGAACATTTTGAAGGCGTTAACTGAAAGAAACTACAGATAAACTTGAGCTGTGATGTTGTTTTCCAGAAAACCTGTGAAAGATAGGATGACATGATTGGATGGGGGGCAAATCATCCAAAGAAGAAGCCCATTCAATTTTCTAATCTTTGACTTTAGAAGTTGTTATTTCAGTGGATGTTGTTGAAATCTATTCTGTACCAGAAAATCACCACAGTCTGTTTCTTTAGGTTGTAAGATGTAAGATTGAAAAAGAGAGGTAGATAATCATGGGCAGCATTGAAGATATCAATTCATGTTTCAGTAACATTACCCACATCACTATCACATTTCAAATACCTTCTAAATGACTCTATATATATATATATATATATATAATATATATATATATATATATATATATGTAAATATGTATATATATGTAAATATGTAAATTGGGTCACAGAGGACTCAAGAAGCTCATGGAGACAATGTACAAATCCTTACATAGTTTTGTTCCTGAAGTTCAAACCCCTGCCTCATATACAGCACAGTATAGTCCTTTTCATGGATCATATTGTGGAAAGCATCTCTGGCACTTTTTATGACATTTTTGGGCAATGTTCCTCTGCTGCACATGCAGCCCGCCGCACATGAAGGGGATTTCTTTGATCTGTCAGCCTAAAACTTGGCAAGAAAACTTTAAATACAGTTGTGCAAGCACAAACCTCTCCAGGACTGAAGCGCATTGTAATGTAGTATGGCTCTTCACACCTCCTGTGCCCGAATGAGCCAGGCCTCTCAAGCTTCTATGAGGTAATGGTAAATGGTAAATGGACTTCACTTAGGTAGAGCTTCAGTCATATCGACCACTCGAAGCACTTTACACTACAAGCCACATTCACCCATTCACTCACACATGCATACAGCACATTTTCTATGCATACAGAGCTTTTCCATCACACACTGGACGGAGGCTTTCATCGGGGGTAATTCAGGGTTCAGTATCTTGCCCAAGGACACTGGAGTATATGCGGACCGGAGGAGCACGGGAATCGAACCACAGACCTTACGATTAGTGGACGACCCGCTCCGCCTCCTGAGCCACAGCCGTCCATATGAAGGTGTAAGATGTTTAAATCTGTGATGATATTTCAGATGAACTACAACACTGCCTCTGCTTCAGCGACATAATATTTCAAACAGGTAATCCTGACCAAAAGTGAACATTACAACGACATACACACACAGCCTCTCAGGCTTTAGAGGGATGATGGGATTAAAAAGTGGCTGTTGAATTTACATCATGTGGCTGTTCCACTTTACAGCACATATTAACAGCCACTTGTCGGCCACTAACTCACATGTGCCTTTTGAAACTGGTGGATACAACTTTTACAGAGATGACCAGCAGATTTATCGCAGTGGACATGTTGACTTGTCGAAATAGGAAAGTGAAATAATAATTACAATCACGGTTTTGTTCCTTATAGGTGCGTCTGTGCCAGTGAACAGAATACAGCTGTAATTAACATTATTAGTCACACCCATGGATGAATTACTGAACAGACCTGCAGGCACTGGCCTGAGGGCCCGGGGCTTCAGGGAGGTCCGGGGTCCCCAGTTTGAAGTGATTGGTAACATTTCTTGATTGGAAATCCATCAAACAACAACAAACAGATTATTAGTTCAGAGTTCTATAACAGCTTAGTCTGGTAGCGTCGTTTCCATCGCACTTTTGTGCAAAATAGAAGCAAGTTTTTTTAGAAAAGTCGACAAAACCAACAACTTGAATGGTCTGTGTGATGTTATAGATAGATAGATAGATAGATAGATAGATAGATAGATAGATAGATAGATAGATAGATAGATAGATAGATAGATGGATAGATGGATAGATGGATAGATAGATAGATAGATTTCAAAGTTAGGGTTAGTAAATCCACCTGTTTCTATAACTTGCTTTTTAATTTGCAGTTTCAATTTGTGCTTTAAGCAGGTAAATGGAAAAGCGACTGTTATACCTGCAAAAAAGACATGAAAAGATGTAAGCGCTGCCATATTGAAACACCAGTGAGTGTTAGCTGTTATTTGCCAGTGGGAAGTGGAATCTGTCGGTGGAATATGAGAGTATTGTTTGAGTATTTCTAAATAGCATGTCACTGTAAAAGTAATTAGGTAATAGTTAGATGTAATTTAAGATAAGCACTAACATTTCATTATATAAGATTCAAAGGTCATACACCTATCTGCATTCAAATGTATGCGTGTTGTACTTGTTGCGGTTACTGTGCAAAAAGTATAAAATTTAAAAGAATATAAAGGATAAATCTTAAAGGCCATTAAAACACTAAAGTGTGTATCGGCCAAGTGTGGAGGTGGATGCTGCGAGTTCACTTTCAAGCTAATACTGTGTCTGGCTTTGGATTTTCTGTTTTTTCCTTTTTCCCTCTTCAGCAACATTTGAGGAATAAATCTTCATTCTTCTAATTCACTGTGTAAAGTCACGTTGAGGCTCTGATTCAGCAGCTGACAGCAAGAGCCTCCGAGAGCCTCGCTGTGACATCCACTGCTTCATCACATTCACCTTATTTTCTGAGTTTTGGCAGCATTGTTGCAAGAAGATACCAAGATTTTATAAACCAAGTCAGTGTTCACACAGCAGGACACCATGTTTAGTCTAACAGAGACACAGAGGAGACCACAGACAATTCACATTCCACAGTACAGCTATTCTATCATCTTACCATCTTACATTCAATCGGTGTTTAATCAAACCAGATGATCCAGATGTTGCTCATCAAAAAAATGTTCTGCAGAATCTTGTTTCTGTGGCTCTGTTCTCAGAGGATGCATCACAGCTTTCAGAGCAAGTAAAAGAAACAAACTCATACTGTATATGATATAAATGTATATGTCCAGGGAGCAATCACAGTGTGCACTCATGCAGCGTGACCACATGGCAAAAAATGTCGCCTCGAGCAAGTCATACAAGCGAGTTTTCAGATTGACTTAAAATCATGTTACACAGGGGAAATGTTTCAGTCAGGATCATTCCACCTGCATCCTTTTTTTTAGTGGATTTGAATTGGAAACAAACTATTATCTTACTATAATGATATTTATATTCATACATTTTTATGGAAAGTGAGATTTTCAGTCGGCACCAGACTAAACATCTTGAACTACTGTTTATTTTTGCAGTCATGATTGCAGCCACAGAGAACTGAGTGAAGTACCATCTGATGTTGCAGACAAACTGTTCCCTTCTCTAACGGGGATCTGTGTCTGCGGAGGTTCAAGTCTTCGGAAGCCATCCAATCCCCTGTCAGTCTGACTAAGCTGCCGAGTTTTAGATTGGAATGGGGATGTGCTCACCAGCTGTGAGATTAAGGGGAACTGATCGATGGCCTTTCTGATTGGCTCTCGCGGTGTCCCAGCAGCATCCAATCCCCTCGGTTCGGATGGTTGTCCTCAGCCGAGCCAAAACCAATTCTTCCTCCACACAGGGGCCAAATAAGATCACTGACCTGAAGCTACAAGGCCACGCTTGTAGGTTCTGTCTCCATCCGTCTGCACTCCTCATCTCTCTGGAAAGATTGAGACAGAAAGAAGGAGAGGAGAGAGAGATGAGTTTATATGAAGTGTATTTTTCACCATCACACATTTACACTTTCCTTGTTATTATTTAATGTGTATTTTCCCTGACATTTTTGTTATTTAGTGTTCATGCCAGCGGCGTTTCTACGCCACTCTCTTCAGAAATTACCTGTCAGTTAAACTCAGTGGGTGGTGCCACTGTGATGTCTCTGTCCTCACATTTCCTGTTCAGTCTCTGTAGGTGGAGCTCTTTTCTTTTTCTGTTTATCCACCGTAGGTATGACTGCTCCTGCCAGCTACACTCAACATGTTTTTTTTTTTTTTATATCATTCAAAGCAATCTGCTGTTGCTGCTGCTGGAAATGTAAAATGCATGACTTCCTGTGTGGCGAAGGCTTTTTATTTATTTTTTTCTAGAGGAGAAAATGTGAGATCTTTCATGAGCTGAGCAGAGATGCATCTCTCTGAAAATGTCAGGAATCATTAGTTTAAAAAGTAAAAAGCCAGAAAATCTTTAAAAGCAAAAAACATGCAAGATGGCTTCACATCAAAGGATGTCTCCATGTGTTTAAGTGTGTAAATGTGATTCTAGTGGGATTTGGGGATTCGGCCTTTCTTTGCCACCTGAGGTGTGATCACAGGTGTGGTGCTGCCAGGACGATGCGCCGACACTTTTTTTCTCCAATTGTTAGGAAACAGAATATTTGCAGTTCGTATAAAGCTTGATGATCCAGTCATTACTAAAGCGTATGTCATGCCATCATAGTTGTCAAATTGAGATTTGTGTTGATTGATCCACAAGTCAGCACGAACAAAATCATTCCACCTTAAAAGTGGCCTTTGAGCTCAGATGATACTGATTTTATTTATTTCTTAAACAACTGGAAAGCACTGATGTTTAATGATTTTGAATAGACCAGCCCTTCACCCTGCGTTCAGAGTTTCATAAGTTGAATTTGCTGAATTTCTAGTGAGCATTTGATTCATGTGCACTGTAAAAAAAAAATAAAGTGTAAAAAATACTGGTAATTTTCACCAGTCCTCTATCAACATACCCCTGCCACCCCTGCCACCCCTAACACTCCTGACAACCCGACACCCCTGACGGTGACAGAAAATGTCTGTTGAAAAAAAGACAATTATTATAATTAATCAAAAACAGATAAAGTGAAGAGAAAAAATTATCTTTACCATAATTAACATATACTACTGTTATTTTACAGGTCTCTCTATGAGTCCATATATTTTACCTTCAATATATATTAATTGTTAGAAAATTAAAAAAATTGACCATGACTGAGTTGGGGTTTCCCCATTGGCCGTTTCTCTTTCAAAATGATTTGGCGCAAACATTTTCTTTCAGCGGGGTGTTTACAGCTGCAGTGTTGCCAACTTAGCGCATTTGTCCCTGGGTATAAACACTGGGTATAAACCTGGTACATGGCTGGAATGTGTACGCAGCCAACTGGGGGCTTGGGGTGACACCTCTTGTTGCAGGCAGTCACCCAGTGGCTCTTATTGGCTCACAGTCTGCCATAGTTATTTAACTGATAACCTAGATAAACCTAGACCTCTATGGCAGTGTTACTGCAACCCAATCTTTCCGCAAATAATTAAGTTGCAAAATGAGGACTTTATTAACTATTCATTCATTTTAAAGACATTTCATCATGTGGGCAGTTATAGATGACAGATGTATGTAAACTTGCCACCTTAAGAACAGTGGTTACATAATAGGTGAAATTGGTGTGCTCTGGTACTAAGACCTAACACTTCACCCTTAGCTATGATGATGATGATGATGATGATGATGATGATGATGATGATGAACATGAGGAGGCTGCAGTGCTTCCTGTCTGCTCTTAGAGGTGATGACCAATCAGAAGAGACCATTTTGTCAAAAACACCAATTTATCTAACTTGTACAAGCGACCAGATTTCATGTTGTCATCTATCTGTATTGAAAATCTACATCTGCTGTGTTTGACCTGTACCTGGTTCATTTGATGCTGATCTGGGACATGTAGTCTTTTAGTGTTGACCTTAGGAGTAGTCATGAACATTCATTGAGGCATAGACTGTAAGAGTAAAGGCAACAAAATTCATATTGGAAAGAGATTACTGAAATAATGAACATTTGTGGCGTCGAAGTTGTCACATAATACATTGACAAAACCCCAGACGAATATCTCTTTAAAATATTTGTAGCTGCTGGCTGAAACCTGTCACATGGGAACAGACGAACCCGCCAGCTAAGGACTGAACTGGCTATTGTCAATGAAATAAACTGTATGGAGAAATTGACCTCAAGACTACATATGATCACTATATAAAGTTCTGGAACAAAATAATTAAAGACTATTTATGTGTGATCTTAAGTTGTAACCCATTATATGTTGTACATCATTAGATGAGCCTGTGTTATTTTGCCCACCCACTCTTTTTTCCTGACAATATCAATAAAAATACATTTGCAGAAGGAAATGGATTGACAAAAAAATGTAATCTAAAGCTTTCACCCACATTTCATGGCCTTTATCATCAGTCAGCTTTTGTCAGCTGGACAAACTCCGCTCACTGGTGAGGATGCTGTGAGACGTGGTTGAAAGCCAAGGCCAAAGTGAGGACGGTAAACTGCCAAAGTGCAACAACAACATTTTGATCTCTTTACAAAGAGCAGAGTGCTCCGTGAAGAAACATAAGATGCTTCACAAGAGCTCAAGTTTTTAATGCAATTATCCAAAATATACAGTGAACGTTTCACAGTCAGAAAAAGGGTTTTGCAAGTTTGTTGCAAGGATGAAACTCAGTTCGGTTTTCTCATGCAGATATTTTTGGAAGTAATATTAAAGTAGTTTTAAATTTAAAATTGAAAAATTAGGTCACTTTCCTTACAATGAAAAAGGACATACATTTTTTTTTTTTTTTTAAGTTGTATTTATATAAATTGAGATATGATACAGTTACTGTACAGTATTACTTGTGTCTGTTCTCAGTCTACCTTTAATCTTATTTTAATATTATTTTGTGTAGTGTGTTAGTATTGTTCTATCAGTTGTAACATTTTTACATATCATTTTGTCTGCACCTTTTTATACCACTGTCTTTATGAGACAGGTCTCCATTTGCAAAATGTTTCCAACCTCATTGGGATGTAAGTAGGTAAAAGAAGTAAATGCCTTTTAAACCCTGAGGAATCCCACACATTTTCTCTTTGGAGACCTTAAACTTATAGAAAATACCACTCTCTCCACATACAGTACTTACAAGTGGATGACTAATTAAAAAGAAAACCTGTATAAATGACTGGAGAAACATATCAAACGCAAATGCCTCCATAAGGGTCATCAGAGGTCACTGAATATTTTAATGAAAATGCTGTGAACATACTGCACGCTATGGCTTTTAAAGTCGCCCAACTGAACACTTCTGTGAGATCTAGCAGTGATGTGTTCGACAGCCTCTTCACCTCCATCACCACAAGAGAAATTCACTCTCTCTTTATGTTGCTTTTACTTTCATTTGTCACTCATCTGTGTCTGAGACTCACTTTAAAGCCTAGATTTTTCCATTTTGTTGTTCACTTTCATTTCTTCTCTAAAATTTGAATTGATTGAGTGCGTAATAGGTCAGGCCCCATGAGCAGCAAATCATTAAAAATAGAGGAGACAAAAAAGTGCACATCATTATAAGCTTTAGATGACTGTGCTGCCATCTAGTGGAAACTGTGGGAACGTTGCTTTGTTTTGGAGACCAAAGAACTCTCTGTAATAATGGAGCATTTCTCACTTCTCCTGCCTCCGACCTGCTATTTTTAGCAGTTGCACACAGGAAATTCCTCCTCTATTAAGGCTTTAGTGAAATGCCTCCTCTCACGGTCATCTAATTAAAGTTAAGCTCAAAGCGAAACAGCCGGCCCTTGGAAGAACTAAAACAGGCGTCTTATTAGGCAATGTTTAACTTTAATTTCCTCTGGAACAACCAATGTTTTTACAGTATTTACAAAAGGAACATTCATCTACAAAATGCTGAATACGTGTTTTACTTACTTATTTTTCACAATGTGTGGTAGGCTACATTCTTTCTGTACAGCATCACTGTGACATAACTGGATTTAAGAACAACAACACCACAGCAGTGACTGAGTTCATGCCCTTAATTGACATTTGTTAGTGTTTGTTTTGTTTTTATGAAGTTTAAAAGACTTTAAGTGACAAAGTTCACATCTGATGCTGGGAAAAGATCAAATACAAGAATTATTACATTACATATTACATTTATTATACTGGTGAATACATTTAAATGATGCATTTAGTCATGGCTATATGACAATATGAGCAGTAAAAGAGGGAGAATGACAAGGCCAAAAGCTTGAGGTTTACTCCATATAATTTCTGTCTACATAATTATACATTTGTTATAAATTTGTGCCACTAATGTACAATATGATTGGTCCTCAATATATATCAAGTAGCTTTAATTTGAAAGTGATTAACACACAAAAAACCTACAGCTAGATGTTATTGTTCCATCACAGAAGAACTGTGAGGCTGCAGGCAACAATCAGTTTCATTATCAATACATCTGACAAATATTTACCATAATACTTGATTGATTGTTTAGAGTGCAAAATGTCAGAAAATAGTGAAAAAAGGCCCATCATCATTCCCTAAAGCCCAAGAGAACATATTATAATGGCTTGTTTTGTCTGAGCATCAAAAAACAGTGAATGTTTGGCATTTTTACTTAAGAATGACTTAAGAAAATAAATCAATTATCAAAATTGTTGCCAATTAGTTTTCTGTCAATTGACTTATCAATTAATCAACTAATCATTTCTCCTCTAGAGTACTAGTTGGATACTGGGAAATAATGAAACTACCATGTACTGTCGGGGTCAAAACGGCAAAGTTTTGGCACGGGGTTCCCTGGGAGTATGAGATATTACAATCAACAGGATAGAAAAACACTATAGCTTTCAAAAAGTACAATTATGATGAAACGATAAAAAAAAGTTCTATACAAATATAATGTTTATTAAAGTATCAATAAAGACCATCAAACAGTTTTTTCCCTCATCTAAACATAAAACATAAAACCTGCTGAGCAGCAGAACTGAAGAGTTAACATGTTATTATACAGAGAGGCAGTTTAACAGTAAAAGTAACCAATCACACAACTGCAACAAGATGCTTAAAGCAAGCTTCAAATGTGACATGTCGGCATGTTCACTCTGCAGTGTCAGTCCACAGTGAGTGACACACTGTGAGCACAGTGATGAGGGACACTGTGCTGTTGTGTGAAAGATCAACAAATACTATATGTTGGTTTAAGTAAGGTAGGCCGAAGCCTGAACATTTACTGTCATCACTAGTCAGACACGCAGGCCTCCATGTTGTGGCTCTGTTTCGAGATGAACAGATGAACTGTCGGATGAGTTTGTTACTGCTTTTATTTGAGAAAGCTACAGCGATAAACCAGCCAGCTGCTTGGAGCGTATCTGTATCTACTCTTGGAATCAGCAGTAATTTTATAACTGCGTTTGTATCAAAGCCGACTCTCCAATAGGAACCTGTAAGAGCCTTTTATGAGCTAAGAAAAACTGTTTTCAGCTGCATATTCCAGCTAATCCAAGGTTGTTTTGAAATAATTTATATAAGGAGAATTTTCTCAAGTTATAGAGGAGCAATTCAGTTCATCAGAAAAATTCTAATTCAATATCACAAACTTTTCACTGGATGAGAAGGAAGGGTGTGAAAAATTGTAATCTGAAAAGTAACTAGTAAATACAGCTGTCAGACAAATGTAGAGTAAAATATAATCATATTTGTACCTGGAATTAGTACTTGTTTAAATGTGTGTGTGTGTGTGTGTGTGTGTGTGTGTGTGTGTGTGTGTGTGTGTGTGTGTGTGTGTGCGTGTGCGTGTGTGTGTGTGTGCGTGCGTGCATGTGTGTGTGTGTGTGTGTGTCTGGAGACTCCTACTGTAGCAGGAACTACCACAGAGGTGTATTGAGGACTTTGGCAGGTGTGTGTGTCTGTGGACAGATTTTGACATTACGATAAAATCACAGTTTGCAAGATACTGATACAAATCTCGACAGATGTGTAGTTGAGATCAAAATGAAGGCCAAGTTTGAAGATGGGTGTGGTCCGACGCATGAGCGCTGAGTACTCATGTAATAATGTGGTAATGACTCCTCAGCACTCATGGGTCAGAAGGTCAACATGTTGATGCGTGTCATGATGTGATCGCTTGGCAAGATGGTGTCTAGTTCTATTTATTTGTTTCTTTGAATATATTTTTTGAACGCTGATGAAGGGAGACTAACCTGTAGTTTACAACAAAAACAAAACATCAGAGAAAGGTCTGTTTTTATGCTTTACTGTCCTTTTAATCGTCTTGTGACGTGTTCTCAGGGTCCAGTCCCTCAGGTTGGGAACCACTGTCCTATTCAACTATAACCTCTGTTTTGATGACAACAGTTGAATTCCTCCTCGAGTAAATATCTGTCTCAGCTCACAGCAGAGAAACCAAAGCAACAAAAAGCACAGAAGTTGCCAAATACATGTTCTAATATCTGCCTGTAAATTGTGTAGTTGCAGGCACCATCCAAACCTCTCCACCAACCATCCATGTTGCTCAGTGTGTGAACACAGGGTTGGTGTTTGGACCACTGCGCATAAACTCTACAGTTTTCTCACACTGCATGTAACCTCTTAGTTCCCTTTAACGTGGCTCCATACACACAACATCCCTTCAGCTGATCATCCACTGACTCAACTGGAAACAATCACACCGACTTCCTCCTCTTGCCAAACACGTTGTTGATGAGTTTGGCCATAGACTTGGAGCCGCTGTAGCGTCGTCGGTCGGCTCTGTACTTCAGGTGATCCATCACCTGTCGGATGAGTTGTGTGAAGAGGTTGGCGATGTCCTGGTAGCTCTCGGCCGCTGACACCTCCTGGAAGTGACAGCGGTTCTCCTGAGCCAGGCAGCGGCCCTCGTCCTCACGTACCTGCCGGACGTGACACAGGTCCTGCTTGTTACCCACCAGACACACAGGAACCTCCGAGTCCCTGAAACACAGACCGGTCAGTGTGGGTGAGGAGGACGTGGATGCTACTCTCAGTTCAAAAGGTTTAAGAGATACTGCGAACTGCTATATGACATCTTCATCAGTATAAGTGTTGTATAGCTTGAAATAAGTGTTGGAAGAAGCAGATACTAAATATATGGCGAGTAAAATTATTAGTAGCAAGAAAAACATCTTTTAACTTAAGATTAAGGAACTATGGAAAAAAACTTCAAGAAGCAAATATAGCACTTCAGCCTTTTCTTTACTTCATATAGATCCTCATATAATAATAATAATAATAATAATAACAATAGATGCTCATAATGTCTTTCTATATTAACTTAATACTGTAGTTTATATGCTTTATTACATTATAAACTATATTATATTAATATTAACCCAGACCTAAACACATCGTTATGTCACTTCACTTGAGACACTCTTGGTTTAAAACTCTGGTTGTGGGGGTTCTATATA